>NW_022987821.1:3920940-4520940 GCF_902827165.1 Trematomus bernacchii | reverse complement strand
AAACAAACAAAGCCCTTGCCTAGAAGAGCTGCAGCCATTAGTCATCCAGCAGGGTTCATTGATTACTTAAAAGAAGATTGCTTCTCTAGCTGCAGAGTTTCAGCTTCGCTTTCGCTGACCTCGTCTTCGTGAATGTACAATCTTATTTTTAGTCCCTTAATTATAGTCTGTGTACTTGCTCTCTAAACAAAAAGCAGGACATGGGGAATATATAAAAGCTGTAGACATATTTCACCATGCCTCTAAGTGTTGTTGTCTCTATAGCCTCACAACTAGTGTGTCTAAAGATAACACAGCTTAGGATCATATAAGAGATCATATCCCAGAGGAATACAACGATGTAAGTGAGACGTGCCATAACTAAAAAAGCTGTACAGCCTCTGTGGCTTTATGTCTCACAGTTTAGTGATTCATGAGGAATCCTTTTCTTCTCTTCAGTGAGAAGAAGAACTTTTAAATAAAAATTAAAAGGAAAAGTGGAGGTTGAAAAAGTGGAGAACAGACGACACACAGCTCGGCAATGAAATATTAATATGCCCACTGTGTATGGCATGGGCATATCTGCACAATTCTTGTCGGACTCATTTCCTGTTGTAATAAAATGGAGGCATGCTTATGTTACACTGTATGTATGAATCCGTTAAATACATTCACACAAACCCACATTTTTACTGCAGGAATGTACATTTTTGTGCAATTTCCTCATGCTTCATAAACACAAAACTGGCTGGCTGTAGGACAATGAAAATGTCAGTAAGTTTCCCCTTCCCAGAGAAAAGCAAAGGCCGACTCTTCCCAGGAATAAATTCAGTGGGAATGTGCAGGAATGTTCTAAAATGCTTGATTTTTTTGGGCACACAGTGGCGTTTAGCGACCGTTAGCATGAGCCAGATGCCTGTTCGACTGCTACTGCTAACTTAGCTTTGGAATCAGTGTCTCCTTATGCCTGCTAGTATTAGAAAATAGCAATGTCTGATAACAGCTGAAAATGTATCAGTAGGAGGAGAATCCAGCAGAAAGTGTACACTCAAAAAGGATGCTGGTAAAAAAAAGGGTATATGCCATTAGGAGGAGTAAGAAGGTGTAGCAAGGCGACGTAGCACCATGCTTAAAGAGGAGCAGAAGTGACAGGCAGGTTCTCGTACTCTATAATTATAGCACTGCCATAACTTCTCCTGTCATCCCTCCTTTTTAACCCCCAACCTCTCCACAATCGCCATATCTCCCTACCCCGCACCCTCGCCCTCGCCCTGTCATCTGTCACTTCCATACCACTCATCCCCCGGCCCCCCCTCCCTGCTCCTGCTGGGGGGGGATCTGGGCCACTCGGCGCTCACGCTCACCAAGCAGAGGGCTGGAGGACCGCTGTTTTGTCACACACCACTGCCCTAGCAAGGCGAAAATTGGGCTGAATTCACGCTGAGACGCTCAGTTAGATCAGGCTTTTTAGCCTTTCTCCTGGGACATTTTATTTCATAGTTTTCTGGCACATTTTGAAGCAGATAAAACCCATTATATTTATGACAAGTAGAGAACATTAAAGGACCATGGACACATATAGATTGACATGAAATAACACAGCTGAACTGAATCTAATGCACCTTTTTTTGACCTTTTTTTAAGTATGTCTATTTTTTTATTTGTCTTGAGACAAAGACACATTTAGATTGTTTCTCGATTTCTTCTGGGTACCCTGCTTCCAGTTTTTACGTAGTTTCACTCAATCTCCACTCAACAGAGACTAAAATGGCTGAATGTACCTCAGGTTCTTGTTTCATATCATATTCAATGTCTAAATTTATGCTTATGTGGTTTTTGACTCGATTTTGAGACCTGAAGTGTGTCCGTCTGTCCAGAAAAAAATCCCTTCCCAAATTCTACGAGCCAACCAACATCCACACAACAACTTTTAAGTGGTGAATCAATATTTCACAAGGTCTCCTGTGCTGCACCCTGCGCTGCAGAGGGCCTTCACCAAACAATAGGACGCTGACCTGCATTATTCATCCCTCACTCATTCACTCCTCTCTGACTCAGACACACAGGAGAATTCAACTTCACCAAAGTAAACTTCAGATAAGAAAACCTTTCACAACAGCTGCGCCTCCATCCCCAAACCTCTGTGGTATTTGGAGTCGCTCCATCCCTAATAATGTTAACCACGCTGAATAATGCATGGCTTATTCCTATCGTCAGGCATATCAGAAGGTCCTTGTTTCGACTGAATGACAACGAGTAAAGCAAGCACAATTCACTGGCAAGTTTTACAATCTGTCGTGAAATCGTGAAGTTTGAATCACAAAGACATCCATCTAATATCACTAATGGATACAGATCTATATTTAGAAGTACTCCAATCATCATTAGGGGTCCAATAAGCGTATCTCAGTTATTACAGAACGGCTCAAATACTGCAGCAGTTTTTTAATGAACTTGACATTTAATGCTTCATGGCTTTTAGTACGTTTCCTCTGATGTCTTTTCATAATGTGTCATTAGGCGCGCGCTTTAAATAGCGTGCGTGTGCAAAGGTTCCTAACAGAGGAGATGAGGATAACAGCCAGTGTATTATCTCTGCTCCGGACCATTACTGAAGCAGGCGGCCTAATTGACTCTGAATTAGATGTGGACCTGATTGCACATTGATTATAAGTGAATGAGGGCAGGGTGTCAATAGCACACATCCAAAGGGACCTTAAAGGGCAAAGAGAGAGACAACAGAAGAGTTTGTAACTGGTCAGGAGATATTTGCCCCTCAGGTTTGTCCCTCAGCATAATCTTGAAAGGCTTTAGTAAAGGTGAGGGCAGTCTGCATATAATCAGGTTACTATGCTGTCTCTACCTGTTAAAATTGGATGAAATAAGTACATTTGTGTTTTCACAAGAGTTTTGAAGATTTTCCGAAAATCGGATGTCAAATGTTAAGCTTTAGAGCTACTTATCTCATCACACAGTGCTCTAAGGTGAGTCATTTGCACTTATAGCAAGGCCAGAGATTGTCCTGCACATTTTGATATGTAACACATGGGGTGCCATGTATAACAATTTAAAAGGTGATTTAAGGAAACATCTAAAAATCGAGAAAATACCCTTAGACTGCAGAGGGTTAATAATATTCAGAGAAGAAGATAGCCTGGAGGAAGCATTTCGCTGCTAAGCCTAAAGGGGCATCAACATTTCCATTTTCTTCTTCTTGCTCTCTTTGCAAACCCACTTGACAAGAACCTGAATCTCTGGTGAATGTTCTTCACATCTGCCTGCAAACCAGGAGGAAGCACTGTCACATCAACATGGCAACGGCCCCTGTTTCCTGCTTTAAAAGCCAGCAGGTGAGCGAGGGGTGAAGTGACCTAAGCGGAGCTCTGTTTGGAGCGGCGGTATCGCACGCCGCAGCGCAAATGGAAGCCAAATGGTCAGCTGTGATGATGTGCCAGAGACTACCTACAGACAGGGCCTTCTCACTATCACAGCTCTGCACACAGCACAGCAGAGGATTCAACAGAAACCAGCTGGCATCCACGCTCAGAGGCTCATCCGTCACTTGGATGCTCACTTCATCAGGATTTTCAAAAAAGTCCTTTTGGAGACAGAAGAAATCTGCCTGACAACATTTTTGCAACACCCCGAAAGAAATATGTGTAGAAATTGAAACAGAAACATGTGTCGAGCAGCTGGAAGGGGAATCATTTAAAATGTTATGATAAACTTAACATTTTGAGTTGATTTAGCTGACACATTTAAGAGCCCCTGAAGTGGTCTCTTCATCTGCAATTTATAGTACAAATGTTTAATCCAGCTACTATACTTTATTCAAGTGAATTTATGAATGACTTCCCCACTTTCTCTCGCCCACAAACACGGCTACAGTGTGAATCATTACAGAGATTGTAACAGTATGTGGAGCCGAATGACAGTCTTAAAGGACAGCCGAGTGTCTTCACATCTGGAATATAAGGGGCCCTATTATGCTTTTTGGGGTTCTCCCTTTCCCGTAGTGTTACAGTATTTATGTAAATGGTCTGCAAAGGCTAAAATCCCACAGTTCCCTCTAGAAAGAAACATTTGCATTAGACTTTAAAATACTTGGCTACAATCAATAATCCAATTTGTGTTGTGTCTTGTTACATCAGGGCAATACAATTCAGCAGGCATTATTCAGAGGTGCGGGGGGAAATCATTCTCAAATAGCAAATCAAATATGCATTTCCAAATCTCTTGGAGTTCAACTTTGGTGACCTTTCAGTGTGAACTTGCGTCAGCAGGCCATGGTCACTCGCATGTGTTCATTCATGTCCGACCTTGACCAGAGCCTAAGCATTGAGCGATGAGGAGTGTCTGAACTGTTTGCTGCATTTGTTAATTTGCAAAACTGTGATCAGAATCAATGGCCAATAAATCAGTTGCATGATGGGAGCATCGCTTGCCAGCACAGAAAACATGACCTCGTTAGAAATCCAGTTGAACGGAAATAACAAATTGACTCAATTTATCTCTCAGCATTCCCTTATAGAACAAAGCTGTGTGGTTAATTGATGGGTCATTACTTTCTAGAAGTATGAGCTGCTGAGAAAGTGTGTGTGTGTGTGTGTGTGTGTGTGTGTGTGTGTGTGTGTGTGTGTGTGTGTGTGTGTGTGTGTGTGTGTGTGTGTGTGTGTGTGTGTGTGTGTGTGTGTGTGTGTGTGTGTGTGTGTGTGTGTGTGTGTGTGTGTGTGTGTGTGTGTGTGTGTGTATATATAAATCCATCATGGTCCCTGGGGCAGATCAGTAAGTCATGGTTGGTTGGACAGTGTCCTCCTGTCACATGGCGACAGCACTCACACTCATGAGTGAACAAACAGCGGGGAGAATAAAGCGTCGTCGCCACGTCAACGTGTTAATCCAACCTTTTTTTATCATTACTTTCTCATCTTTTTTCAAGTTGTGAACTTTACCAGCTGCCATCCAAGGCGGCTTGACTCATCTGCACTTTGGAAAAAGCGACATTTAAATGTTGTCTCATGAGATCATCGTGTTGTGGCTTCGAAGACTTCCTTCTTCTGGCAGCGAATAATTCTTCCAGTTTAACCAGGAAGTAGTCGACTTTGGGCTAATATCTCGGTTAGACCCCGTTTTTCACGTTCCCTCACATTTCTATCTCCAGGCCAGTTTTTGGGCTGCGTGAAGGAACACATGGTGAGAATAAATCCACTGTGCCTATAATGAGGACCTTGTGGGTATGAATTCCTTTCAAGATGTGTGTGACCATGTGTTTCTGCATGTGTAGGCGTAAGAAAATGGTGTTGTGCTCCAATTGTTTTGCTCATAAAAACATGCCCCTCCAAAATGTGACAAAACAAGGCGAAATGTACATTTTGTTTACCGACATGCATTCATTCTTAACTGGCTCCAGGAGTGGGGCTGAACTCTTGTACTGGCAATTACAAGTGTCTCTCTGCGGATGAGTTCATGCATACCTATTTGTGTGTGTGTATTTTTCTGGCATATTGTCTTTTAGCTCGGCCAACTGGATAACGTTACTGCGGGCCAAGTCATTAGCCACTGAAATAAAGCGGCTTTGTTTTGTTGTCATGGTCCGCAAAATTCTATTTAAATCCAGGCTCCCTTCCAAAAAACAGACAAAAAGGGGACGAAAGAGAAAAGAAGAAGAAGCGCAGCCGGAGTACAGTATCTCTGCATTCATTGATCACAATTAATCATGGAACTCCTTGAGCAGAACATGACATGCTCATTTCAAGCTACAGAAAGTAAACGGCAGAAGATTTAATTGGTGTTGTGAGGGACACAATGGAGGATTGATTTCCTCAGAGTAAGGGGGAGGAAAGGGTAGCTGACAAGGAGAGATAACAAATGCAACAAATAGAAGTGTCTGATTTCAAGATCGAACAAAATTACTTTCCAAAGTTTCCAAAGTTTCAGTTAATAAAAACTCAGATAAGCTCTCAGTAAGAAACTGTTTAAATTGACTTTATTTTCATTATTTCTCCAGGTCCATCTCGAGAAAGCAAGTGTCCCTCACAGACAGATAGACACGCATCCATTACCTGTTCCAACGTGTCTAATGGTACCTCGCAGCTCATTTCCCTTCTCTGGGGGTCTGTGAGGTGATTTAATATGCTATCAGGCAGGGCTGAGGAGAATTGAAACCAAAAGCCATGAAATCTAGTTAATCCTTTTTTAAATTTTTTATCCCGTTCTCTTTCCTTTGTCTCTCAACGCTTCTCTCTAAACTTTGCCATAGACGTACCTGTATTTGACACCTTCTATAACTACTTTTGTGTAATTGATTCTTTATCAGATGTGGTTTGGAAAGAGAAAAAGGTGTTCATTTGACCTCAATCTCAAACATTGTATCTGCTTCTAACAGTTATTCAAGGCTCTTGTCTGACCTCTAGTGGTATAGTTAACACATTACAGCCAACACGTCCTGCACAGATTTCAGATGTAAGAGCTGTAAAATGTTCCAGGTTTTTCCCAGACACATTTAATCAAGGATAGTTGCCCAAAGGAATGAAAAAGATACTGAATTTAGCTGCCAAAAGCACATACAATAATTGGGTTAAAAGCCACATACAGACCACCACAACAGGAGGTCTTGTTCGGCAGATACTGTACAGTTTCCCTGCCGGACTGTGACACATTTTTCCTACAAAAAGCACCAAATGTTTTGGTGCTTTTGTCATATTTTCTGGAACGTGGCGTTCCCAGGAAAGCCTGGACTTGTTCTGTGAATGGGTTGAATTAAAAAAAGTCTGACATGAAGAAGGAAAACTTGCTATGTGCTGAATTATCTCGTTCTGTCAGATGTGATCAAGTGACAAGTTAATACTTCCTAATACTTGACCTTGAGTACTATCCCTGTACAAAGTGTCTTTTCTCTTTACCTCCACTAATCGATAGTTACTGCACTCTTGTGGCTCTTTAGAGATCTTTAAACGTATCTTGCTCGTGGGCTAATGTTGTGGGCTCTTGTAAAAAAATATAACTACAGTATGTGGCTGCATATCTATAAACAGTATAGTATAGTCTTTATCAAACTACAAACTGATACACTTCTTTTTTTTAAAGGTTAATACATTTTTCCCAAGTATCGACTCCAACAGCAGGTGTAAACTTTATCATATTTAATTCCATTGTAGCATATTGATGATGACACGCGATACAAAAGCAATTACCAGACACTCCATTACAACTTGGACCCAGTAAACCCCACCGAAAATATCCACAATAAACACAAGACCACTAAGTTTCTCTTAGTGAGGTCAACAAGACAACGAGTTAGGATTAGTCCCTCCTTTTTTGTCTTTTTTTCTCCTTTAATAAAAATCGTATTATATTGAATTTATATATTACAACACTCAACAGAAAAAAAACAAAGTAATACAAAGAAATTCACAAAATACAAACCTTGAGCACTGCATGGAGAAATATCTTTCAAGAGGCAAGACTATGGCACGTTTATTTCTTCACATGGATTTACACATTTACACAGAAAGGTGCTTATAATCACAAGCATATTGAGTCTAAACTGAGCAGGGATGGATCCCATTGAAACATTGAATTGTGGGAAGCAGCAATATGCTAATACACATGGTCTGACAATAGATGGCGCCATAAGCTTTACCACAGCACTTCCACTTATGCACTGTGAGGCTTTCTCCCATTGAATACTCAAAGTCACATACAAGTAACACAAGTCCAATTATACATAATGTATCTCTAGATGTAATGTTCATATAGCAAATATTACACCATGACAATGTGAAATATTTGCCAGCAAATACCCACTTGACTGACATTTATGAGGATCTGGACAGGATTGTGGGTGTGTTTAAAATGTGTTTTCCCCCATCTGAATAAGCAACAATCCTGGAATAAGAATTACAAATATATATCTTTTTGGCACTTGGAGCATGAGTCCTTAAATCTCTGTGGATTGTAATGATTCCTAGAAAAATAACTCTAGTATGAGAGGTTTAATATCCTGGATTAGTTTTGGATGTGAATATATTGTAAGGATATCATCATACTGTAGTGGTTGTTCGAAGATGTGGTCAGAAATTGTGGAGATGCTTCTGGATCAGGTTATGATCTCATATTTTACTTGGGGAATGTAGTTCTGGATCGTAGTTTTTATTTTAGACTCAGCTGATGTAAATAGATTTAGGTCAAATAACACCGAATGATACATTAGAGTTAATCTTAGGAGACTAAACAGAATTTGCAATGTAGGATTGTATGCTTAAAATTAAGACACCTTTTGTCGGGTGTGATTTTAAAGGCTAAAATTGACTTGAGTCTTATTTGGCTTTATCTGATATCCCATCATAACCTTAGCCCTTATTTATACTATTAAATTGTAGTATTTCTTTGCACATGACGGCCATTAAAAAGCACTTTCTATATGTATTACATGGGCTACTTTACTTCATCTTTCTTGATCTTGTTAAGTCTCTTGAGTATTTGTTCTGAAATGGATGAAATGAACACTGAAGTAAAAAGAGTTTGGCACATTGTTCCTGTCGTGCAGCGAGTGGCGAGAGCACGAATAAGCAGACTTAAGCAGTTGAAGTATCCTACATTCAACATTACAGACAGAAACTGCAACATGTAGCCATTTAAAGGGCTTTCTCTTAGTAGTTTGGCAAATGATATACTTAAAATGTCAATTTACATATATATTGTTTATGTTTGTCTATATACATCAAACATCATGTGTAAAACAATTCAACATTTGATCTTTTTAGACAGGTTTGGCTGAACTACAATACCAGTACGCACACAAAGGAATCTACATGTAGCAGCAAATATCAATGGGTACATCTTAGTGTCTGTATGGTGAAAAAAAATGTATAAAAGAATGAAAGTAAAGAGACGTGTTTTCCTACTGTTCTCCATTGAGATATGAAGACTTTACTCACGCTAAATAGAAAGTATGTTCGTGGTGAAAGGATCGTTTTCTGAGGTATTTCTTGTGGGCATTCTCAACATGTCATTATGGACAACACATATTGGGCTAGGAACAGAAGCAACATCCATTTTTAAAAAGAAATACTAATGGCTCTCTGGATGTAGAAGTCTGTATAAGGCTGCAGCTGCACACGTAAACAACAACGCCATGGCGCTAGGATGCAGGAGAAGCACAGAGGGTTCATGGGAAGGAGGAAATCCATGGATCCATGAGTGGATAAAGGCAGGCTGAAAGATGAAATGAAGAAAGGGATTGATTGTCGTTGGAGGGGTTTGATCTCTGCAGGGGTTTGAGTTCTCGCTGTGAGGTCACACCAGCGTTTCGGGCAGAGCGTCGGCGTTGTCCGAGGACAGCAGCTGCCAGATCTGCCAGCGGTCCCTCTGCCAGTCCTGCCACTCGGGGCTCTGCGGCCCCATCTGGCTGTCCGGGGCCACGCTCTGCGCCACAGTCAGCCTCCCGTGCTGCAGGGGGGGCTGCTGGGTCGGAGCGGGAGGCGAGCCCGCCAGTCGGTGGTGGGCGTTGTAAGGCGGGGGGAAGCGGCTGTCGTTCAGCCCCCCCCCAGGAGCGTCAGCAGAGTTCCCCCCGCCGTGAGGCCTGGGGGTTGCGGTGAGTCCACTCGCTCGATGCGTGCTGTAGAGGTGTGACGTCATGTGAGGGCTGGTGCACACTCTGGTGACGGGGGGGTGGGTTCTCGGGCACTCGGCGACACCCGGCGCCGTCTTTGTCCGGTGGAGCGTCATCTGCTGCCTGCCATCGCCGTGGAGCCCGTCGAGACCTTCCTGCGAGCTGCGTGAACTCCCCTCTGACATGTTGCCATGGGAACCTAGGAACAGAACATCAACTACATCAGTGGAATAATCATAGTTAATGAATAATAAGGGAAATTACTACACAAAACATGGTGGTATATGCTTTTATTTTCCGCCCTCTATCTTGAATGGAAGGATATTTATGTTTTTGTGCTGAATGAAGGAACATTTTTTATCGTTCGTCACTCGCTCCTGCCTCTTGATTTGAAATGCCCTGCAGCCTTTGGTTCCTCCCTGAGAGTAAATACCCAGAAGCATGTGCCAGGCGCTTTCTGGTTCATCAACCACTACAGAAACTGGACTGACTGCAAACGGTTTACCTGTGTATGCGTGTTCTTTGAGTGCTGGTTTCAGCGTAGTGTGCCAAGTCCCCCAAATATTTGCATGCTCCTCTGATATAGCGTCTGAGAGAAGCAAAAGAGAGGTCAAATTACTCTACATACTGCGTAACAAAATCAAAAAGAGTAAGAACCGCTTGCTTCGTAATATTTCTAATGTATGCCCACCAAAACCTTTGAGAGAAGTATATTTGGTATATGAAAATCCGATTCTCCATCACTCTATAGTTACCTTTGCTTCCCCAAGTGTCGGCCCCAGACTCTCGGCTCCAGCCGGCCACCTGCCCCCCCACACTGAACTGCTCTGGGACACGGAAGAGCGGCTCGCTGCCCGGGCTGCCCTGCTCTCCTCTCCGCTCACTCAGGATGGGGGAGTTGTTGTCGTATGGGGACACCTCGCCGCTGGACACCTTGTTGGAGTCGCTGGAGGAATGGCGCTCGCTCAGAGTGAAGGGGTCGTCTGACTGCAGCAGGTCGGGGCTCCTGGGGTTCAAAACAGACACAAATGAGGATGAAATGGGCAACATCAGGAAGAGAGGGAAACGGCTCGTGTGGAACTCACTGTGACGCTTTTCTTCTCAGAAGGTAGTCCACCACATCTGGATCTGTCTCCAGCAGATTCATCAACACCTCATTTTGCAGATCAGGAGGCACCTGTACACAAATGAGTGACATAGTTGAGTTGCTGTTTCTTCTACTTCTATGCATGTTTTGGATCAAACCTACACAGTTAAGCTGTTAAGCTGCTTTAAACAACTTTACAATTACAACATGCACTTGGGTTAACTCCAACTTTTTCATGTGCAAAAATAGAAATCCAACCGCTTCAAACTTAAATCTCTGTTGCATTGTAGCCTTAATTTCCAGGGAATGTTTTGCTCATGCCATATGAGAACATTTCCCAAACTGTCTACGAAGTATTTTTACCCTTAAATGCTTTAAAATTAAGACATAGGATGTATACCAAAAAACGTCCAAAGTGTTATTTTTAGAACTTGGGTTGTTTACAAATCTGTGTTTACTCAAGACTGAGAAAGTCAGTCCTGACTCACTATATGTGTTAATATCGCCTCAATGGTTTACTGCAGGAATGTTAGCCTCGGGGGGAAACACAATGGCAGGGTTACAAAACATCACGGTTTTAGGTTTCGGACCTCATGTGACCTGAACCGCCTGTCTGCGGTGTCTGAGAATCAAAGCAGGTGATGAGGCGGTAATCCATGCGAAATGGTGTTATTCTCGGCTGGCAAGAGTTTATCTTTGTGTTTCAGGGATGATTTTTGACTCATCATCCATCTCTCAAATATTCCTTTCTCACTTCCTTTATTGACTCTCTTCTTTCTCTCCATTAAACTGTCCAAAATCTTTGTTTAAAGTAACTAAGACACTACCATTGTCTGCTAAGCCAGGGGGGATTGTCTTCCTCTAAGACTGTGTGTGTTTAGCAGAGGAGGAAGTGAGGGTTACTGTTTGACTGACCATGAAGAGGGTCTGGTAGCTGGCGATCATCCTCTGCAGCGCGGCGATGACGGCCGTGCTCTCCTCGGCGCGGGCGGAGCTCTGAACACTGAACTCTTTGTCCGAGTTCTTCTGCTTGTGGAGCAGGTTGGGGCCAAAGATGGTGGCCAGGTTCAGAGACGTCATCTTGTTCCCTGTGATCTGAATTTGGAGAAACATACAAAAGTGCAGCAATCTTAATGCCAGATCATTGTAACCCAGGATTTTCCCTTACAAAGGTTGTAGGATTGGATTATGTCATAACATTGCACCGTGAACTTTGACACTCTTCCTCATATAACCCCTCTGAAAAGGATTATGGTCAAAATAGCCAGAAAAGTATGATTGCTTTCAAATACGACTGGAAGCAGTAGGACATCCTGGTGGGTATTTTGTATAAGGACATACACATTATCTTTCTAGCATACCAATAGTCTGGCAGTGTGGGTATTGTCGATGTTTGTGTCCTGTGTGGAATCAGAATTGATAGATGTTCCTTCCATACCTAAATAATGCCACTTTTGTAGATATTTTAACCCAAAATGCTGACTTATTTTGGTTTGAAAAGACTGTATAGGGGTAATTCACACATGTTGATGGACATTTGTGGATAAATGCGCTATTTATGACAGTGTTAGGCAGCTGGTTAGACTGCATCAATGTATGAATGAACAATGAATGGTGATACAAAGAATGAAGTGACATGACAGGTGCCTGCACAGTGAGAGAAGCACACCTGAAAATCAGTTAATGACACTGACAGCCGTGCTAGTAGCTCTGTGGAGGTGTAAAGAACTACATAGTGACATCACACTGTGTTGCTGCATCCACAGGGTCCTTGGAGACGTTTCATCTCGTTCCTCCTGTCTCTTCTTCTCTCCTCATGTTCCCACCTACCACACCCTTTGGTGTTTCTCACCTGTTTCACACCTGCAGTGTACTCTGCCTTGTCACACCTCCCCTGTTTCTGTCACTTCCAAAAGATGGATAATGGCACATGGGGTTTGCTAACACTGAAGGTGTCGGAGTGTGTGACAGCTGAATCTGTTTCTACCAGGGTTGGGTAATGGTGTACATCCTGTTAAACAATTATTATCTTAAGTTACAAGCCCTTCAAGACTTGAAGTCTCTTTTTTTTCCAGACAGAAATTCTTATTTTTGATTTTCTCCCAGTTTCCTCCCTTTCCACTCCCAATCCCAAAGGAGAGATTGGAGCCATAAGCATCCAAAAGTATTCATGTTTCTTTTCCCGGGTGACCGTAAAACACACACATCGTTGCTTGAGACGACAAAACACAGATCCATCTGCCAAAACACACTCTCTGCTTCTCACACACACTCGATTGCACGAAGTGGTGGGATTCATAGCCTCACAGATTCTCTCCTGACACACACACATATATGCATGAATTCATATTTTAGGAATTATAAAAGCTAACGGGAGTGTGGAGCTGGAAGTGGAATATTAAATCATCACAGATCATGATGTCACTTCCTCTTTCCAAACCCTCGGGAGCCACAAACACTTTATGACTTTCTTGACATTTACACTAGCCTTAAACTTGAATACAGAACGTTTGTCGCATGCTCAACAGGCATGAAGGAATATGTGTACAGACCAGCCACACTAACTGATGCTATCACGTCTTTGGGAATTTCCCCCCTATGAGGCGGAAACACAACGGTAGTACTCTGCCCACATGCACGTCTTTGCACGCCACATTTTGGGTGTTTTGGACATCATTTCTTCCTGGTCATATCATTCGCTCACCTCCTGTCCGTCTTTGTCCAGCCGATCATGAGCGTGGTCGGTCACGGTGTACAGAAAATCCAGGAGGCGTTGGAGAGTGTCACTGTTGCATGCTGGGAGCAGGTAGATGAGTAGCTGAGTGACATTGTGCTGCTCATCTGAATCCAGCACTGCAACACAGATTAGGAGGGATTGGGTTACAGAGGTAGAATGCTGGGAAAGAGAAACAGAAGAAAGGAACAGAAGCTTACATGTGGTGTTAATGAAGGCCGTGTAGAGCTCCTTGGTGAGAAGAGGGTCGGGCATGTCCCTGAGGAACTCCTTCAGCAGAGCCGCCACATCGTGAACGCTCTGGTCCTCGTCCAGCTGCACATCAATGGCGTGATCAAACTCCTCACGAAGCTGAAAGTGGGACACAAAAGAGATTAAGAATTCAGGTACATATTATGGACGCTATATTCTACACACACTCTCCCTTCGTGTTGGTTTCTCCAGGTGACTAGTTGTACCAGTTTGCAGCTTAATCTCTACGATGTGCCCTTTGGATGACTTCCAGATAATTAGTCAATAGACGACCATGATATACACATAGGGGTTGTTTTCTTTGCATAGCATACTGACAAATGTACCTGTTTCACAGTAGGCTGACAATGGTGGCAAATGCGTGTGCTGATTCTCATGTCTCATCACTTTTACTATCTACAAAATAAGCCTTTGAGTCGTTGCCAGAAACCCAACCCAATTGAACACCTACTGTATGGGAGATTTTGAGTGTCTGTAAACAATTGAGAACGCCCACCTGTCGAACTCTCTTCTTGGAGCTTCCCACACGAAAGATCCCCACCGTCTGCAGACCTGAGAGGAGGAGGAAAGCACTAGCTGTCTCTAGCACCTGCTGCAGAACAATAGCATATATGTTTGGGACAGGGTGAAGTAGATACTCACCGTATTTCTCGATGTGCTGACAGCAGCTGTCCACCACCCGGGGAACCTGCCGGTAGATGGGATTCAGGCTCAGCCTTTTGTCCCGGTGCTTCTCCTTCTTGCTCGGCGTGTCCGCGGGCAGAGACAGCTGCAGGGCCTCGAGCAGCCGGGACTGGTTGTCGTCCAGGTCCGTGATCGAGTCCACTGACATGGCTCCCTGGAGGATAATTGTGAATTGAATTTCTGACGGGTTTCATAAAACAAAAACACCTGTTGGGATTCATTAATGATCTTATTCTGTCTCACCCTCCTGCGTGCTCGTGGTGGAGCCTCAGGCGTGTTGGGGGACGTTGACTCGTTGGCTGTTTCCGATGTAGAACTCAAAGACGAGTTACTGCTGGATAACTCCTTATTGGACGACCGCTTGGTGGCAAACTGCAGGAGAGATCATACAAGAATGAAATTGGTTTTTCCTTTTAAATGGGAAAATGTGTCTTATTATTTATGGTTCAATAAGGTTACATTTGTCCTTAAATTGCCTCAATTAGGACCTGTAAAATGGACGAGACGAGGTCAGAGGAGTCCTTGTGCTCCCCGCGATGTTGATGGTCCTGACGATAGCTGTCCTGGCGCTGCCTCTGCGTTCTGTCATTAGCAATGACTTGGGATAGCACTATACTGAAGGCCTGGGGTAGGCATTCTGGGGAAAGAAAAGGGAGGTGGAGGAAAGAGAGAAGGAAGGGCAATATTATTTAACTAGTTGACTAGAACTTCAAAAAATAGCTCGTAGACTCTGTGAACTTGTAACATCTCTCACATGAGATAAAAACCTCCCCACACTTTTACTATGTCAGTTAAAACTCTTGTATAAAATAAGACATCACAGGAGGAAAGTAAGCAAAACACATCTGGTTGTGACAGACCACTAAATTGCTTTGACCAAAATAACACAACGTTGATTACTCTAACCCACAAGCTTCACAGCACTGACACATATGCATCAACCAACTCCATCTTTGTTTCTAGTTTGTTACGGAAAGAAGTTATAACAGATGTATTCTAAACTGAGTGAGAGTTTATATACAAAATCTGGTGAAGCAAAACCATAGCAATTAACTTTGGACTCGTGCAAATGTGTGTACTGCTGAGGGAGAAATGATGTCATACTGGGCCATCACAGGCTATATATTTCATTATACAGAATCCCAAAGCCAGAGCCAACAGCTGAGAAATACAGTCCAGCTGTTCGGTAGATGTGTGTGTGTGTGTGTGTGTGTGTGTGTGTGTGTGTGTGGAAAAGCGGCAAAATGAAAACAGAGGAGGCGAAAGCAAAATGCATTCCACAAGTGGAGGGCTGTGTTCAGGAACAACATGACCACTAACACTGTGACACAACCAATTTGCTCTGCAGCCTCACAGCGTTAGCAAAGCTTATGTAACACACACACACACACACACACACACACACACACACACACACACACACACACACGCACACGCACACGCACACACACACAATCTGGGTTGCATACTGTACAGTGCAAACACAGCCAGACCACATGTCAGATTTTCATAAATCTACATTTTCCAGGCCTAGAGCATCAGTTTTTTTACGATTATTTCTTATTCATGTCCATGTGTTCATAATAACTAGATGTGTTTAAGTTTATGGCGAAAGTCCAGAAAGTTATAAGTTACGTCACATGTTTTTACCATTCATAAAGTGGGATATGATGAGTTTCCCACACAAGGCCAATTTGTAAATCTTAAAGGGTCCCCTATTATTATTATAATTTTCATATATAACAAACTACAGGAGAGGGAAAACCACCAAAAACTGAATAGGGCCATAGGGCAATTGATTCTAAGTGAGGTAAATGTACCCATATTAAACCTTATTTGCAATAACTGAGGTCTGGTCACATGAGCTCAGATTACTGTGGCTGCATCAAAAGAGCCGGCAATCTGCTTCATTCTCTCTTACAGAGAAATTAGCCTGCTTCAAAGTGAAATGCAGGGCTGGCACTCCGGACCTTGGGAGACATTTTCATTTCAAATCCATTTGGCAGGCACAGGTACATCTGGGCCATCTGCTCTGGAGCCAGGCAGGTAGTGGAGGTAAAAGCTCAACTAGAGTCAGAGCTTCACCCTGAAATAAGTGAAACATTCATTGTAGTACTCAAAGTCCTACAATGAATGTTTTTCTGGGAATAACACTGATTGTTTGCCTCAAGATAATCAAACGTTTTTTTCTCAGACAACACAGCTGCGACATTCTGCAGCAGCCTCGTCATCATTCCAATATGAAACTCCACAGCTGTTTCTCAGCCTTCTATTAGAGCAGGAAATTATGCTTGATCCAAGATAACACAGAAAGAAAAAAAATATATATCCAAAATATGAATAAACAATGCTTTTACTATTTCTGATTATGATGAATAACACACTAGTCATTAGTTTTCTGGATAATACTTACCAAAGTCGGGTGAATGCGTGAGTGCTTTTGTTTATTGCCTACTCACACATTTTTAAGTGATTCTATGTAACATAAATAATGTGTACTTACTTCTAGAAGTCAGTAATGTAAAAACACTGCAGGCTAAGCAACAATCTGCTTATTCTTTACCTTTCCTTGTGATTACTTACTGCAAACGAGACCACAAATTTGTTAAGAAAAGCCTTCTTGCTCCTTTCTGCAAATGGGCTTCTTTGACTAAGATTCTGTTTCTGCCAAATATGCTTTGCTTAGTGCAGAAGAGTGGCTGCTTCTCAGAGCCAGGCCCCTTACAAGGAGTCCCTGCACTTAAGCTAAATATAAACTGTCAAAGCCCGGTAAACAGAAAGTGTTTTTATAACCTCGCTGTTCACCTGCCTGAGGGGCGGAGGCCACAGACTGGCTCTGTCTCACCGGCTGTGACAAACACACACTGAGAGAAGAGAGTGTGTGTTCAAATGACTTGGCATACCTTTGTCTTTGGTCTTCTCTTTTGCAAGCGAATCCAACTTCCTCCTCAGCGACTTTTTCCTCTTCTGTCCATCTGGAGGGGAAAAAACAGGAAGATAAATCATGTGTAACAAATGGTTTCCATATCTGCTGAATCTCATCCCTCTTATTATATCTGATACGTTTATGTCAGGAATGCAGACGTAAATTAACCAGTGGGGGATAGCTGTTTTAATCAATTTCACTGAAACATCAGACAGCTTTAGATATGGTATTAGCAGAAAAACATATTAAAAGGCTACTATTGTTTATCTACACTCCCAAATATGTGGTATGTTTTTTTGTCTACGTCAACATCCACGTTTATGGCTCCAAAGGAGGACAGCCGTCTGTCAGCTGTCAACATGACAAATGACTCCAGAAGTTTCTGATTAATGACGAAGGAAATCTGGAGACCGTGGCGACCTTAAAGTCTCAAGGATGTCAGTTTGTGAAACCTCAGCAGCTTTTAAAGTCATCACTCGGTCACTGTGCTGCTTGTTTTTTTTAAGTACCCGAATCCCTTTTTACACATCGTTCTTTGCTTTGATGTGCTGGTTTAGCAACCTCGGTTTGAACCCCGAGATGTTCCCTTTCAGCTGTATCAAATGAGTCACTGGTGGGATTCAGAAAAATGCATCCAGCCCCAACAACACGCTGCGGGTTGCGTCAGGCAGCAGGTTCGGTTTCCCCCAATCGTGTGTAACAACATCCCTGCTGTTGTTCGAGAATCGATTTATGGCCACTTTAGTGATATACGAGAAACGTCAGGTCCTTTTAAAGCTGGAAATAAAAACTGCAGCTTGGAGTCAGAAGCACAAGAAGAGACATTTTAGAGAGAGAAATATGTGGGGAGCAGTGAGGAAGGGGTGTGAGATGGGAGAGGGAAAGCAGATGTTGGGATGGAGAGTGAGGGTGGGGAGAAGCAGGGATAGGAAATGGTTTGGATTTTTGACAGATGGCTCCCAAAGCCGTACGGAAATCCCCCGAACCTCCAAACCTCCCTACTTCAACTCCCCACCAGTTGTGAAAGTGTCTGAGCTTCTTTTTCATCTCATCAAACCCTCAACCCATCCTTCTTTGTATCTCTCAGTTGTATCTCTCCCTAATCTGTTTTTCGATCTTGAAGAACACTTAGAAACACGACCCCTGGACTCCGATGAATATGCGAAACAGCGGGGCTGAAGAAGCCCACATTAGTGAACCCACACACAAGTCTTACACACATGTTGAAATATTTCTCCAACTAGCACAAGGCGGCCGTTAGGGGCTCTGGAATTCATAAGCAACACAGACAAGTACGTTTTAAATCATGGTGGGGAGAGGTTTAACCTTCAGCTGGAATGCAGGCCCTGGATAATCCGCCGTACCACTGCTATGGCGCTCACTGCACTCCTATAGTGCAGGGAATACTCACTACTTAATTTATGGTTGATTTTGGGATCTTGTGCCAATTAAAATTAGTTAAATATAAATCCTGCTTTTCAAAATGTGGTGCATTATTCATACTGATAACAGGATTATGAAGGTTCTTGCCCACACGTTTGTTTTAAATTGAGTGGGATTATGTATATTTCCTTTGCTATGTATAAACTCTGATTCATAGACATTTTTAGCATAGGCGTGCCCAGTTGGAAAACCACCGTCTCTTCCAGTTTCAGTGCAGCGCTCTGCCCATTTCTGCTATTTCTGGATTAATGTGTCCAATTTTGTCATTTTCCAAACCCTTTTTCAAATAATGGCTTGGTTTACAAACCCTGAATATAGTTGTTTGGTTTTAAGATGGAGCCACAAAGATAAATAGAGCCTGTTTAGCAACATTTAGGGCATTTTAATAGGCTTTACATGCTGGAGCGGGGTGACTGCACTCAGTCGCGTGTCGTTACTTGCAGGGGGGTCAAACAGGAAGCCCCCGATCCCAATGTGAAGTTCGGTTTACATCGAGATTCATGCGTTGTCACAACTTCCCCAAACACAGAGCATAGATGACTTCCCTTAAACACACTTGAGGAGGATGTGGTCCGAGGCTCCTACTTTATGGGGCTGTTGAAAGTGTCTGCTTAATCTTTACACCCCAAACCCGGGTCAAGAATATTAAATGGAGAGCGTTTGCAACAGTTCCGGAGTTCGCTCGCATACGTGTTCTGTCACAGTTAACATAAACGTCAGGGTCTTGAAAAACGATGCTATCTAAGGTATGTTGAAGCAGTAAATCCCACCCATTCGGAACTAACAGACGTAACGATTATGAAACTGTTTAACTCTGGCCTGCAACATGCGTACAAAAACACACACATGCTCCCACCTTTTGGCATGGTTATCTGGCATCCCAGGTCATAGTCCTGGTGTAAACGGGTGTAGGCTACTTCCTGCAGCTTTGCCCTCTCCAGCTCCGACAGGCTCTGGATGGAAACCGGTGCCAGGCGCACGCTCCGCCCCGACAGGCTGCTCCAGGTGAAGTCACCCTGGGGAGGAACAGGATAAATCATCGTTAGTGGAATAATTCAAAAGTAGTTTTTCTTCCATCTTAGATGAAGGTTCCCTGGGCTTGATGCATGTGAAACTGAGTTAACCTCTGGCCTTTGCATTCTGTTAAAACGTTTTCAATGAACTTGTTTTATGTGTTTCTCATAGATGATGAGCTTGGGAGTAGATCCTTTTAGAAATCATGTAGGACAACAATAACAGTGGAAAAAAAATATAAAAAGTCTACAAAATGCCACGAGTGCAAGAGGAGAATGCTTTAAATGAAAGTAGCCTACACAAACAGATTGACAGTGTGTGCAGAGGGGGAAAGGAGCACGTGAGGACATGAAGTGGCCGTGCACTGATGGCATTGCAATATGCTTTCCACACACGTGAACTAGCGTTAAGAATGCATGGCACACGGGCCCAGAGCGTATAGAAAGCAGTCTGAGTCACAGCACTTATTTTTCAGCCGCAGACAGGTTTACTTTGCAGCTTTGCCTTAATCTGTGATCAAGGTGGAACTGAATTGAAGGGAATTGCAATGAATTGCTGTAAAAAAACAGAGCGCTTTGGCTTTGATGAACATTTGAGTCATCTGAATCTCTGGTTATGCATTCCTCTGCGTCTATGGAGAGGAGAGGTCAGGAAGAGGGAGAGGTTAAGAAATAGGGGGGAGGGAAGGAGAGGAGACAATTTATCTAATGCCTTATCCAGACAGAGGGCTTACAAGTGTGCTCTAATGTGTCTGTGTTTATATGCTCTTCACATCAGTTTGAAAAACATTGAATTTCATCATGCTGCCACTTGAGTAATGTTTATTCTAAACGGGTCTGTCTGACACAGTGAAGACTTTGGGTGTTTCTCAATGTCGAGGAAGGCTCCTCCAGAGCCACTATTTCAAGGATGCTACGTCATCGAATCCCGCCGAAGGACTGTTCCAATGTCCAGGATCCTTGGAATTCTACCGAGGACTGAATCCTTCGTTGCGGGAAATTTCGAGGATGTATCCTCCGCGGTCTTCAAATCCCCACAATGCTTTGCGCTCGGACCAATTTCCAAAATCTTGGGCGGGAAAATGTAAGGCGGGGCCTCGCATATGACGCACACCTGCACACTTGCTAGCCTGTTCCATTCTTTGTTCTCCGAATGAAAGGAAGGATTCTTGCCTGACTCTGAAGGACCTGACTCGGAGGGACATGTCCTACCAAGGAAGCGTCCTCGACATTGAGAAACACCCTTTGTGTCAGTTGGCCTCCATCAACAATATTTCTCTTGAAGTCATTCCTCCCGCCCTCAACTCTCTTGACCCTATGTCGATGCACTGAAGCAACAGAGCCATCATTCAGCCTTGGGAAGAAAACAAGATGTGAACACGGGCAACCTGGAGAGCCACCTGAGTGTGTGTGTGTGTGTGAGTGTGTGAGTGTGTGTGTGTGTCACGAGTCCAGTGAAACGCGATTTGTCCTTTTTGAATAGAGCACTACGTCCAGCTGTTTGTGTGTATGCCATTCCTTATCGCTGGCTGAGGAAACCCTTTTCCCTGACGCTTGACCTCACACACAGCTTGAGGGGGCGCACACACATGCCTGTACACACACACACACACACACACACACACACACACACACACACACACACACACACATACACAGCAAAAGAAAAGAGAAACAGTTGGAAAAGCTAAATAAGAGGCCTCTCCTCGGTCGAGCTGGTTCTTCCCAGCAGGATCTCTGAAGGGGATGGATGAGCTTCACTTCTCTGAGCGTCAACCCGAGGAATGCTGACAGGAGAGCGAAGGGGCCAGACTAAATCCTGGCATCACTGCTGGACTCTTGCTACAATGAGCTGAAAGCCTGCGGGACCTGCATTCAAATGTACTAATCGAGACGTTCCAAAACCAACCCGCAAGTTTAACTTTTGACAAAGTACATCCCTGTTAAATGTTATATCATTTGTCTTGCATGATAAAGCCATCTAAAAGACACCATATCTCAAACATATCTCGTTATCTTGTGATATATTCCTCACAAAATGTCATATTAGATTATGTTTTGTGGTGTTTTGTTGGCTGTAATTCAGATTTCAGATGTTGCTGTTGCATGTTTAAATTTAGTAGTTTTACATTGAAATCAGCAGCAAATGATAACGTCATTTTCTTTTAAATGGTTGATTCCGACGTCATGGTTACTCCTGAAGAGTAAAGCTTCATGTTTGTTCTCATCCTCCCCAGTAAGAAAACACATCCAGTCACAAACAGTCATCTATTCAAGTGGTGGTTTCCTCACTCTCAGCTGTGTCTAAATGCTAATTAGCTCTTTGCCATCACTGGAGGTAATAAGCTACAAAGCACAGGTGGATGTCATTATCATTAGACCCAATGCAGTTAATGAGATCACGCCAAAAAATCCCATTTAAAAGCCATCCGTTCATTCATTCACCGCTCAGACCGCTCATCTCACAAACTGTACTGTTACACTAAATACCTCTGGAAGCAAAACATTCATTACCGCGGCCCTCAGTGTGACGTGCACGCTTAGTGAGATGTAACACTGTTTGAACAGCCTGTATAGAGACAAATCTGCCATGCAGCCCCTGTCACAATCCTTGAACTCCTTATGTTTGTCTCCAAAATAGAGCTGGTTGCTATGCCTTCACACAACGGCCATCATCTGTTTCCCTCTGTATTCATTAGAGCCATCGCACCCCCCACAGATGTTGCTTGCTGGAACGGCTCAGCAGATCCAATCAGATAATCACAACTTTAATAAATGGTATTTACGGCCAGTTTGCTACACGTAATGCAGTTAAGCATTAGCAGAAATAAACCGCGATAAATCACGAATATGCTTTCCAGAGAGGAGAGGAAAACAAGCATTACACACGTCTGGGATAAAAATGCATTTAAGTGTTTATCAAAGCAAACAACAGCTTGCAAAAAATCTGTTAGTAATAGTTTTTATTTGCTATTCAAAATCAAAGTCTCAGGCTCCTCCAAAAGTACTAGATACTCGAGACGTGAAAAAAGGTAAAAATAATGCTAAAAGAAAGAAAGAAAAATAAATATATATATATATATAAATAAAATTGTGCAAGAAAATAATTAATACAATATAAATAAAATAGTGCAAGAAGAAATATAAATAAATATTAATAATAATAATACTACTAATAATAATAATAGAAAATGGTGTGATAAGTGACACAGTAATGCAAGTAAATTAATCAATCATAAAGATAATTGTATAGCCTAAATCAAATAATAACAATAAATAGCTAAAATACAAACATGTAAAATATAATAAAATAAAACAGAATGTACAATTAAATACTGTACAGTGAATACTGCTTATTGTAATATTAACATTTGTGGACTGTTTGTGAGAGTGTATAATTGTTTTTCTTAGTATACTTGTTATGTATATTTAAGTGTAAATCTTGCATTCAGTATGGTCTTTAGCACTTGTGTTGTAATTGTTGCATATGACAGAAGTCACACTGGAAAGATTCATGACTTCTCCCACGCAGTTAGATGATTAATGCCGCTTGGACACACAGCGCTCTGCAGCATGTGGTGTCTGTTCTATTTTAGACAAAGGGATAATGGTCCAAAAGCCACAGGGAAAGGAATAAGTCAGTTTCTGTGGCAACTCATACACAGAAAATCAAAAGGGCCAGGAAGTGAGAGAAAGATTACTATGGTAACTCACCTGGTAACACACACACACACACACACACACACACACACACACACACACACGCCGGCAGTGTGACACATGCTGTGATGCACTTCGTGACTCATTTCCAATTTAATTTTAGTAATATCACCATGATGGAGAAAAGCAGTTATACAACTCAGCATGTATAAAATACCAAGCAATTGACATGACGTTCCTCTATGGATCCGTATGTCCTTAATAACTTATTGACAACACCATGGTGTAATGCAGCCAATAAAAAACAACACTCTTTTCCCGTTCGATATTCCATATGCCAGAGACTTCAGTGAACATTAGTAGCCTGGGGCGGGCATTGGCAATGCATCGACAACGTGACTGTGAGGGAAAAAATCCCCCACTCAACAGAGAAATATATGCATACACACACCCCCTTCAATTGCTTCTGGAAATACCCTTATTACATCCCTGGGCGGCTGTAAATTGAGACAATGCTGCAAAGCCTCTTTTCCAGAAAAATAAAATATGATATAAAGCCTATAATCCACTGGTTTGAGCAATGGACAGGGTGTAAATCCTGCAGGACTACAATTAGGTTTAACCTTAAATAATGACAAATGCCACAAACGTGAATTTAAGATATTCAGTTTCTTGGTGAGCCTTGATTTCATTCAGATTTACGGTAACAGCTTTTAACAGAGGGCAATGCTGTAGTAGGGTGAAAGTGAGGGATGCATTGACTTTTCCTACCGGTACTTAGACTAGGGATGTCTCTCAATACATGGAACCATAGGGTGTCATTGTATAGGTCTCCTGTAAGGCAATATGCATGCTGTTGTTCAGTCTACAGCTCATGGCTAAATCAATGTAAAACCGCTCAGTCTATCACCTTGCAGATTGTATTATCTCAACAAGTTGTACATGTATTGCCATGAAATTAGCAGAGACATCCATACGGATTTTAATGGACTTCTCATTTACTGCCACCAGTCATGATCGTCTACTTCTTTGACCTCTATTGCTACCATGAAGTCCACATCTGTGGTTTTACCGATCTGCCAGTGGTAGAAAAAACACAGGTAGACTTCCAAATGTGTTTTCTATTAATGGCATGCATGCGACTCTCACGTCTGTAACGGGCAAAATCGTGCCGGCTGGCTTCGTATAAACTCAAATCAAGAATGACGTGTGCAGTCATCTTCCAGGAAGGTATCAGAGGCCCAGGAAGAGATCACTTATGGTGAATACAGACACTAAGAGAACATTCCTACGTTCTTCTCATCGCACTTTTACTTTGTTTTCTTACCCATTTGTGTTGCAGCTGGCTTTTAATGACCCTTGAGCCGGGTTTCTGCGCCACAACACTGATCCAGAGGAATGCACTAGTATTTTTCAACACTTTTTTTGGTGTGCCCTTTGCAGGTTGGCTTCATGCATGCATGTAATAGATTGCTCTCGTTGACCTGGAACCTCCTCAAGGTTTACATCTGCTTGTAATTAGTGACCACCCTCACTTGTCAGCCAGTACTGTTGGTGTGTGCATGTTTGTACGTGTATCTATCACACACAAACGATGAATCGGCTTCACCTGTTTTGGGTTGTCCCTCGCGCTGCCTGAGGGGGAACTAACCACCGGATTACAGACCTCTGTTATCCACACACACACGTAACACTACCCTATGCGAAAGTAATTTAGCATTATCAGGCTAAAATGTGGGGTTATCATCCTCCTCTGTGGCAGGGCGTGCAGATGGAGTGTTGAAGAATATAAGCTGTTATGGTTTTAAATGCAATTATCATACCACCCATTCCAATGCTAAGAAAAAAGGGGCAGCTGCTGTTGTTTGGACATAACTGCTAGTGTCTGCCGTATGTGCACGTATATGAGAGATGGAACTGTTGATAAGAACCAAATCTGTATCCATAGCACTGTAAAGAATGCAGAGTTGCTTCCAGCTTTCCAATTTAAGCATATTAGGGTTTTAAACATCTGAAAACACAAACTTTGTTTCTTGCGTCCAGGAACAGTTCTGGGTACAATAAGTACTTTTGCTTATGGTACATACTGTCTGGAAATTAAATCAATATTTACATTATGGATATAAATTGCATTTGTTCTTGCCAAGAGTATTGGGGAGCATACTGCAATAAAATGAACGTCCATAAAATCAGCAAAGAAAGAAATGCACTCACTCAGACAATTAGCCAAGTTATAAAACTGTAAGCCAGTTTGTTCTCTTTTTACATACAGCAGAGAACAATCTGTCATTCATCTATTTATCACATGATGACAATAACAATGCTGTTTACTTCAGCACATTGTGGTGGCGATTTATCTCGTTCTCCAAAAGGAACCACAATTAGAAACTTGGCTGAGCGTAACTGTCAAAACAACTTTTGTGTTGACTCCACACTTGAAGCCCTTGATAACACAACTTGTTCCAATAATGCAATACTTTCATCTGAACTATTCTACTTTATGGAAATGTTTTTTTCTTGGATAAACTAAGCATTACATTTGTTAGGAAACCCATTTTAACAATATGCAGGATTTGAAAATTAGCACACGCGCTAATGCGAGGGTATCGTATTGCAGTGCATATTGTTTTTGTCTGCTTTTGCATGCAATCGGAGTGTGTGCTCCAAATATTCCCCACAATCGTTGGCAGGCACATCTAAAGGCTCGGGCCAACTTCAAACATTTTTAAAGACAGATTAATACGAAGGGCCTTCAGCAATAATTAGCTTCGACCTCGAAGGCTAAGAACCTACGTAATGGTTACATAAGCTGCACATTTTATCAACAGTACAGTGGATAGTAGAAGCACCAGTTGAGGTAATTTTGCAGATTTGCGTGTGTGGTATTGGCTCAAACCATTCTGAGGATGGCAGGCGAACCAAAGACTACATCCAGAAATTAGTCAGCTGTCATTGGCAGACTGGGTGTAGGTCGTAGACATTAAACTCCTGTTTGCAACACTCCTGTGTGTGTGCAGGAGAAAGGAAAAACATTTGAAGTCTGTGCACACTAACCTTTTTCTACTGCTATTTCTGTGTCGTAAAAGTGATCATAACTTTTTAACAGTATATATGGCTTTTAAAGTGCATTCTCTCTTTGTTGGATGTCTTGTTTTGAGGCTGTGATGCAATGAAATGTCCAGATAAGGCATCATGCTTCATACAAACATTTTCTTTAAATTACGCTATTGTTAAGACAAGTGTCATATCTCTCTTAGTTTAGTACAAAGTTACGATGCTAATCCCTCTGTTAGTGTGAAGTTAACCTTGAATACCAGTGTGAGGTAAAGCAGTGTTGACCATTAATCCATTCCACCTTGCCTTGCAAACCATTGATTTGCTTGCAAGGTGTGTTGGGATTGGAAAACCTTCAAATACCTGGGGATGGTCCACTAGTAGCTAGACTGCAAACACTGGATACAGTTTCCTCTCTCCATCCTGATAACTCCTTTCTCCTTACTTTTAAATATACATTTCTCCCTGACTCCATATGAGGCTTTTTAAAATGTGTACACAGCATTATAATAATGGCTTGCTGAGCTTTTTTGCGATTGTTTTAGCCTCTCAGGCAACTTTACAGCTAAAGTAGAGGTTGTTGAAGCTGTATCTAGCCTGGATAGTTATACAATTGAATATATGGCAGGAAAGGCACCACTTCTCAGTAAAGACATGAAAATACATCTATATATATAATTAGACTTCTCCTTTTTTTAGAAAATAACTTATTTCATCGTGTGTTATTTGCTTGCTTAACAAGATTTTTGAGGAAATGGGACATATGACTCATGTCCCATGCCAGTTCCGCATCATCCATATCTATACCCTGTTGTCCTTACCCCTCGGCCAATATGTCCTCCAGCCTTTCATCCCCCTGTTTGGTTGGACACACACACACACACACACAGAACGCACACAAATCCGGCCCTATTCAACTGTATATCAAGTATCCCCCTTTCTCTCTCTAACCAGCCTAGCAAGCTGCACTAATGAATCTGCTTAATCATTACTAATCCTGTATGGAGAGTAGAGCCCTTGTAGTGGTGGTGGTGCGTGTGGAAGGTGGGGATCATGTGTGTCTTAGCATAAATAAATGGAGAAATGCGTTGCTTGCTCCACTTGAACTGAGACAAACTGATTGTGGCCCGACGGCAGCAGTGGAGACAGTCTGAGCAATCAGACCTGCATGTGTGTGTCTTTATGTGAGCTCCTCCAGGGCTTTGAGACACAAATTAAGGTCACAACCCAGCGGGAGCCTGACCACTGCCAAACAGAACTGAGCAGATGACAATAGCAGTCTTTAAGCAACAGAGGTGAGCATGACTTTAGTGAACAGACACTTAAGAGTGGAGGAAATGAGAGGAATATTTGTAAGACCCTGGCATTTTTACAATCCGTGTTTCTTCCACATGCTGGCAGGTTATTTGGTATTCCACATTTCAAGCTTCTTGAAGAATGGCTTTCTGTGATAGTAATGGACTCTGGTCAATCAGGAAATAACAACCTCAGTGTCTCTGTGTCCATGTCATGCATTATATGAAATTAGTTTGTAATGTCCAAACGTGCATGCTGTGTCTGATAATGGTCGGAATGTGAGGCTGCTTCAAACTGTAAATGTTACAAAAAACACTCACACCTGTTGCCAATTTATTTCATTCATCCAATCGATGATGGTTCCCGCTGTAGAGACAGTAATGGAAAAGAGTTTTTGAATTCAGCATGTCTCCATTAACGTAGACAGATATTCGATACTCATAAAGTGCGTTGGGAGCTTGTGTGTGTGTGTGTGTGTGTGTGTGTGCACTTTATCTGTCAATCAGTCAGAATGGTTGTGCAAGTAGCCCCACAGGAATTATTTTCCCATCAAACCCTTTTGCAGTCTGAGCACTCTAACATGTCAGCACCGTGAGAACGGGCACACACACACACTGGTACACAAACACACACACACATGCACAGGCTTCACAAAAACCACTCCCAGAGAAATAATGCACCACTCCATCAATCCTGGAATGTTAAATAGATAGACTAAGAGATTAGAAATGGCCTCTGTGCCAAAAAGCCGTAACGCATCGAGCCTCTGATGTAAAAAGGGAATGCAAATTACGTAGCAACTGGGATACATAACATTTCTGTCATTGTTCCCGAGTTCCCCCTCATATCTAAACACCTCATAAGTCATTAAGAACTTTCTGACAATCTGAAATGTGCATGGACACACAGGCCCATATATGATACTGTACATATATTAAAGAGGCACTATTTAATCCAAGGGATCCTGGTGTGTGAGGTGCTCCGCGGATTTGGTCCAATCCGGTCATTTGTTGTTGATTTGGGTGTTCACACGTCACAGAACCCAGGAAGCAAACAATGGAAAATGAGAAATCTCCAACGAGGCGTTTTGGGGCAGCATAGACAGGTCTTTTATGTGTTAGAGTTTTACTCGCTACAGGGTGTACTTTGAGGGTTTGTGACTCTGCAGACCGTTTACATGCATAAAAACCTTCATAACACACAAGGGGACGGGTAATAACCGGAAAAGCATGACATGGGCCCTTTAAAGCATCGAGACATGTCACAGTAGAACCTGAAATTGAACATGATATGGCCCCTTTAAGAGTTACACCACAACGAACCGTGGACCCAGACATTTTGTCTCGTTACTTCCTGTTGTCCAGACAGACCCATGACATCTGTGACGTCGGAAAACAGAGGGGAAACTTTTTTATTTAATTTTTTAAGTGTGACAACTAAAGCTAGAATGTTCCCAAAGGTCTTAGGAGTTGCCCGAAAGCACATCATATCTTTTAAGAATGTCTGGCAATTAATTTATAAATCCAAGTGTCATTAATCTGTCATTCCTCAAACAGCTGCTGACATTTTTCTCTGCTTGAGGAATTTCTCTACAAACTTGATTTCACACAAGTGTGTTTATAAATGTTTCGGTTGAATTCTGCAACAACGGACTGAGCGGCCTCCTTGCATAAGAAGATATCTTCAGTGAAAACGTCCATTGCAAAAAGCTTGAAGGATCAGTTGGTATCAGGAAGTGGGTTTACAACTGTCCTTTAAGATAAGTGTGAATGAAACATTTCAGAAGGCGCATTCTTGAACTGAAGGTTGTTATCTCGGAGCCTGCATGGTGCTCAGGTTTCCTCTGACAGTATAATGGATGCCGTAGATGTTTCATCTCATTTGTCCTGCATCTTCCATTATCACAGTGCATTTACTCAACACCTCAGTCTTTCTTTGTCCTGTATATAAGCATGTGCAAGATTATATTCTGATCCTATTAGTTAGTTTATTTTCACCCCAGTAGTAAGAACATGCTCATTCCCTTAGTCCTCTCTCTGTGCTTCCTCCACCGTATCCATTTAACACAGCGGGATCAGAGCAAAGTCTCCATAAGACTCTTTATTTTCCACATGGGTGCCAGATTCCCCCCACCCCCCCTATCCTGGTGGTTAATCCTGTGAGGTAGTTAAAGAGCGGGGATTATAACCTGCTGCTCCGCTCCTCAGGATCCACATGATGCTGCTGCTGCTGCTGATGGAGATGACAGAGTGCAGGCAGAGCCGTGGTCACTTTACGAGACACATGGCAGCGTTTAGGCACTAGTAAATTGTCACGAGCCACGCATACAGTCGCACATATGTTCAGAAGATTGCACTGCGTTTGAAAAACAGGGAGAAAAACATGCATTCAAATATACACTATATACTCTTTTGTGAGTTTGACATTGTGATGCAGCATCATGTCCGGTCAAAGCTGACCCTGTGATCAGTGTGCTCTACTTTATTTTTGACCCTAAGGGGCCAGTTTTATACCCCAGGGCTCCTTCACCACGAGACAGTGGAGTCTGGACTGTAGCTTCTGATCTGGATTCAGAGTTTTCCATGACCGGTCTGAGACACGGCCTTCAGAGCCCCTGGGGCTACTGATGGCTGAGCAGCTACACAGTATGTTGTTCATGCTTGACGCTCGTAAATGCACATCATGGGCTTGCATCTGTCCAAATGCTTTTGTCACATATTGATGTCTCGCTGTGCCTCTGTTTCCCCATGGTTCCATTGAGGTTCCACTGAAAAGTTCAAATGTGTCATTGATTATTGCAGGAAGGGACATTTTGGGGCAATCCAAGTGAAAATGTGACCCTTTTTATCAGGAATTCAGTGATTTATCTATAAAAAAAATTAAGTTATCTGAACTGTGGAAGAAGTATGCAGATCCTATAGGTGAAAGTAGAAATACTATGATCTGAAAATACTCCTTTACAATTAATAATCTTAAGTAGAAGTACAGAAGTTGAAATACTCATTATGCAGAATGCCTTAAACTGACCGTCCTCGGATAATAACAAAGTGATGCAAACCATTCAAAAACTATGAACCTGCATGAAGGAGAAACCCTTCAGGAGTAATTCATTCAGCGTTCACAACCACCCGCTTCGTTTTAGTCCAGGAAGTTTTAGCCAAGTGTGACTTCCTGGAGACCCACGTCACACCTGCCACTGCCCAGCGATGCTTTGTTCTCGCTACTCAGTGTGAGTGTTTGTGAGTGTGTGTGAGTGTGTGTGTGTGTGTGTGTGTGTGTGCGTGTGCGTGTGTGTGCACGTGCACGTGGAACGCAGGTCGTATTGGGGTCAGCTGGTCTATTATTGATTTCCTGGCGGAAAGGGAATGAACAAAGCGCTGCAGTGCCACTGTCTTCAACCTTCAACTGACCGAAACGTGTGTGTGTTTATGAATACGTGCCAGTAAAAAACACTTTAATGACTAGGTGTAAAACACTTTAAACAGAGGCTGATACGTGCTAATGGGGTGTTTAATTAACATGGTAAACTACTTATCACCTTCCCACTGGCACTGCTCCGAGAAAGCAATCAAAACTCAACACACACTCTGTTTCTCTCCGGTTTGTTCAGTGGGAAGTGACTAGATCCACAACGCACATGATCCAGCACTGATATAGGATGGCAACAAAATATTCTCAAATGTACTCCCCGTTTTTGACCCTTTCTCCCCCTTAATCATTTTCGTTCACTCCCTGAATCTGTCGAAAACATGTAACTGTAAGCGTGCAAAAAACTATTTTTCTTAGAAGATTTTTGATCGTTTAGCTTTTTCCCCTTGAGCTACTGCACTAACTTTATTTTTTATTTTTTTTTTTATTTGGCACAGAGGAGTGTGAACTTGACCCAAAACAGCCAAGTGCTTTCCAGGAACTACATTTCACTGTTTTCATAAGATCATCAGAGTGGATTAGTTTAAAAATTATACCAGGCTCGTAAAGTTTCAAACTGATATAAATCCATTTCTTAAACAAAAAAGTTGAACTTTGGACGACACAACTTGTCAATGCCAGCTTTCAGTCAACAGGTTTAAATATAAGGACAGATGCTTTTTGTTGAAACAACCCCCCTCTTATCCATCTGTTCTAAGGAATAAGGTTTGAGGGAATAAACAAATACTGCCTCTTTTGATCACTGCAACCAATAAGATAAAACTAAGAACACATTTTTCTGAATCTTTAACATTTGAAAGGACCAAATACAAGGAGATTATTAACTAACCCTTGGGACATATGCTTCTGACGTTCCTTTTAATTAAAAACTCTAAAAATGCACCCACTGTTTGATGGACAGAGTCATTCATCCACTCATCTATCATTCGGCGTGGGCAGGTCCTCATGTTTCCTGTTTACATACTCATTATTTGACTATCAACATGTCTACCAGTGCACATGGTGATAACGCTCCCAGAGGATTTCCCATCGATCTAGCGTTTCCCTTTACCGTTTTGTCCCTTTTATTCAACTTGATGTAGTGTAAGAAGCTAAATGCAATGCCACCTTGCTTTTTTTCACAAGTGTTTACAAGATGCATGGCAATAGCACTCCATACACTGCGTAAATGATTATTAAAACCCTCTAGAGCTGGTTTCGTGGAATCCAATTTTGACTCTACTCCCAGTGAGAAAACAGAGAGCGGAAGGAGAGAAGGAGTGGGAGAATATTAACAGACTGTAATAGACTGGAAGGTAAATAGCGAGTGTGTTACGATGAAATGGGCGTGTGTGTGTGTGCTCTGCCACAACACACTTGTTGATCCTCACATTCCAGCGGCAGCCTTGGGAGCAGCTAATCCAGTTTTCGTCAAAGGACCCTTGAACCTGGGTCACACTTCTTCTATAACTTGCTCAAGTCAGATGCATGGGGGCACACACATTAAATGCAAATATGTGCACAGCAGGCACATGAATGCACAGAGACGCTGCATGTATGAATAGTATGGGTGTCTTGTGCGTTATTCTTCGCAAAAATGTGTTATTCCTGGCGTCCTGGTCTGGGTCTGATTATTTCTCTGAGATGTCACCAGACTGGAAATGTGTCTTCCTGCTTCCTGTCTGTCAGCTCATCGGTGTCTGTCGGTCTTGATTATATCAGTCCATCTCTTTCTATAGGTCTGTCTGTTTGAGTTGTTTTTACACAAACGTAGGTCATGTACGCAGCAGCTTTTGTCATGTGCTGATTTTCACTTTAAAGAGAGAGCATATAACGCTCATCTTCAGGTTTCACTTCCGTCCCTAGAACCATAGCTTGTTAGAAAATGTGTTTTGTGGTTCACCATATTCCAAATCTACTATATATTTGTGCCATCATTTCTTAATGTTTGGTAGAGCAACATATTTCTTGTTACATGAGCTTTATCCTACACAAAAACAGACACTTTTCTTGAGACCTTTCACCTTTAGAGACACTCAGTAAAACAGATGACATGATGCTCGTTGACCCTTTTGTGAAACTTTCCCTGAAGTGTCTAACCCCAAGAAAAATTAGATGGCTACTTAATTTGCCCCGCAGCCTCATGTTTGCCAGTACTGCTAATCATCCTTAAACTGCCATTACATGCAAATACACTGGGTTTGTTTTGGTTTGTTTACAACGATAAGCAGGAGATTTGGTTCGCAGTGTTGCAAAGGTCAGCCCGTGCTGTCTAAGGTGCCCTAACCCGGCACAATCTGTTCTCATTATTAAGCATCTAGTTTGTGTGCGTGACTCATGTGTGCTGCGCGGGTGTGAGTGCAAACCTCAGAGTGTGTGTGTGTGTGTGTGTGTGTGTGTGTGTGTGTGTGTGTGTGTGTGTGTGTGTGTGTGTGTGTGTGTGTGTGTGTGTGTGTGTGTGTGTGTGTGTGTGTGTGTGTGTGTGTGTGTGTGTGTGTGTGTGTGTGTGTGTGTGTGTGTGAAGAAGTTGATTATAAAACTCTTAATGCCCAGGATTTGATTAGTTCTGTCTTTGTTCCAGTTCAATACGCCGCTTTGCTGCAAGTCCAGGAGAACATGCTGTTAAAAATCCCAAAACTATGATGTAATACTTCACGCAGCGACGCGGTCATGCCCTCATGGCTTCGACACAAACAGCCAGGAAACACGTCTAACCTTTTCCTGAACCTGCTGACCAACTCCCTTAACAATCCCAGAAAAAAATAAACCCCTCAGTGAAGCACAGGAGGAAACTAGGGCAAGAGCTTCAGCCTGTAAATCAAACTCCTTAAAACATCACATATTTTGTTCAGGCCCAGAGAAAGACTCCTTCCTCTGGTAGCACGTCTCCCTCGGAAAACAGCGGATCAGATCTTGCCAGAACTTTCTCCTCTGCGTTTCCTCTGCTCTGTTCTCCCTCGACCATCTCCATAAAAAGACAAGTCTTAGGGAGGGCGGACTTCTCCTTCGCTGTTGATAATAAAACAAGTCGGGGTCTAGAGAGAAAGACGAGTTGTTGTCATGACGAGCCAGAAGTGACGGCTGAGGAACGTGAAGAGGGTCTTCCTGCCACATATGCAACATTAAAGCAGGAATCCTTTTCAAGTGCCAGATTAAAGAATGTAGAGGGCCCTGTCGCACAACACATGCCGTGATAAGGGTCGACAAGCCTGATATATATTATTAAAGGATAGCCTGTGAAAACCGATTGTAGTTGTACATTTCAAAATGCTTCAGTATCTGTGCGTGCGTTCCTCGTATCTGCTGGCAAAATGTCCACTCCTGCTAACTTTTCCCTTTGGGTCAGAGTGTGTACCGGTGACTAAGAAGCCGCATGGATGCTTGATGCCATCCGCCCACAAACACTCACGCAAACACACGTGCATTCTCGAGCATCAAGGATCAAATCAATCATCTTTCGGATTAACTCAGTAACGATTTATCTACTTCATTTCAATTTGCCGTTTCAGTAAAGGCTTTGTGGCTTTTTTCTGCCAGAGCTGTGTGTACTGGGAGTGGCAGGGGAGTAAAACAAACACACCTACTGACTTAGAACAAGGTCAGCAGGTAAGCAGAGAAGGAGGAGAGTGTGTCGTAAAATGTTTGCTCTGTGCTTTATGGAGGGAGGGAAAAGGAAGTATTTGAAGTCTCTGAAAACAATGGAAGTACATGCTGGGAGAATCTGCAAAGAGGGGAACAATTGGAGACAATAAAGAGGAGGGGGGTGATGCTTGTTTACACAGGTAGCTGCACTTTGGATGACAAGGGTTGCTCGAGGAAGAGTTGTTCTGTTTGGTCAGTGATGAGAGACAGAGCTGAAGAAGGAACAAGCGATAGTGGGGGACGGTGATCCATCATCTCATCAATACTTCCTTTATGTTTCTCTCTGTCTTCTTAAATCCAGCTACTTACAAAAAATCTATCTCAAATCTTTTCGCACTCAGATCCTCTTAAACGTGTACTCGATTCACTCGTCCATGCACAGTCTGCATGAGCATGCAGCATTGGATTCCTAAATAACTCCGTCATTGGAATTCTTTGAAGTGTAGAAGTATGACCAACACTTTATTTGACTCCTGGCCACAGCCTCAGGGTTTGGTGGCTCCAGGATTAGCTCACTTAAACCACACTCCTGTCTTTTAATACTTCCTTGTGGTTCATTTCTATGAAGCCATTATGTGATATAATGCACGTGCACAAAAACATTCCATGCAAAAAAACTTAACGAGTATACTTTTGAAATGATCTGTTAGGGTATTTAGTGATGATTTGTTCCTCTTTCCGACGCCTCAGCATGAGATGAATCTTGCTTACGTTGACTTAAAAAGTTGCCTGCGTATCACTCGGGTAATCCTCGTAATACTGGAACACAAATTCCTTCCAAGAAGGCAGATGTGATATCAATCGATACTCCATTAGTACAATGCTCTGACGCCATAAGCAGAATACTTGACACGTCACTACAAGTGGAATAACTGGGGGGCCACCCCGAAGGGAGGATTAAGCGCTAACGTAGTGGCAAGCGTAAGATTATGTTAGGCATCTCACTCGCTTCTTCCTGGCTCTGTCTCCCCGTCCTCTCCATCCCTGTGTGTCTGCAGTCTGGTAACCTAGAATCTGAAATATGTATCTGTCCTGGCAGGAATCACCGAAGCCTGCGTTTGTTTATGTGTAATCAGATTACCCATTCTGACAGGACTCATGTCTATTTTCCATCATGTATTTATCAAGTTTGCAGAAGGAGACCAGAACTTGAATAAACAAATAAGAGCCCATTTGTCATTTCTTTAGAGGGATGACATACAGTCATACAGTTTGGTTAGTGAACTGAAGATTGTTTGATGCAGTTACTGTGGGCATAGTGTGCCGGCTGCTTTCACACTACAAAGCCCAGAGTCCAGACCACAGCGTGCTGCCAGCCGAGCCAAAGAAAATTGTATTGTTTTCCAATCAATGCTTGCAGCTTTATGAGGGCTTCCAGCCACAGAAACATGGCTCATAAAGAGGAGACAGACCGCTGGAGCAGTCAGCAGAGGACTCCTCACCACCGGGGAGGAGGAGAAGGGGGAGAGATGGAAACACAAGGAGGGAAGAGGGGGCGGATGATAAAACACTAGCATGTGTGCATGTTTAAATCCACGACACAACTCCATTCCCACATTTGAAATGAACCTGTTCTGCAATCTGCCAAATATGAGCTCCAAAATGCTGAGGGCTTCATTTTGAAGGTGCAGTTCCCATCGCTCCTCTCGGCCTTGACCCATATCTGTGTGTTTTGCCCTCATGTGGCCACAGAGCAACAACACCTGTAGCTCTGTGTCTCAGCTGAGCGGTTTTCAGAGCAAAAGTCCCCTCTTCGAGTCAGGAAACGTGTGTGGTCTTGTGTGTTTGCATGCTCGATATACCACATGTCACTTAAAGGTGGGGTATGTAATTTATTTCAGAAACACTTTTGGTTATATTCCATGGAATGCTCTTAACATCCCGATAGCAATGAATATATTAAATGCTTTGACAATAAATACATTAAAAAATGTCATCTGAGGAAGCCATAGTACTGTAAAAAGCACGACCAATCATCTGAGCCGGCCCGGCTAAAATAACTGGATGGCCTACCTGCCTGTCAGCCTTCCATCTGTGCACAAACTTATCTCGTGCCCTCATTGGTCATGTGCGCGTTTGTGTGTGTTGGAGGAGGGGCTCTGTAAAGAAGTGGCAGATTTTTTTCCGGTTGTGTATTTTCAAATTCTAGCGCACTCGAGCTGGTTTCTCCAAAATGACATACCCCACCTTTAAAAGCTCCATCACAGGAAGCTTTTGCCTGCAGAGGCCCCTTTTTCTTCACTCAGTTTAAAATAAATGCTGTCACTGAGTCACTCATATTTAACAGGGACATACTTTTTATTTGTTTTTAACCTCAAAGTTAAAGTGATTTCTTGCATATCCTCAAGTCCATGCAAAACAGTTATGCAAAGGCACAATTTAAGTGTTAATATTCAATATGCAAAAAGTCATTTTAATGCAGTAAATAAACATCTCTCACTCTGTTCCTCACAAGCACGCACACAGATACACAAAACACGAGCACTCACATACAACAGAAGGTGTGAGCCCTCAAGCCGCGTTATCGTCACACGTCAGGGTCTTTTAAATGTATTTATAGCCAATTAACCGAGTACTTACAAGATAGGAATTTTGCCTGTCGAGGAACACGGAGTCTCCCATGGTGCCGGATAAGTATCCACATATAGTAAACGACCAGAAATGGAGATGCAACAAATGATATCCCGTTAGAAAATAAGTCCGAAAAAGAGTGTGAGCGCGTCTGAGTGGAGCGTAGAAAAACAGAAGTCTCCTCTTCTCCCTCTTCTACATTCAAGACAATCTTTTTCCCACTTCAAGTCGCTGCAGCTTTTTATTAAGAGCTGACGTCTTTACACGAGTCAGAAGCGCGTGTCAGAAAACCAACTGTGCCAGAACGGACACCATAGTGCGTAATGCGTAACGGGTCCATACTGCGCGCTCCGTGGACTCGGTCGAAGACAGATGCTGAGCCCAGCGAGAAGAGGCAGAGAGACTCAGGTCAGCGACAGTGTGAGCTAGAACTTCCGGTAGAGATTTTCAAAATATAACCGCATTTGGTCAGGGTTGTATGATCTTTACGCACAAATCAGATGGCAACTACTGTATTACTGAAACAAATGGTGTAAGAAAAAAACGTAATTGTATTTATTTATATTTTTGAATCACAAATAGTGACATTTAACCATGATCCAAATGCATGTTGTGTTTCTTTTTATAATTTCATGGATTGTGGCCTACATGAGATATCTTGCAATTATTTCCAACAGTTGTTTGAATCATCCCAACATTCCTACATGTATTATGCATTTTTTTTTTTTTTTTTTGGCAGCATATTTAAGCTATTTAGCACTGAATATCAGAGAGGCAGAGGGGGAGGGTAGTGGCACTAGAGGAGGAGGACTAATGGAAGAAGATTTTGATTATCAACTGCAGGGCCGCTCACATGTTTTCATACCAGTGAACCACCAATGGAGCTGCAGTTGATAAGATTGTCTCTGTAAACTCCATATAGGGATGTTCTGGATTTGTTATGGTTTATGGCAAATAACTGTTTTTGTTGTGTGTGACGAGGGAATTACATATGTTATTCTGATCTGTTATTCTGCAAGTCATAGCTTTAAATGACAAAATAAAAGAATCATTCCTGGAAGTAAGCTGAAAAACATCATGCTCAAGTTCAAAACAAACCAATTCATCTTGTGGAGAGTTGATATCCGAGAGATAGAAAGGTTTTTCTACCTGTGATGAAGGGCTTGCTGTAGGCCTTATTACGGGAGCAACTAAATCACAGCGGAGATAATTGACTGGACAAACCGCAGAACCATAACTGTGATCGCTTGCTTCCATTGTAAAAGTCATTTATGGTCACTTTTATTTATGGGCATTCCCCTTTTGAATTCTGCTCTTAAGGGCAAACATGAAAGGCCAGTCCACCACTGGAAGATTTCAGCAGGGGGAGGGATGTCTGGGTTTGTGTGATGCTTAATGTGGAACCAGCATTGGGAAATCTGCATCTATAAACAGAAGCATGCAACACAAAAAGAGCACAACACGATTGTATCAGTGGCTGAACAACATTCACACACTTGATTTGCTTTGCCATGCAGGAGTGTGTTTATTGAGAAAAACACAAACTAACCACCCTCTTTTCTCTAATTTAACAGTACATTTGAGTCAATAAGTGTAAGAAAAAGGACATTGAATTCCTCCCTGCTTATCAGATAGCGCCGTAGCCATTTGAAGAATGCTGGGAACTTAAGAGGAACACTTCTTTACTGTGAAATCTCGAGATAACAAACGGGGGCACAGACTCAGCAATAAACCAGGTGACACTAATGGCGCATTTCCATTGCAGGGCCTCGCTCGGCTTAGTGCGGTATAGTTAGGCCTTGTTAGGTAGCTGTGTGTATCTCACACAGGCATCATCACAAACATGCAGTGTTATAAAGTTACCCACGACCAAAAAAACCTGTTCTTACAGAGAATAGCTCTTTGAATGGCTCACTGCTTATCAGATCTAAATGAGGTTGGTCAAACATTCGAGGTGTTGTATAAAGTTGCTTGACGTTTGACTTTAGAGTGAAGGAAATAAGGACAGAAGGTGGAGCCAATAACCCTTTATGTTGCTCTCTTCAGCCGCATGCATTTTATTTGGGATTAAATAGCTGTGAGGTAATTGTTTATTTGTGACACTGATAATGCAGAAAACCGAGTTAGTTTGTTTCATAATTAACTGCGCATGTGTTGTGAAGTTGATGAAGGTTGTTCTAGAGACCCTGCACATGTGTTGCCAAGTTGGTGAAGATGTTTCTTTATTTGCATGAGTTTCGGCACATGTGTGTTTTTTATTTGCATAGTTTTTGCTCCTGTTGGCCACCGGTCATAATCATGCACTTCCAATTTAACCTCTAAGCTTGACTTTACTGATCCTAGCCAAGTTGCTGACGCATTTCGTTTAAAATAGCAGCAAAAAACACAAATAAAACTGATTAACTTTTGTCAAGTTAAATAATGATCTTGTTGATGCTTCCTGGAATAAAATAGTCATAGTCAATAATATGTGATTTTAATATAGCCCCTCTCTTGGGGACAGAATGGAGGGAATATGAAAGGAAGGAGAAACAGGAATGTATGATTTTTCAGCACAAACAGTGACTGAAGTGCAGTCGTGAGGTTGGAAGCTGTGTTTTATGGTCCTGTTGGAGACCCTTTGTCTCCTAAAATGGAGTTTCAATTGTCCCAGTAGGACCATGGCTGACACACACAATACACAGAGCCGATGTGTGAGAGGCTGCTGGAGAAGGAGAGGAGGGAGGAGAGGAGAAGAAGACGTGTGTTTCTACACGCATGTTGGCCGGTACGTGCTACTACTGCACGTTGCAACACAATTGAATGGTTTTAAAGCCAAACAGTCTGAATCTCCACGTCCCTTCATCTGGCCATCACTTCTCATATCATCTTGAATTTGTTAAAATGATGCTGAAATGAGGCCCCCTTGTGATCATATATCAATTTCAAAGCACGCAGGATTTTCCACTGTTGAATTTGGCGCGGCCTGTTTGTGCTGATATATATCACATCCCTGCTATTATAGTGTTGATCTGGAGGAGAAGTGTCATGGAGGTTAGGCAACAAAAGAGACAGTGAGGAGTAATTACAGCCATTTCAATCTTCTTTTTCTCTCTGTGATCCTTAATAACCTCATGTTTAAAACAATTTGTACAATTATTTTACTGTTAACACGCGTGGCCAGTCTTTAATTCCTGAGCATTTTAATGCAGGCGGGCTGCTCATGTTTACATCGTCCCGTCGGGAGGTGCAGCACCCTCCTGCAGAGGCCGGATGCCTGAGTTGTGAAATCACTCCATCGTGCGGAAAGTATTCTGTTAAAGTGCTTTAAGACGATCCAGTAAATGACAGAGGGTGCGAGGTCTTTTGATCTGTTTAATAAACACTCATAAAATACATGTCGCAAGGCCCAGATTGAAGTGTTTGCATGTGTTGCATCACATTCATGAGCACGCATGAAGTCAGAGTTCATTAAAGGGGCCCAGTTATGCGAATTATGCTAACAATGCTAAAGTCAACATAAGTAAATGACAACTGTGCACTTGATGAAGAGGAGAAAAGAGTGACACTACAGAGTGTTTTCCGTGGTAGCTCGTAGTGTTTTGTGTTTTACTCTCTCTTCAGACGATGAACTTTGACCTTGGTTTCACAACACACACACACACCGTGTAGAATGGGGATAAGAGAAAGAAAATGAGCGAAAGGGGAGCGGGTGGGGAGGAATGGTAAAAACTGGGCACACATAAACGAATTTACAGCAGGAGCTGCACAAAGTCAGTCTCTGGGGGATGAACCTCACAACTGGGGAATGTGAGTGATTGGGTGTGTTGGTGTGTGTGTGTTTGTGTGTGTGTGTGTGTGTGTGTGTGTGTGTGTGTGTGTGTGTGTGTGTGTGGTGTGTGTGTGTGGTGTGTGTGTGTGTGTGTGTGTGTGTGTGTGTGTGTGTGTGTGTGTGTGTGTGTGTGTGTGTGTGTGTGTGTGTGTGTGTGTGTGTGTGTGTGGAAAAGAGAGAGAGACAGTGCTGCACTCCTTCACTTGGGAGGTAAACACAGAAGACGCACAAATAAATAAATTAAGGAATTATGTCTTTCAATCTACCTCCAGAGAAGACCGACGGAAAATCAGTTTTTTTTTTTAGAGGAGCTGCTCATCCACACACACACACACACACACACACACACACACACACACACACACAACGTGACGACAGCGCTGGTCTGGATTCAATCTGGGCGCTTCTATCAACAGGCCAACCCAGTTGTCCTAAATCTCCATACTCTGTCCTGAGGGCCAATAGACAGAGAGGTGGAAGTGAAGAATTTTGGGTAGTCTTCCAGCTCGACTATATGGCTTTCATCTCCATACCACCTCCATTAGAGTGTGTGCAAAGTAAAAATGCTTGGACCTGACCTGACTTTGCGTGATAGAGAAATGTGTTTGCAGGAGGAATGTGGATTTTTCTAAGTAAGAAGGGGCAATTTGTTGAGTTTCTGGTTGCAATTTGGATAAATAGGGTTTGCACAAGAAATAGGGCAGCTGAGTGACGAGTCTGATGAGTGTCACAGGTTAGTTTTACTCAGTACGTGGACAAGATAGTTTGTTTTTGTTAAACTCAGTCTCATGAGGCTCCTTTGTAAAATGATACGTTTGGAGAACCATCGTAATGCCAAATCAACATCCAAAGGACACATATCTAAAACCGACTGTGCCACATGGGATTGGAAGAATTTATTCAAACTGCATTTAGAAATCCTCTAATTTAAGGAAGCTTGTGAAGAAGAAACAACAAGTCTGCCTCAAACTGCGAGGACAAGCTGTCATTTGTCCACGGAGTAATCTCACATCATCTATTTTCGTAGCTGTTGAGGAGAAATTGATTGAAACCAAGTGGTGGCGTAGGAATCTGAAACATGTTGCCAAGTCTTATACAAATGTTCTTATTGTAGTCCGCCTGTTGATTGCCCATTTTGTTACACCAAGCTCTCCAAACATGAGGCACCGCTCGCTATCAAATGTCAACAGTCATTCATCTTATACAAATGCTTTTGTTTCTGTTTTGGGTCATTTCCTGTCGTTGGTTTGAATGCACCAAATGAGAAAGCTCTCTCAGGTTGACGTCAGATGAATAGCTTTTTAAGTAGATGGAGAAACGTGTTTATTTTCCAAACAAAGGCAGGTAGTAGTCTTGGTCTTAATCAGAGCATGATATATTTGTTTTCAAATATGAAACTAGTCTGACATGTTCTACCCCCAAGACCAGTACCAGCATGTGTTTCTGTGTGTGTGTTATTCATGTCAGCATGCATACCTCAGAGCCTTTGTGTTTTCATCACCAGACTTTAGTGACGTCATCTCAAAGTGAGAAGAAAAAGTTGTTCGTGAAGACCGCCTATGTGTTTTTCCACTCATCTGTGTATGTTTATGTGTCTGGCCTCATCTGTCCGTCTCGCCGTCCATGTGGTGATCTGACCTCCCGCCCCTCTCACTCCATCTTCCCGCTGCCGCTCTGTCAGCTTGTTTGGATGACTGGTCGGCTGGCAACTTTCCTCCGGAGAATCCCTCAGTGATGCTGGGGAGAGTTTTTATTTGGGTCAGGTGCTTTAAAGACTGAAACTAAGCAAGAGAAGGGCTTTTTTTTATCTAACCATTTCACAGTGGTAGATTACCATTTCTAACCATTTCACAGTGTATATTTAAAACATTTACTTTTGAAATTTTCTTTGTATTTATTCATAATTTTTCATTTATTTATCATTTTAAGAATTATGTATTTATTTCACGTTAAATGTTTTTTTTTATTATTGTTTTCAGTCATTTATATATATTACAAAAATCTATATATTCTTTTTTCGTTTTTTTTCATTTATTTGTATTCTTTTTATTTCATTTATCAATTGCAATGAAAGCATTTGAACATGAATGATATGAATCCTGGGAAATGAAGTACCCTTATATGATAAGGTCTGTTTCATGTACAGATACCTTGTCGTTCAGCTCCAGCTCCTCCACCTTAACGCACACACACACACACACACACACACACACACACACACACACACACACACACACACACACACACACACACACAACACACACACACACACACACACACACACACACACACACACACACACACACACACACACACACACACGTCCTCCACCTCCCACGCCTCCTTAATGTTTTCTACCACAACAGTTGCCATGGTGTCTAAGCTCACCAGCTGTATCGAACAGCACAATAACAAGATCGTGTGTATTTCTGTGAGCATGTATTATGATATCATTTAAACCCAGTAATATGCCATGATCCCTCAGAAACCATCAATTATGTCATTAACATATTTTCAAATATTAGTGCAACGTCAAGTCTGACGAATATGGTTCTAACTATTGTAGTTTTATAAAAATGCAGCTGTTCACAAATATTTTCACATCAAACTGTAGAGAAAACATTGAAAAAGGCAGTGGGAAAAATAATTGAGGAGATTTCTGTATTATAATGCTGCGTACTGGCAGCAAAAAATAGCCTTTTCTTGTTGCCATAGCACCACAAGAATGATGGGAAACAGAGAGCGAGGTGAGATCAACAGGAGCTTAGGGACAAAACACAACATAATTATCTTTGGTTTTTAAGAAATGTAGTTTAAAAAGATGAACTCCAAATCCAGAAATGGAACTATACATATTGTAGAAAAATAACTTCTGTATGTCTCCGATGAAAGTATTCTTCTTATGCCTAAAATGTATTTAATGTGTGATCCACATAACGCAGTGAAACCAACGGTTACTCCTTTATTTTCTCTCTCTTGCAAACTAAAAAAGGTTTTCCCACAGTGAGCCTTTGCAGACCATGTACATGCACTAAAACATATATAACACACTACAGGAGAGGGAAGACCCCAACAAGCATAATAGGGCCCCTTTAATACAAAGTGGCAGCACATGAAGAGTTTGCACACTATGAAAACCGTCTTCTCTTTTGTCCCCTCCCACAGTTCTGGCCTGACGTGCAGGCTTTAGACTAACTCCTCAGTAAACTGAAGGAACAACCGTTGAGGACTCTCTCTCTCTCTCTCTCCTCTCTCTCTGTCTCTCTCTCTCATCTCTCCTCTCCTCTCTCCCTTCTCTCTCTCTGTCTCTCTGCCCTCTCTCTCTCTCTCTTACTCCTGTCATTCTGCTCTCTCCTCTCTCTCTCTCCTCTCTCTCTCTCTCCCTCTCTGTCTGTCATCCTGTCTCTGGTCTCTTTCTCTGCTCTCTCTCTCTGTGTTGAGTGAATCTTGAGCTTGAATAATAGAATACAATGTCCACTGAGTGATGTGACGTCGGTGTGTTGGCTCGGCCTCCTCAAACTGAAGGATAGCATCTCTCTCGGCACGTTTATCCAAACACTTGGCGTTGGTGTGTGTGAATCTGCCATCATGGATGTTTGAGATTAACAGCCACTCTGGGACTCGCATTATGCTCCGAGTTTGACTTTATGAGTATTTTAACTATATAAACTCTAACAAACTAGACTTTTCTTTTGGTTTTAAGTATTCCAAGTCCAAGATGTTGGCCCTGGCATTACGTAACATTAACAACTGTGCCCCCAGGGGCCCGAAAAGCTCAATATTCATTGTGTGTCGTATAGTTTTTAGTGATGTCATTAATGGCACATTTGCACTACTCAAAAACATTATGAACTGAGGCATTATAGAGAAATATGTTTTGCAAGAGCAATGTGGATATTTCAAAGTAGAGGGGTGACATTGTGTTGTGTTTCTGGCTGCAATTTGGATAAAAACTTAGAGTAAGGTTAGCAAAAGAAATAGGTTACTTGGTTCCTGGAGAAGATAGGTGTAGAAATGTGTTTTTGTTTAGACTGTCTCAGAAAGTTCCTTGCAAGGAGTGTCACTGGGACCTCTAACAATTGATCTAGCTATTTAACCTCAGGACTTAATGTAATCAAATTTCATTCCTTGCCAACAGCTATAGCAATCAGTGACATAGTGGACAGTTTGCTGATAGGTGATGCTCATCCAATCGCCTGCTCACATGGAAATGAGTTTGCTGAGCGTTGCCAGCGCTTTGTCTTATGCAAATCCAGTTTAATAAAATCCCTCAAGCACCTGAGGCGAGGACATATGAGTGGCTGAGTATAACACACTCAACTGCCTCTATTATTCTGCTTGTTTGCTGTGATAATCAGCATCAATACTTTACCTGTTTCCAATTCAAATGCACATGATTATTCAGGTGTTTCTGGCCGCAAGTAAAATAAACAGGTGTCTGTTCTTAAAACGATAAAAAAAAGGTTGACATATCTTCCAACTCTTCTTGTTCTCTTATTCTCTGTTTAGACTCATCACTTTCTCCCTTTTGTGGTTGTATTTTGCTACAGTCCGTCCCACACTTTACCCCATATCACCTCACCTCGCTCTTAATATGTTCTTGTATTTGCACAATGGAGAGCAGCTGATGTAGTGTATGTCAGTGTTAATCCGTCAGTGTGACTTTGGTCAGGCCTCCTATGGACTGTGAACTCATTTGAACCCTTAACCATAACAAACGAGCACAAGTGACACTGCTTGGACATACCCTTCATCTATGTTTATCACTGTGTGTGTTTAAGATTCCCTAACAAGAATGCACACGTGTATTTATGTGTGCATACAGTGAGTGTATGCCTACATGTGCATGTGCATCCACAGACACTATGTTCAGTGTGTTAGCATAGCTGTATACACAGTGTATGTGTGGCTGTGTGTGATCTCTGCAGTATGCAAGTCACCTGGCCTAAAGCATATCAAACCTTTATCACAGTCAAACTGAGCGGCCTCAGTTCAGGGTGTAAATATTTAGTCTGCAGTATAAACACAGCAGCCTTCTAAGAATGCTCTGTTCTCAAGTGACAGCAAGGATTTGTTCCCCCGTCGCACTGATAATATGGGATAAACTGTGGAACATGTGCATTTTAGAATTACATTTTAAAGATATGCATGGAGACAAATTTGTTTCTTGGAAACAGGCTTAAAAAATGCAAGGCTTTATGCTCTTCTATTTTCTTGTTATTGTCAAAAAATCTCCAAATCACCTTTTTAAATCCCAGTCATTTCCCAAGGCAGTTGGTATTGTGGGGTTTAGTCAAACACGAGTTTAGCATAGCATTTGTTTGGGACTATTTCCTGCTGTGGATGAATACACATGGCAGCAGGAGGGTGTACGTGGGACTCAAAGTTACTAAAGGTTTTACATTTATCAGACAGTACTGTCATGTTAACATGAGCTTCACCAGGCAGACTGTGTGTGTGTGTGTGTGTGTGTGTGTGTGTGTGTGTGTGTGTGTGTGTGTGTGTGTGTGTGTGTGTGTGTGTGTGTGTGTGTGTGTGTGTGTGTGAGGATATAGGATGAGAAGAAGAAGTAGAGTAAAGACAGGAGGCGGGGGTCGACAGATCCATCCCTTCTCTGTTTCTGTCTCTGGAATGCAGCTGGAATCCAAGCTCGACTCCCCTGTTGGCTCCGCCCACACTCCCACCACCTCATATCATGCTAGACACACACACACACACACACACACACACACACACACACAGACACACACACAAACCTTGGCTTTGCACTAGCTATTCCCTCTGTTAGGTCATTTTAACCATGAAGTAAGTGGTTGCATGTTCCAACGTCCAGCTGATGTTTAGCCTCATGCACACTTCTTTTGTTCTTTGTGTGTGTTTGTATGAAAGAGGTAGTATCTCTCCATTTCACTATATCAAAGAAATCCTGCATTAATAGTGACGTTTTAAGGCTTTTTTCCCCGCAATACTTTTCCACAGCTTATACGAAATACGTTTCAAGGATGTATTGTGACATTGTGATCACAACGTATGCACACAAATGCACTTCATGTCTCATTATGCGGCCAAATGTTAGGTGAGTCTATGTCTCATGTAAATGGCATTTTGTACCTCTCAACATCTTTACTGCTATTTATAATTTCAGTCGAGGTTCTTCTTCTTTGTTTTCTTCCATTGCCGAGAACTAGCGCTAACTGCGTCAGAGCCTTTGAACATATAAACTATCTCCTGATGCTTACGTTTGAGAAGGATGCCGTCTTTGTTCTCGCTCCTACAGCCACGGTCAGCGGCGTGTTTACATCACTGTCGCCATGGCAACAGACAGAACCTCACAGTCACAAACAGGGGAGTCTGCAGGGTTAGATTCAGGAAATCAATGAATGTGATATTATAATTAATATTATATAAACATAAGAAGTTGAGGTAGGATTAAGCATCGCAAATCTTCAATATCCAACAATTGCTTTCTAGCCATGCAGAAATATACAAATGTGTTTCATGTGTTTATGTAAAAAAGGCTTGAAACACCACATGAATTATACAGTTTACCAGCATCCTTAAATCCAATGTAGATTTCCAACTAAATCCTTTGAAACGCACTCACCGAACCAAATCCAAACATATATTTTGTAGAGTTATGATTTTCCAGCATGTTGACTTTTCAATAGCAGTCAGCATAAAGCAGAAAATAAAGAATACATAACTTCATAAAGCAAAATTGGCACGAGAACATACAGGTAAAAGTTCACAACATAAATTCAATCTACACACACACACATCTACACACACACATGTTGCACTGCGGTAAGTCATTTCGGAGCCTATTAAATCTCCATTAACACGCAGCCTCCCTGCTAGCCCGAGCTAATCCAACCCAGGTGTGTGTGTGTTTGTGAATGTTTTTACCCCATTTCTCCACGGCTCTTTCCCTCCCGCCACTTTCTCCCCCTCTCTTACTCTCTTCATACTCTCCTTTTCATATCTCTGCTCCAACCAAACTCTGTTTACCACGCTCTCTTCTTTAAAACCTGGCAGCTCTGCGACTGCAAACGTCCTCCAATTAGGTCAAATGAAGGCACATTTCAGCTCGCAGCGGGAAACCAGACTGACACACCTCTTTGTGAACACAGGCATCTCCATAGTCACCTACAGTTTGGAAAAGACAGCCATATAGTTCTCCTTTTTGAGTCAATTAGTCTCTCTTCATCCCCGGCTTGTGTTGAAGGATCTCATTGAGTGAATCCCTGCATGCTAATTCACACCTGGGCTGCTACATCCAATCCCCCTATGTTGTTGATTTCAAGTGTCTGAGAGGGAATAACAGATAATACATTCTAATAGACAAAGCATCTGCTTTCTATTCAGCTGAGTGCCTGAGTAATGAGGCTGAAAGATGATGCACGGTGACAACAGGATTATAAAATAGCCAAAGCGATGATTTAAATAGACTTGATACACATTTCTTTAAAGAATCTGCTGCGAAATATAAAAAGGAGACACAGTAGTAGACTTTGTATCAGTTTTCTTAAGCCATCAAGTCCACCACCCCGCTTCTTCTTCTGTTTATTGCAAAACAAACTACTGCTAGAAAAGTAAAACGCATCACTTCCTGCACTGATGGAATCTTTCCAGGATAGACCTACTTGAGGCCAGGTGTCCATAAAATGTAAAACCCTTCCTGAGCTGGCATTAAGGCTGATTTGCTCTTGTTTTATATCAATCATGCATTAAGAGTGGCAAAAGGGAAATGTATTTATTAGAAAAAGTAAAATAAATAGCTTGAAGCCCAAAGGCAGACTCCGCCTCTAGAAAAAGAAAACATTGTTTTCCCAGTCTAAGTCCAAAAAGTAGGGCAAATATACTGTTTTTATTAGTGGGGGGGGGGGGATTACTGGTTCTCAAAAACGAATATCCTATGCTCACACACACACACACACACACACACAACGAATGTTCTGGGAAGGTACTCTGCAGGAGAGAATATGATCTCTGCTTGGAAGTGACGCTGTTCCCTACTAAGGCAGAACAAACACACATTGTTATGTTTGTGTGTGTGTGTGTGTGTGTGTGTGTGTGTGTGTGTGTGTGTGTGTGTGTGTGGTGTGTGTGTTGTGTGTGTGTGTGTGTGTGTGTGTGTGTGTGTGTGTGTGTGTGTGTGTGTGTGTGTGTGTGTGTGTGTGTGTGTGTGGATCCATTCGGTGTTGGTGACAGTACAAACATTTCCTACGGCATGAGAATACTTTGCAAGTGTGCGATAATAATAACAATTCACCAGAAGGTTTTATTGGTTTTCACTGTAAGGAGAGAGGGTATCTGTGCACTGATTGTTAAGTGAAGGTCTAGTGAGGTTTATTTATAATTGTCTGAAATGTGTTTTAATACATTTCAGGGACTAGGATCCCACAGTTGGGTTTTCCCTCCCTGTCCAATGCATTTCAGACAGTTTGATTTGGCCCCAGCGCTGTGAAACATGTTCTGCCTGCAGCTGCTATCAGCTTGTGTAATGTTTTTGTAAGATACTTATGACACAGAGAGGCCATGGAGACAGATGTGCGCAGCTGTGACGGACCACAATGCAGCCCACCCACACTCACACTGTGATCCATTATTTGTGCCTTCAGATAGTGCTGAATGTTCCCAAAGTCCAGCCAACTCCAGGAATATGTATTAGACACCTACTGGCACCCTCTTGTGGTAAAAACAACTACTTGCAATGAGTTTTTCTGCACTTCTAGAGAAAAGCCATGTGCATTTGGATGATGATAAAACATATAAGAATTGCAGAGGTGAATGTATAAAGCTAGCCTCTATCTGGTTCTACCTGAAACTCCCAGCCTTGATTAGAAGCTTCAAAGTTATATTATGGATATGTTTTTGCCAAGGATTGAAGGGAAGCATCAGTGTAATGGGGTAAATACAAAGACACAATCATGGTGATATCCAATGGCTTCAATATAACTCAAAATTACTGTTTTAAATGTTTTGCCATTAACTTACACCCATCAAATAAAAAATGATTTAAAATGTCGATAAGAACAAGTATTTAAAAGGTTAGATAATGTATATTGAAAATGCTTATTGGTGTACACAAATGGCACTTTGCATAGGATTTTGGGACATATTTGGAAAGGCAAACTGAGAGTCATGCAATAAAAGTGTTGTGACTAAATGTACTGTTAACTAGATTTATACTTCTAAATATATACAGTAACTTATATAGCAAATCAGTTCCTTGTTTGTTTGTCATATTGGTAAAGGGGTGTGATGGAAAGTCACAAAGAGCTATTTTTTAAACGGCCACTAGATGGCAGTAACACATTGTGACACTAATTCCCATTCAGCATGTTCATTACAATGACTGTCTGATAAGTGGATACAGTCTGATGTTATTCTAACTTGAATGAAACACACATCACTTTTGACCTGGAGTTATATTGCATGAGCTGCACACACACACACACACGCACACACACACACACACACACACACACACACACACACACCGATACGACTCTCCCTGTCTAGTTTGTGGAACTTGAGTGTTCCTCCGCTGAGATATGTAACTATTTATAGCCGCAGAGCTCCGGCTGGGTCTAAAATGCCTGCTGTCTCTTTCTGTGTTGCTCCCTCACTGCCGCGGGGTGAGAGGTCCCCCGGTTTAAAACACTTCACTCTTCAGGGGCAAGGAGTCATATTTATGTGACATGGGTTTGCTTTCATAGAGGCAGTCACAACGAGAGGCCTTTGACGGGAATCAGAAGAGTGTGTCCGTCATTTCTCTGAGCAATGCCGAACAGATGTTCAGAGTATAGTGTTTCTGCATCGGTGTCACTGCCTTAACATGACTTCACTCCTAATCCTTACACTGTACTGACCTCCTGACCCTTAAAGGAAACTGAACGCCAAAGTTTATGTTGTGCTTCGGTGCGCAATTGAGTTACAAATCAGTGTTGCTTTGGAAAGAGTCCCAAAGACAAGTCCAATTTGAACTCAGCGTTGGACAATTCTTTGCTCCCAGCTGATAGTGGTGACTCCTGACTGAAGGGAGGAGAGGAGATAAGAGGCTGGGAAGAAGGGGGCTCTCGCTGAAGTAAAAACAATGTGTGTCATCGTGGGAACTCAAAGGCAGTAGTTACACTTGATTGATTGTGGTAGTGTTGTCCAGTTGTCTATAGTTCCCTCTACCTTCATGTAGAGAAAGTTATTTTTGGAACGGAAAACAGTTCATAGGATCATACAGTGTGAATGAGCTGAAAGGAGGGAAGCTTTCTTAGTTATTCCAGGTCAGTTAGATTTGTTGTATGGCCTCCAATACATCAAGATGTATCCTCTGGAGACTGTTTTTTGGGATGTAAATTGGGTTTAGACAATAAGAGGAAACTACATAAAACACTGAGATTTGATCAGCAGTTTGAAAGAGGACTGATTTTGACGCCCTCAGGTCCTTACGCAGGTCCGTTCAAAGGAGCCTCCATGTCAGGGAACAAATTGCTGCCTGCTTCAGGGCAGAGCTGGACCTATTCAATAAACTCAGTCTGTGATCACAGTTTAGTTATGTTTCCTTTAAAGTAAAATGGTGTGATCCAATGCATTTATCCGGCGATGAAAAAGTAATGAGGAAAATATAGCTTGGATTCTGATAAAAGTCCGGAAATAAAAGTGAAGATTGGACAGGAGTAAGCCTCTGTGAGGAGAAATCAAAGCAGGCAGAAAAGGGATCTGTGGGAGAGGAGAGGAAGCTGGAGGGTCACTCAGTCAGTAGCAGCAGCCCCTCTTTCAGCAGGAGCCCCGGGGCCCCTGTGTGAAGCCCTGACCTGGAATTCCAAATAAATAATTCCCTAAACCTCAGCACTGAACGGGACTCACACACTGATGGGAAGCTAAATGCACAATAACTGCAAAACCATGGCTTATTTGAACTAGCTGTGCAAGTATGTGAGGGTATATTTGATCACCAGACGTAATAATTCATCGAGGTAACACTAACAGGTATTAATTCTCATTGTTTATATTACGTCTGTGAGGGACCGCATGTCCTCGGCTGCACTCGGATGTGAAACAGAGCCACATTCAGTAGCTCGATAAAATCAAACGCACGATTGCATCTTATTCTTTTGGGCTCAGTCTTCAGCAGCAGGATATGAACATTCAGTTTCCTTTTTGATATTCTTTATGAAGAAACACATGCATACATCTTCACAGATCCTGAGCAAAATGTCAGGATGTACTGTAGGAATTATCTTTGTTGATGTTATTCTCAAAATCGAATTTGAATTCATAATGCAAAATTCAGTCCACGTTCAGGACGAAGGTCAGCGGTTGATTTGAGGCTCGCTACTGCTCATATTTAGCAGGGGGAAAAAAATACGTCTGGCTTATTAACTACTAAAATACAGTAAATAAATACAAATCATTGGTAGAAAGATACATTTATATTGAGTATTTAATGCACAATATAACATATATACATTCTACAAGTGTTTTATTGAATATTTAAATTCCAATGCAATTTGATCTTTATTGATATTAATATTATTATGCCAGATTTGACCTAAAAGCTTATTTCCATCTCCATCTGGGTCAACTGTACATGCGAGAAGCACATCTCTACTCTTCTTAGTGTATGTATGTTTCTTATGTATGGGAACATCTGTAATACAACAATAAAAAGATCCATTTTACTCAACTATTCTTTTAGTTTTCCTCTTACTGTTCCAAGATTAGACAAAGAGCAGTTGTGTGGGAGATGTTGTGAAAGGTTTTGTCCCACAGTGAGTATCCCATCACCAGGGTTTACTCTGATTGAGACAAATACATAAATGGGAAGTTGTAAAGCTAACACACCATGGCAGATGTGCGGGGATCCTATCCATGCCTTGCCTCTGGCCTGTGACAAACCACATTAGAGAGGACATTAGTGGACACAGGGGTCACTGTAATGCACACACACAAATACACAAGGGGATGGCCATTTTTGCCTTGAAGACTCAGAAGTGCACAATTAGATCATCCACCCACTGGCTTTGGCTCTCTCCCACACACACGAAAACACATTAATACACACTAAAAGTAACTCAACACTGTTGCTTTCTCACTGGAGGAGAGGTTTAATCTGCACCAGGCACAGATATTCTGGCTGCGGAAATTAATGTTTACTTTTCAGCCGTCTCTATTTCAAACTGCTCTCTTTTTCCTTCATTGTTGAGAAAACATCCCAAAGGAGTTGTGAGATTGCAAAAGCAAAACACTGCCAAACAAGCCCCGCTGTTTCATATGGTTCTTTTCAGAGGAATATCATGCAAACTTGTCCAAAGAAATTGCCCCTTGAGGTATCATGTTCCTGTGCACAAATGAGAAGAAGCTTAACATATTGTTCACACACATTATGGTGGAGTCTGCCGTCCAGGTTACATCGCATTGGAAGAAAACGTTGATGTCGTACCATACTAAAGACGACTAAACTGCCATGTGAGTTTCTGAGTCTTTTATGGCACAAAACAAGAGAAAGGGCACTGGGTTTTTTTTATATCTCAGAACAAACTAAGTAAAAGCTTGTAACTTTTGAAAGATGTGATTAATGAGATACCATTACCTTATCTGCTGAAAATGCCAGAACTACATGATAATCAGTTATACATTATTTGCTGATGGTCACTTTTGAAGGAAAGACATTGGTTAGTCGGTTTTGGCCCTGCAGTTTCATAGTTCTTGTAGAACGTTTTACCTTGGGTGTCTCTGTCCTTTGAAAACATGAATCAATCTGGCTTTTCAGGAGCTACAGTCAGCAACCAGGCCCATTAACTTAATAAGGACTATAATCAAACTACAGCCCATGCAGACCCACATGCTCTCCTCTCCCAGGAGGGGACCTGTACTAGAACACACTGCAGAGGTCATCTACTATACTAGGGCTGTGCAATTAATCGTATTTTAATCTCGATTGCGATTTTGGCTTGCAACGATTACGAAAACAACGTAATCGAAATAAAACGATTATTATTTTTATTAAAAAAAATAAAATGTTATTATTATTATTATTATTATTATTTTAATTTTTTGGTTTTTCAGTTGAATTATACTTAAAGTTCAGGGTAATCAACTGTTAAAAACATACTGTTCACATTTTTGTTTCAATAAATGGATGTTTTCAAAGTAAATGGATAATCGTTTTTAATAATCGTGATATCAATTATTGACCAAAATAATCGTGATTAGGATTTTTGCCATAATCGCACAGCCCTATACTATACCATAACTATGAATATATATAGAAAGAAGCCACACTTTACAACAATAAAGGTATATTTTCATCAGATGCAACCTCCCTATCCACCATGAATCAGTGCCGTAGTGACATTTCCTGCATGATCTATGCTGCAGATATGATCTTTACATCTTAAATAGACAAGAATACTCCCACCAGATCAGACTGTGACTTTAAGACAACTGATCCAAATCAGAATCTACCGCTGTAAGCCAAGAGAGTCCTCCTGTGCTCCATCACCGTTCCAGTGTTTTGACAGAAGCTCTTGCAACAACATGATGATATCCTATATTTGACTGCTTGATCCATCTACTCACTCCGCGCTCTCGCTACAGTGAATCTGTTTGGTTACACCGAACAAAATAACTGTATCTCTAGATTTGTGAGACTTTTCAAATCCTTTGGCTGAACTGTCCATGATAGTGTGAGATATATTTTGAGTGCAATTTGGTACAAGCATTCCACGGATTGCGAAATATCAAGGTCTTGTTCCTCCAACGCAGCCTCCTCTCTTTGAGGAAACTTAGGGAGGACATGAGGGAGGAAAGGCGAAATATATAGCTGATAGGTTCATAAGTTCAAACAAGAGAAACATATAAAAAATGCGGATATTGCATTTCCAAATCTCAAATAAATGGAGATTTGTTTGGTTTACTTGCAGTCGTTGAACCAGTCGAAGAGTAAGGTGTTAGTATTTATTGTCATTGTCGTTTTGCATTATGGACTGTATGTGTGAGATGATCATGTCAGATCATGTGTTCATTGTTATAAACACTTTAATGTGGACCTTCTGGTCAAAAGCTGTCAAAAACTGTTGGCTCCTGGCAGAGAGCCATGGCCTGTGTCAACGCCCTGGGATGTGTAGTTCAAAGCATTAGTCATGTGCAGCAGCTAATGCTGAAATGTTTCATAAAACATGAAGGCGGAATCAGAATGCATGATTTCTCATTAATGAAACACTACGCCTGCAGCCTGAACATGTCTTTACTTCCAACACAGATGTTATTTTAATTAGATATTTCAAATACCTTGAAGGGGGGTTTTCTCAGGAAACTCAACCCAATAACCAACAAACTGTCTCCAATTGATTTTGGATTGTAGAGATAGTTATGAACATTGGAGAATGTGGTCAATATGACCTCTTTCTTCAGTTGTCTTTTGAGTGTTACCTGAACCATTATTGACCTCGTCAGTGGAGTCCTTTGGGTCCATCTTCTGTGGTTCATGAATATCTGTTTTACATTTTATACCAATCCAGCCAGTGAATGTTGAAAAGGACAGAAGTGTTGGAGTGAATGACCCACCAACGTTTCGATGTAGCGGTGACGCTTGCATGGCTTAGAAAAACATATTTGGGGATCTTAAGTAAGCAAACGTGACCAAATCTCTAAGTGTTTTTCTCTGAGCTCTGACTACTCTGACGTGGTTTGGCAATGACACTTAAACATACATCAGCATGGGGGCATCTAGAGAATTTAAAGAATGGTAACAACTTGTCAGCGACTGCATTCAAATAGTGGCACTTTAATAAACACTCATAATTTGGTGTTGTCTCGCCACCTCAAAGGCTTTTGTGGGAGAGAGTGTGGCTGCTCTGATGTCAAACAAACCGTCTCACTTATAATTCATTTAAATAGAAATCGGTAATCTCCTAAATTCCCTAATGTCAGGACCGGGGTTTAGACACAGAGCTAATAGAACAGAGGGGTTTTGCTCTGTATGACTCTCAGAAATAACCACCACCATCTTGGGTGTCACTAAACCAATCAAAACAGATCAGCTTGGGGATTATGAACACTAATAGCAGCTCTTTAGCCTTTACGGCTAACATTACCTTACTTGATGAGATTACTGGAGAGGCCAAAAAAAGCAGACACTTTTTCTTCTTTCCACCACTTTTCCTCCAACTCCACTATGTGTTATTAGATCTGATTGTGATTGTGAATGCATGCCAAATACATGGCAAGAAGTCAAATCCCTGACCTCAGTGAACCCTGTCTAAATTCCTCTGTTTTCAAATTAGTAGCAAGTTTTTTTTAGGAATGATTTTCTTCACTTAGTCTCTCTTCTAAAGCATTAGGGTAAGTGGATCTAAAAATAAACCGTACAAAGTCAACATTCTGGCACCCCATAAACAACCAGGATTAAATTAGCCGACCACTGTTTCCTCTCTGCCTCTGTGTGTGAGTGTATGTGAGCAAGAAAACTCAAAAGGACCATTCAGCTTATGTTTCACATGCTGAATCCACTCTGTAAGAACCTTCACTGTTTTTATAGTTGGGCTATTCTGCAAGAACATGTTGATTTGACGTCCAACTCAATCACTCCTCAAGAAGAAACCACTGGCTGTAATAACACACAGGGTACTTTCTGAACACTGTTTTTTTGTTTGCGTCATTGTTCTTTCAACACCAACAACCTGACGATGGAAAAATGGTCGATTATGCAATCATGGCCAATAAAACTGTCAGTTGCTGCTTTTTGTATAAACTATCACATCTCTACTTCGTCTCTTCCCCCTCCATCTGTGTGTGCTCTGCTCATGTCTCCCTCCTTAAAAAGGCATAGCACGAGACCAAACTGCACAGGTTGCCACACACACATTTACACTCACACACACACACACACACACACACACACACACACACACACACACACACAGCAAAAGGGACCTTGTAGCTACTGGTAGAACTCGTCTACTGTATTTTGATGCAGTTAAAGGGGCCCTGTTATGCTTTTGGGGTATGTAAATGTTCTGCCAAGGCTAAAATGCCAAAGTTCCAAGGTATTGGCTCAAAACGTTTTTTTAAAGCTGCTTTGGTCTAATTTTGACATTTAAAAAGTGATCCCTTTTCATTTATATACTAATTCAGTATTGCATTTCCAGAACATCTATTACAACTATAGACATAGAGGATACATATCGGCTACCATTGGCTTGCATTTATGTCAGGATGCTATGACAATGAACTTGCAGAGTCTAAAATCTTAATATCACCACCTTCATTAATGCAAGACAAATTACTTTACTTAATTTTAAGAACAGTGAATACATCTCTAAAATCTGCTACATTCCCAACATAAAGTCTTTGTTTTCACTTCATTTCGGGGTTTAACTTCACACCCAACAGTGTGTGAAACCCCTCAGCAGACCAGCAACACATCTTGGCTCGGTATTTTTACAAACACTCTGAGGTGCAGTAACTTTGTGGTCCAGATTGTGCTAATGACTCCAAACTGATGGCCTCATGTTATCCTCTGTGGGCCGTAGCAGGGGGGGTACGGCATGGAAAATAGAGCTGCAGCGGTGGGAAACTCCTTGACATCTCAGAGAGGAAGAGAGGTAGGTTGATGCATGTGTGTGTGTGTATGTGTGTGAGAGAAAGAGAAGCACACTGTAAGGAAGTGAAAAGGAGAGCTTTTTGTATAGGAAATTATGGGATAGCTGTTTGAGGGCCGCATGGTTTTGACCCTGTGACCACTGGCAGCCGTGAGAACCGAGTCCCGGGCCATGTGTCCTTAAGTCCCTCACATCAGCACGTACACACACATAAGCAAAACACTACGGCGGAGTGAGAGGGTCCACACAGCAGGGAAATTATCATACCTTCTCACCAGTGCATGTGGACCTGTGCCAACTATGCAGCCTATAAAGCCCCCCCGCTAAAAGTAAGTCGCCCAAGTATGTTTTGGTAAGGATTTCATGCGTCGCCTTCCCCTTTTTCACACTCAATTTGTAGCCTGTATGAAGACAAAAGCCCAATGACGGCAACAGTAGGAGGGGAGAAAGGGATTTTGAGGGACAAACTTTTGTTGGATTTATTTAATCCTCAGATCTGTATGAGAATTTCCCAGAAGTGCTTTTTGTGTAAGATGAGACTGTTAAAAGGACTGAAAACAGAGAAGAAGAATCCAGGTAATAAACATGAAGCAATGCTGCCCCTTCTGCCTTTTAATTACCCATGTGGCCTTGGGCAGGACCAGGACAACTGTAGTGGTTTGATACTGGACGGCTTCCAGGTGTCAGCGAGGGGTCAGCACTCCCTCTTCAAAACCCATAAAACTTCCACCATCTCCACGCACCTGAAGTCATGATGTCTGATTTGATACAGTGGAATTCCAGATGCAGTACAAGAATAGAACATGCTTTTTTAGAGTCTGGCTGTGTTAAAACAGAGCAGCAGATGTGTCTTCTGGCAGGACTTCTAGCAGAAATAAACAAAGTCTGCTGATTGTTTTTATTATTTCCTGGAGCTGCCATATAGACTTGGTTTACACCTATACATTCATGTTAGTCACTTTTCTATACTGACACCTTTGTAGTAAGCTTTCCAACAATAATAAGGCCTGGAGTCCATACAGGAAAATACACATTTCCTGCAGGACGACTGCAAGACCACAGAAACGTTTGCACTGCTCTGTAAAACTTTTAAAACATTACCTCTGATTTCCACACCACGTAAGCGTGAGAGCTGGGCTGCTGCACCTTCCTCTGAAGCCACCTCCGCGGGGAGAACAGCGTGCCGGTGCTCCCGGTCGGTGTCGAACCGGGCCCCCTCACCAGAAACGGTAAATCCCCGGCAGTATTCCTTTTGGGGCGCTTCACTATATCATAGTCAAAATGGAAGTTTGAAGATGGGGAAACATCCAAAGGTATGGAGGGAGAGGATATGGACGGCGTAATGGGCTCTTTAAGTGTCGGAATCCTCGTGCGTAAAGCCGGTTTCACATCCAAGCGCTCCGAGGACGCACCTGTGTCCAGAACTCCGGAGAAATCCGCGGCTATTATTCCCTCCGTCCCGGTGTCACAGTGTCGTATGATAGCCGGGTCCAGGCTCCGGGTTTGGCGTAGCCTCCGTTTGGTAATGGCTTTGGAGGCAGGAGAGGAGCAGGAGAAGACGCTGTTGAGGAGTCCTTGAGCGGCAGACATTATGTTGGATCTCCTGCTCAAAGAAGCCCCCCTACAACTAAAAGAGTTTAGTGCTTCCCCATCAGAAAAATAAGTCCAAGTACACGCTGGTGAGGAGCAGGAATGTGCAGCATCTGGCTGCAGACGCTGCGCAAAGTGGAAAGTCTCCTTTCCCTCTCAGTGTGTTACTCTGCACGCTGGTCATTCCCAGACTGGAGTGGAGTGAGAAGAGTGTGTGTGCAAGAGTGTGGGAGGGGGCGGACTGGGACTAAAAATCAGCCCGGGAAACTCGACCGGCCGACCGGCCCAACTCGGTACCGCTAGTCAATTGTCAACGGGGGGGGGGGCGGGGGTGCTAGTGACTTGTCCGACCGGCCCCCTTCGGTACCGGTGTACCGGGAACACTCCCGGTATTCCCAATGGCCAGTCCGCCCCATCAGAACATTTAAGACCAGTGCTTGCATACTGTATTTTTTCAGATTATTAACCACTTTCATGTAAAAACATTATATTCTGAAGCACTTGGAGTTTACTTTTCAACTATACAGATGAGTTGCATTTAGAAAGTCAACTTAAGACCCCTATTTGTCCTCAAATACACTGTAAATGACTTCCTGGGTGATCACTTTCAGCCTAAATCCATTTATGAAGGCATGCATTTGTCCTCATTTGCCTGAAACAATGTGCACCACTTACTAACTGTGTCCTGCTGCGTCTGCAATTAAAAATGTGGGGTAAGATATGCTTCTATAATTAACAAGCTCATTTCGTGAAGGTAATTAGGCGAGTAGACAGACATAATCATCAGACAGGCAGAAGGTCACGCACTCAGACAGGCTGACATGATTTAGCATGGGATGAAAATAGGCATATTAATTCTTGTCTCCCATTAATCCAGCTCGCTGTCTGGGAATAATGGGCATATCAGTGCAGCCTGCTGTGTGCTATTATTAGCCACACAATAAATGAGCATTAGGATTAATAGCCAATGCCTTTCTTTATACACCTGTGCAAAAGGCTGTATTCCAGACATTTGTTTACACAGATGCTTTTGGAGTTATTCAGTGTGTTAAGAGATGGCTGTGTGAGTGTGTGTAAAGGAGAGTTTGAGAGAAAGAGAGCAGGAGCATGTGTGGCCCAGTGTGTGAAAGTATGGGGAAAATGAAAAGGGACAGCGGGGGTCTGGAGAGGAGGGTGCCGGACGGCTGATAAAGGAGCTTATGAAGCTGCGCCGCATGACACGTACACACAACACAGCATGACATAACACTGATAACAGCTGAGATAGATTCGACCCTTCTAAAAACAGGTCTGGGGTGGGGAAAGAATGAGACACAGACTGAGTGAAAACACAGAAGCAGGAATTATAGAAAGAAAACATGGTGTTTCACATTACTTTGTAAAAAACATTTATGGAAAGAAGCCAGCTCCTGAGGCAGGGTTGCCCTGAACTGGGCCAATATTACTCCTCCATTTGGGAAGAAAGCCAAAAACAACAGTCATATGGAACAATAGTGAATAATTGAATATATATTATATTCCCATACCACAGATTAAGAGAGTATAACATCTTTGACTTTACATTTTGCTGCCTTTAAACTCTTCTTGAGAAAAGCAGGACTGTTATGTGTTACCTAGAAAACATGTAATGCTCATTTGAGGTGACTGTCAAAGTATATCACAGGCAGGGTCAGAGGGAAGCAGTATAAATCCACGGGGCTGTCATGTTCAGTGTGACACACACACACACACACACACACACACACACACACACACACACACACACACACATGGTTTCCTGTGCCATGGATCATTGTAAAATTCATTGAGCTTGTTAGACAGAAATGAATGAAAGGGCCACAAGGTCAAGAAAACGAAATGAATCAAACTAATTGTAGACTCAGATAAGCAATATGAAACATTAATCCAGCGATACAGGGGTTATTTTTATCCGTCAAAGACAATTAACATCAGTATTATTGTAGATGTATAACTCAAAGAAATAAATAAAAATATGTTTTTAAGTAATTAAACTCAAAACACCTCAAGCAATATATTTATCCAACCTAAGATTGCATGTGTTTCTGGCCGAACATTTAAACATCCCCACGCTGTAGCGCCACCATATTGTTCCAATAGAGCAAGATTAGATTATTTGGACATGGTGAATTTCATTTCACTGTATTTTGCCTCAAGGAAAAAGGGTCATGTTAACTCAGAAACAATAAGTCTGGGGGATGTACATAGAAATACATGGAGCCATGTAAAGGGACTTTTGGAAACCTAATATTCATGATATCACATACACAACACAGACAAGTTGTATTAAATTGACATTTTAGTGTCTACCCTCAGTTTTTGTATAACTTGAATGACATCTGCTGGACAGTTATTGAAATCGCACCAGCAGTACGGTGTCCATGAGAGACCATTTTATCTTGGTAAATTGCGTTTATTGTGCTGCCTTCAGTGCTATATGAAATGTTGTGAAATTGAATGATTGCAAACAGGAGTTTACTTTTTTTTTTTAACCTAGTGTTGTTATTTAGATCATTCACAGACTGGGTGATGTTCAGTATCAGGTTTGTTTTTATTGAATGTGTATTGCAAAAAAAAAGTTTTCAATTAAATCAAGGCCTCCAAAATGTAAAAAGCCCAGCTCCTTAAACCTGAAGCAATGAAAATTACGAGCATGCTTTGAAGGCAGCACACATTGACTGCATTCATCCATGCATTTGTCCACAACAGCGCCATCCCTCCAACGCCTGTTTTGCATTGAGACCCCTTATTACAGTTTGGCAAGGAAAGGGTTACGGAGTTTATAGGGTGGTCCAGATCGACGTCGCCATGAACAAATGAATTCGCGGGGAATTAAATTTCACAAAGGAGAAAGAATCCTGTGCTTTGAACCCGACCCGTCTAAGGCTAAAGTGTTGTATGACGCTAAGGTAATGCTTTTTGCAAGAAGTTAAGATATTCTCTATTGTCTAAACGAATACTTTATATTGGAAAATAAGGTTTGTTAATGTAGGTGTGGGATGCATGCATCTTGACAAATACTTAGGCCCCAAAAAACAACATTAACAGTTTATAAACCGCATAATAAAAATGCATGGTTTCCGGGTACGTTTGATTGCACGTTTCTTCTCATATCGTGCGATTTAGCCAAGTTATGTTCGTAAAGACAAGGGTTATTTTTGTAGCTTTTAACGTTAGCCAATGTCAAAGCAGGCTGCTTGATAACAGCTTATATTGCAGTACAGGCTATCACCAAGTAATGCAATTATTTTGTAAGAGACAGATATATAAAGACATCCCTTACGTAGCTTGGTGGCAATCATCCAACGTGACGTTATTCTGACTCCAAATAAACCAACACACCTACCCTGCTAACTTTGTCAACACCGAACATTGTAATGTCGCTAACTCTTGATGACTGTCCTGCTATTTTAATGTAATTCCTCGATAGCTTAGAGTATAATCATGTTAAGGGCTTATGAGTAGACAAACATATTTTGGGGTTACAAGGTTTTGGTATATTCTTCCAAGTTCGCAAGTCGTTTTCACAAGCTAGCTAGTTAGCAAGCCAATGCTAATAGAGGGTTTGTTTACATCATAGCCTGTCGTTTGCTAACTGAGGCTAGCTAACAGTTCGCCGTAACTGTTGTTTAACTGCGCATTTGTGAGTTGCATTGATGCAAGAATCTTAAAAAACATACTTGTTTAAAGAACTACAGTACAATGTAAAATACCAATGTCCAAGTATCTCCTACATTCATCTTTTTGCAGCATAATGTAACGTTAGCTAAAACCAAATGTAGAAATTAATGCTCCGTTCTCTTATTGATAATCGAAGTTGGTATAATTGATGCCAAGTTAAATTATTAATCTCCACTGTTCGTGATTGACAAAGTAAAAAAGTATGTAAAGCTTGCAGCAGAAAAGTAGTGCAACAAAAACTAAGATATTTCCGGCTGAAATGCAAGTAACAGAAACTTTAGAGTCTGAAAACATGGAATTACACAGGACAGTATTTTAGTGAATGCACATACCTCTGCTGACATAATCTTAGTGTTTGAGTAATGAAAATAGCTGAATTGTGAGTATAAGACTGTTCCATCCCAAAGAAAGTTGTGAAGAAGGCTATATTGTAATGTTTTGTGTTCACATTACAGGTCATTGATGTCTTGATTGCAGATAAACATGGAATAAGAATCCCAAAGTATCTGATTCATTTCAACGGTTGGAGCAGAAGGTAAATGTCTCGCTTGAATTCATATTAAATAAACATGCAGTCACAGCCACCCACCTACTTAAATATATCATACTCATTGTAGTGTTTATCGTTGCCAAATGTCATGTTCATCAACTTGTGAGATAATAGCTGTGAAACACTTAAACCATGCAGGTCTGTGTGATTTTTAACTTGTGTGTGTTTGGGTAGCTGGGATCGGTGGGCTGCTGAGGATCATGTCCTAAGGGACTCAGAGGAAAACCGTAAATTGCAACATAAACTGGCTCGCAAAGCTCTAGGTCGCATGTAAGTTCATATTATGTTCATTCAGTCATAACACCATCACAATGTAACCATTGACATAGAGTATACTCTCTTGTATGTGAATCATGTACTCTTACTAGAGAGCTTGTGATTATCAAGCGATAAAAAAGTCTGGACACCTGTAACTTAAACTAAGTTCAGTGCACTGCATGCTCCTGCAGATCTGTGTTCACATTGTTTCTGATTTGATCTTAGGTTGTTTGTTTTCTTTCCTTTCGACAGGAAGAAAAAGGGATGGGCGAAGAGGCGCCGTCGTCAATCTGGTACCAAATCCTCCTCTCTCAAAATTCTTCCTAAGGAGGACGACAGTGACGACGCATGTAAGATGACTTCTCTGTCTTTTGTGTTTTGTTCCCAGTCTCCCTTAGCAATCAAATTAATCCTTCTCCGTATTTCTCTGTCTCAGGTCTGATTTCGTCTACAGACAGCAGTGACGGGGACGACTCAGACACTGAATCTTCAAATAGCGGGGACAGCACCTTCTCTGAGGATACTGACAAAATGGTAAAGGGGAACAGTTCTGTTCCCATCTCAAACATACACCCAACATTTGGAATTTAGGCCTTTAGTTGATGCTATTATCTGAACAAAATCGCAGTTTAGCAACCATCATTTTTTTGCAAATTGGCTAATGAACCAATAATTTGATAAGCCAAAAAGGATTTGAATAACCAATACTTCTGTATATCCTCTTAGTTTCTATTAACCATTTACCTGATGGTTATATTGCATCTTTTTCAGAGGGTTGAGCCAGACATTACTGTTAAAAGAGAATGTGAGGAAAAGATTATCCATGTTGACATCAGCATCCCTGATATCCTGAAGAAGAAACTGGAGGATGACTGCTTTTACATTAACAAGAGAAAGAAGGTACTTTAATTGTTTATATTTTCATATTTGTACATCCTGTGGGCAGTGTGGATAAATTGATTTGACTTGAGGCTTGTCAATAATCGGCCATGTTTCTCTCTCCTAGCTGGTGATGGTTCCTTGTCAGACGAATGTCGTGCACATCCTCGAGTCTTACGTCAAACACTTTGCCATCAACAAAGCCTTCATGGCCAACGAGAGATACCGGCGTCAGCAGAGCGCCACACAGAGCAGCAGCCCACAGCCTGTACCTCCAGAAAAGAGGTGAGAATCTACTTATATGTTGTAAACATGTTATTTTTAATTATGAGCTGAATCTTTACATCAGACCCAGCTCAGAATGCATGAATGATTATGAACTCGTTCTTTGTTTTAAGCGAGGAGCTGTGTAAGGAGATGGTCGACGGGTTGAGGATCACGTTTGACTTCACCTTACCCATGATCCTCCTCTACCCGTGTGAACAAGCTCAGTTCAAAAAGGTCAGCTCATCCAGGCTCTTCCTGGCCGTCAATGAAAGCTCCCCCTGCTCCAGCAAGTAAGTGTGCCATGGTGAATCTAGTTTGTGTGTTTTTTTTGTAACACTCTTTGGATGTGATGTACTGAATGTGAATATTATACACCAACATTCAACTTTAGGCCTTTTCTTTTCCCGTTATGTTTAAAGCGCCCAAAGAGAGCGCAGCCCCAGCCCGTTGGGGCACAACCCGCCCACCCCCCAGTCCACAGACAGCCAACCAGCACTGAGCGACATATCTGCTTCCACGCCCACCGCCCCAGCCCCCACCCCGAAGCGCAGGCGCCACCCCGACATGGACTGCATCTCCTTCCAGTCTCAGTCCCTCAGACGCTCCACCAGGAACACGTCTGGAGGAGACCGGCCAGCCGAAGGAAGCAGTGGAGGTGATCCCTTATTACTTATGCTCTAATTTAAAAATGATCCAATTATATCTCTTCTTAAAACACTTTTCTCTCAGTAATCGATGTGTGTGTGAAGCATATTGCAACACTGACTACACTTGTGAGCTGTTGATGCATGCTGTTTATTAATACATGTAATGTAATGATCCAGGTGGAGGCAGTGCCACAGCATCCCCGCAGCTCAAACGCCGACTGATCGACACCTCATCCCAGCCAAAGTTCTTCCTTAACCTCGACAGAAGTAAGATGACACTCCATAAAAGAAAATATGAATTCAAATAAAAGCTTATTATGATGATAAAGAGCCATGTGGACTTTTCTAACACTTTTATTTGCCTTTACTAAAAATAGTAAACTTCTTTTTGTCTATTTCTGACATTATAATGGAAAAGATAATGGCTGTTTTCATGGCCTGCAATTACCCAATATTTTTTCTCTCTACACAGGTGCAATTAATAACCCTAATGATGGCTCTGCTCCATCTTGCCGTTATTTGCTACACCTGTGTTGTAACCGCTCACAGTAAAGTAAAACCTAATTGTAATAACGAGATTTCCCCAGTAGATGGTGCTGCCCTTCTTCTTTCCTCACACACTCATCCTTAATTATACTCCTCTGAGAAGAACTCTCAAAACTTGTTGTAGCCTTGTTTGCTCTCATGGGGTCTATTTTGAAGTCTCCATTTCAGCAGTGACAGGCAACACTTCTAAAAGTTGAACTGTTAACATGTTTTGCTGTCTTTCTCTTTACCCAGAAACCCCAGTGCACAGTGGCTCATCCTCCCCGTTGCCCTTGACGCCAAGCAAAGAGCGCAGTGGGCCTTTCTATGGCCTTGAGAGCCGGAGGAACAATGAGCTTAATGAGGTGATCAAATTGTGTGTGTGTGTGTGTGATGAACATACTGATAACTGGAAGGGAAGCAACATCTCGCCCAAGGACTCCTGGATAGTTCGAGAGACAACGACACAGTCAAATACCCAGGATGTAAAAGTGGTCCTTGTGTGTATGATTATTTATTCATACATGCATATGGAACAACATATGAAACATTGATTGTAACCTTTAAATGTAGGCCGTTCAGAACTGTGTAGGGATTTCAATGTAAACGTCTAAAACCTAAATGTTCCTGCTTCTTTTCTTCTACTCTGTGTACAGGTACTAAGTTGGAAGCTGACTCCAGATAACTACCCTCTGCATGACCAGCCCCCCCCACCTTCATACCTGTACGGAGCCCAGCACCTCCTGCGTCTTTTTGGTTAGTTTCTCTGCTCACTTTACTCTCACCGGTTCACTTTTTACACGTGATTTCAGTGGTTTAAATGTGGAGCAGGGACTAATCTTCCTCTTATTTTATGATTTTGATTGAATTCTTGCTCAATTTCTTGCTTTTCTTCCAGTGAAGCTTCCTGAAATCTTGGGGAAAATGCAGATCCCTGAGAGGAATCTCCGAGCGCTGGTCAAGCACTTGGAGCTCTTTCTAAGGTTAGTAATTATGGTGTTCAAATGAAATGCATCTCAGAGTTAGGCACTTTACGAGGCATGTTAGGGAAAGAAAGTATTCAATTCAAATGGTCTACAGAGATTAAATACAGGTTTAAAATTCCTTCACTCAGGCCTAAAGGATTTCAGTTTATTCCCTTAAACATTCAGGCATAATATTGGAATTTCACCCGCTTATTTCACCCGTAAATGGTGTGAAATCATGTGTGATTTCCACAGAGAATATCTCATTATATTGACGAGGTGCTGCATTCAATTAAGGAGACATTAAATAGTAAGCACTTTGACTTAATATGCACCTTGCTCATAACCCGCGCGGCTCATTAACCACAGCCAAAGTTGAGCTGCAGGAAGTTCTCATTTCACAAGGAGATAAGGGTTATAGCCTTGATAAATACATATTATACCGTATGCACATTTTTGTTAACTTGCGCCACAGTAGTAAAGTAATAGCAACTAAAGAATCCATAGAAAGTGATTATCGATGCACAAGAATAACCCAGAAACAGAAAAACAAAAAGGCATGGAAGTAAATGAGAACATGCAGAGGGTGGAGTGGAGGGAGGGAGGGATGGAGTGAGAAAGAGCATGTGTTGGAGGGAGGGAGATGAGTGGGCGTTACACAAGCGTCGGAGTCTAATCTTTAAATCCTCCCAAGCGATCTTCAGTTCAGCCGGTCCCAGACCTGGGGGATTTAGGTCCTCTCATTCTCTAATCAAACACACGCAGTACCGCCCCCTGCCACCAAGCAGTGCTGTGGAGCAGCCCCCCAACTCCCCACGGAGCGGGAGTCTGTGGGCCAGAATTACCTCTATTCCACTCAACCGAAACATGTATATAAATAAATAAACTGGAGCCCAGTACTCAGAGCCATACAAATCACGGGGGGGGGTCTTCTGAAAATAGCCGGAGCTGGCAATCATGTCAGAGAGTGGTGTGCAGTATGATTACAGCATTCAGCGACATATGTGATGCACAGATTTATTCTATTCTGTCAACACGGGATCCTACCACTCCACACCGTATAAAACACCTCATTATTTGCAGCAGCATTAGCAGTTTTTCTCTTGGCTAAGCATATCATCTGTAGTCATCAGTAGTTTGGGAAGAAAGTATTTGTCTTCACTTCACTGGACTGCAAATCACGGGCTCATTTCCTTTCATAGAATATCATTCTGCAAAATGGCACTGACAATAACTTGCAAAGAGAAGTAAATTAGTGTTGCAGCTTCACTGTAGCTCAGTGATGAGGTGCTCAGGCGGTATTGATAGTGTTACGCGCAGTAACTACTTAATATTTTCCCCCGTGCTGGAGCCTCTGAAGGACACTGGGCACAAACTAAAATACTGATGTCTTTTGGGAAAGCCTTCAGGCCTTTTTTGCTCTGAAATCAACCTCATGGCAGATTGTGCAGAGCGGGCAAAAACTGATTGATGTCGCAGAGACTGAAGTGCAGTGCATTCTGGGATTTGGCCACAGTTGATCTCTCACTCTCCCTTTCTCCCCAAGAGTGATTATGATTGAGTCTGGGTGTGTGTGCACATGTGTACGCACACGTTATGCTGATTTACTATGTGTAGGCCTAAAGCGGCTTGCCTTGCGTTATTACTTATCTAACGGCAATAAAGATTGGCACAAGCCTAAATTAAGGCACAAAAAATTGGAATATTGGATCAAAAAATGTTCAATTCTTTCCAATAAATCAACTTTTTTAATTTCAAGTGAAGAATGAGGCTTGAAATTCCTCCTCACCTTAGATTAATTTACTGTAGAGCCCTCATATATTCCCCTTATTGTCCCATTAGAGTTGTCTTGTTATTCGTTGTCAAAGCGTTCTTAAATTTTCTGATGAGGATAATTTGTTTGCATTGAGATTAGGAGGGCCGGTGGAGCTAAAATGAGATGGCAAGATTTAGAGGATTTGGCCGAGTAGCGGATACTAAGAAGATTCCGGATTAGTTTTCCCTGCTACTGATTAGATGGGAGGAGGCGGAGGAGGGGGGATTTTTCACTCTTCCCTCGCTGACTGTCAGTCATTCTCCTGTCCTCGGCCTTCCTGTCATAGCCATTGGTCCTCTGGTGGTGGTGGTGGTGGTGGTGGTGGTATAGGGACGGATGAGGGGGCTTTGTGTCCGACATGTATATACCCCGGGCAGAGGGCAGGGGGTCTGGGATTTATGTGAATGATCCAGGGATATCTAGGAAGTGGAAGTGAACAGGGACGTGACATTTGAGATGCTGTACTGTCATTGCTTCGTGTAAGCCTATTGTGACAAATCGCTTATGTTGAATATTTGATGTGAACAGAGAGGCCTTCTGAATGCGTTTTGGGTCAAAAAGATCTCACCCGATTTCCCTCTCTTGTACTTCCCCACCCCGCCCTCTCTCTTATAGGTTTCTGGCTGAGTTCCAGGAGGATTTTTTTCCTGAGTCCGCATATGTGTCAGCATCAGAGGCCCACTACAGCATGAAACAACCGAGGCCAATTTATTAAAGGAGACGTCGGCCATTGTGTTTCCTTCCTTTGCGTGTCTTTCCCCTCCAGCTTGTGTACACTGAGCTGTCTGGGCTCGTTCACGGAGCAGCTGTCTCTGGATTGTCGCTATTTTGTGTTTTTTCTGGACCAACCTTTCTTTTTCTCTGGGCTAACACTCCTGCTTTTGGGAACCAGTTGCGTTAACCCTGCCACTAACCCTCGCCGATGCTCACTTTGCATTTCGAGCCACCCTGCTCCGCATTCATTTACTGTTTCAAGGAATGTCGGGGGCCACATGTTGGAATACCTACCTTTTTTTTAGGGGCCTCACAAGTTAAATTCACAGGACACAGTTTCTCTCCATATTTACATCTGCTTTTTCTTACCTGGCCTACACTTTTTAAGACCAGGCGATGATTGGAAAGTTCTCCAGGCTTCCATCATTTAGCTGTGACATAACTTCTCTGCAAAAGCCCCATCTCTGTAGCCGGAAAAAACAATACTTTGGCCTGTTCATAGAAAGAGAAACAGACACAGATTAGACCGCATGTGTTGTTGTCATTGTGCCCGCCAAATAAACTCATTTTGGATACTCTTAAGGGCATTACTGGGTCACCTGTTCGGTGGCTTGGCCCCATTTTTTGTAATGACTTCCTGTCAGTGCTGGCAGCGCCGCCAGGGATCCTCTTCCGGATAAGATTCCTCTAAATCTACAGTTGGACTTGCGCCTCCTCAACATGAAACATTGGTTGTCTGTAGAACATATTCAAGAGGCATGTCATAATAAATGCATTTGGAGGTCATCTGTATCAACCAGTAATGTATACAGTTAAAGACCTGAGATAGTTATTATCGTCTAGTTTGTTGATGACAAACCAGATTAGCCCGTAAATGTGTCCAGAACAAATTCATTATTCCACTGATGCCTTTTACTAAATTGTGAAAATGTAAATAACCGTTTTGATATTTATTTTTGTTTGCACACCATGTTCATATATTTTTTCAATTGGATATAAAATACCTGGCCATGCTCATTCCAGGCCAGTTGAAACACATTCAGTTTCTGAGCAAATACATTTTTCTGTACAAAATATGTTGAAATAGCTGTATTGTAAAACACTTGTTTGTGTGATACAATGGATCTATATACGTGTAATATTGTGTTCTGTGCAGAGCTATGATATGCATAGCCTGTTAGACATTTCTTATGTTCATTTATAATGTCTGTTTCCTATCAGCCATGTTTTCTTCATAGAGTTTGAATAAACACTTTCTGAAGCTCATCTTATTCACATGTACATAAAGCACCATAATGAATAAACTACCCTAGCTTATTATAATTTGTCCAACGCTGTTACTATCTGGCTAATCCTTGCGCCTTTGTTCTGTTCCTGTGAGATGAATCAGCAGCGGGCATTGATATGAATCCCAAAAACCTCTCTATTAAAAGTTAATGTAGACAAGAGAGTTTTATCAGCTACCTTGACCTTCTATGTCCTCGCACTTTTAACGGAGTAAAACCCGAACATGTTTTTCGTGGCCTGACATTTTCAATCTGCTGTCCTTGTTAACACAGTTCATCTGTTTGTCTTTGAGCTACTTGAGAGCAAACCTCTGAGTTTAATGCTTCTCGTTCAAATAAACTGTGCACTACTTTACCTTTTTGTGATCCTGCCACTGTCCCCCTGGTGGGAGTTAGTGAACACGTTGGGATTTTTTGATTTAATCAATGTTCCCTTGTCTGTTGAAGATGGATGGGAGCCTTCTCGTGCTCGTTGTTCTCAGCAGAGGCGGACATGTTTTTGGCAGAGATAAGAGTTCAATATGTTGCTCCAAATCGGGAACTTTTGGAACTGGTTTTCCTGACTTAGTGGGAAAAGTTCTGAATTAAAAATATTGTAATAGATAAAGCTCTTGATGTCCTTGGATTATCATGATTAGCCCCTCCTGCAGCAGCCACTGTTGATCAAAAGCTAGATGCATTTGAGAGTGATGCATGCAAGGACTTGGTATATTTCATGGCTAGGTTAAATACTTTCCACATTTTTTTTACAATTTTTTTTTTTAGTATGCACTGCAGCTCAACCCTAGTTTGTTTAAAGCATGCAGAACCCTTCTTGTCCTTTGTGCTCTCCTTGAACAAGAGTGTCAGGCAAAGTGACAAACTTTACTGCTAAAAAAGGAAACTATGGGAAGTATGCTATGAAATCACAATCACATCAAAGAACATTTTGTGTTACTGCTTTATCCATAGAGTGCATCATGGGAGATTTTTTAATTCTACCAGTCTGTAGGCGAAGCTAATACATTAAACATGGGAGTGGCATTCATTTTCTCCTCTAACTCTCAGGAAAAGAAGCAAATCGACCAATTCCCGAACTGTCTTTCTGTCAATTTCCATGTGACAATGAACTGCTGAGATACTGTCTCTTTACTGTCTGCAGCACAATGCTCTCAGCCTATTCCCAGTGTACCTATGGGAGGCTGGCTAACCTGGCTTCCTCATATCAGGGTCCTAATGGGTTTAAGTGGTGCGCCCTAATTGTATTTAGGTGGGGTGAGACTTCTTGTAATAAACTGCTTATCAGTGCAACCCAAGACGGCACTCTCTTGCCTGCTGCTATCATGTAGCCACAGAAGCCACCAGTTCAAGCCTCTCCACGCATCTCCAATCGATTTCCCGTCCCGCTCCGACTCTATCCACTTACCACATGATTCAATTTTTTTTTGGGCGAGTTGTGAGTTATCACCTTGTAAGTGCTGCTGCCCGCACCTTTCAACTGATGCCGCCTCTTCTTTTGTTTGTGATCACCTCCCTTACACATCTGCAGCTCTTTTTAAAAAGGACTCTCCGGTGTCCGTGTCTCGCTTCCTCTTCAGTGCCTGAGTGTTTTTTCTTTTCCTGGCCCTCACATCCATATCTCAATCTCTTTTGTCTAGTGTTTCCTCTGATTGTCTTTCCGTTCCATTCATCACTCGCGACAGAACTCTTCAGAGACAGAAGAGAAGCGTGAGGAGCCTTTGGCCAGTCGGAGTGCAAAGACATTTCTTGTGTTTTTTCATCATCATCTAGTTCCAGCTTTTCGCTTTATCAAGCCATCTTTTGATGCATTCATCTACTTGCCCGTCTTCACCCACGTCTCCTTTCTTTTGTTGTCTGTTTCATTCATCTTCATTGTCCCGTTCTCTCGATTTTCTTTCTTGCACCATGGACCGTGGAGATGGAGTGCGAGATGAGACCGTGGACACAAGCCCATCTGTTTCCTCCGACTCCTCTTGGACGTCCTTTGACCATAGCACTGACCTCACATCAGTCAGCTCTGACCAACTCCTGACTCCGCTTACAGCTCCCGTTGGCTGTGAACTATTCGAGGACCAGCGTCCGAAGATGTCTTCTTCTTCAGTCAAGGTCTCTTCTGAGGTTACGTGGACGGAGACGTCTTTTCTCGGAAATGATGAGTAAGCACATTATTCTAATAACTAGAGAATTCCTCAGGGAAAATATGATTTAAGCTTGTCTACATGTGTATATTAGTCACTTTGCTCAATAAGAAGTGATATATTATCCATCTAAATCCAATTAGAGGATTGAATCTGTTCTTAGATATCATTTCTGTGTCATGTATAACACTGATGTGGACTCCAATATAATATAACGAGTCCCTTGATACGAACACATGGTGTGATCAATGTGTTTTCATTAAGATCGTCAATATCAAATGTAGTTCTGCACACTTTTTGAGCCTGTGATTGCATTGCCTTTGCAATTTTGAGTCAGATTATCTTAGTCATTAACAAGAGATATGTTTTGTTCAGTTGAGGAATGGTTTGTTCTTTCCCTCCTGCAGGAGAAGTCAAACTATGCTCTCTCGAAAAGGACGGGAGAGAAGAGGATTACAGATCTGTACCAATAGTGTACAATGCTCTCGCTGAGACTTAGCTTTCAGCCCACAGTGGTGTGATTATCTGTTTCATCTGGTTTTAATCACTTGTGGTTCTGTAATGGGAATCCTATTCCCAGTCGCAGGACTGTGAGAGTGAATAAAACAAGCACTGCATTAGTTTCTTTAGATATAAACCATAAATCACCTCTCTCTTCGAATTCTTCAGAGGATCTCGGCCTCAGAAAACCTGCAGTGTTGTTCACTTTCTTTCCGCTCTCCATCACTTCACCCCGATAACACGTAATTACTCTTCTACAAGACAGACAAAAGTTTGAACACACTCACTTTCTCACACTCTTTATATCACCCCGAACAACTCCCCGTGGAGTTTTCTGTATCTTTACACAAAGACTGATTAAACTTTGTTTGAGGAATATTTCAGAGCCAGCTGGAATATTAATGCTTTCTGCTCTTTGTATCCGTCTTTGTCAGAAGCTGGGTTTCCGTCTTTGAAATGGAATGTCTAAATAGAAATGGCAAATGTCAGCTGGGCTTGAAAGGCGTGAAAAGCAGGTTATTTTTTTGGTGTAAAAAAGGACAAATGGGGATGCATTTTGTGCTGACGATACTAACATTTGGCAATGCTCTGCTGCTCTAGGGCATAAGATAAATGACTATGTTGTGCATAATATATAGAAGGATATATAATGCACAACAATTACATTTAAATGTATTTTTCTGTTCTAATTTGCAACATGAACTTCATACTAACGTATTTTGTTTTTTATATACATATGTTTATATATATGAGAGATAAATAGCACACAATCAGAATGATAAAAAAGGTTATTTTTTCATTCTAACTTACATGAAGTCACTTAAAGCTAAGCTAACCAAAATACCAAACTTTTCTTTTAAAAAACCCATTTATTCATTTATTGATGTAAAAATGACAAGTTCATATTTCATTTTTTAAAACGTTTCAAAAGTTTTAGGAAGATGAGCCTGACAGTTAGACGGGAAAATCACTAGTGACCCTCCTCTCTTTCTCTGCCTCCTTCAGGTCTCCTCCTCATATTGAATTCTCCTCGTGCCTCTATGACTCAGTAATGTGCATGCTAACGGGTAATGTTCTTGTGCTGTATTTAAAGTCTTAATAGCGATCGTTACACTTAAACAATATCATAGTCAAATATTAATATAATTACCATTTCTGGACAAACTGTCATTCACTTCACTTAAAACCTAAGGCAGAATAACCTCACTTCTTTACCCATTTCTGGACCCTCTGCCTTATATTCCCACCATCTCTTCCATTTTTCTGTTATCTCATCTGCTTCACAACTATATTTTTCTTCCCCCGACCCCCACTGACACAAACATAAAGTAATTTGGCTGCAGTTAGACATTGTTTTATTGGAGCCTGCCTCTCTGCTGGTGGCGGCATGAGGATTAGGTGACAGTCGGGCAAAGAGCATGGTGGTACATTGAGTCATGAGGGGGGGGTAAGATATAGTATATACTCATATCTCATCCTGTCAATATAATGTAATGATGAGCTTTGTGGATGAGTGTCCTGCCATACAGTATAGTGTTAAAGGGGTTTCAGTATATGTCTCGTGCGTGCGTATGGGCTTTGATTGAACTTATTCTGTATGTTCTCTCTTCTATTTAAATCATATCGGATTACCAAAATAATGACATTCTACATCCATATGGTGCAGCACAGGGGTTCAAACATGGCAGTGTGTTTCCATGTTGCAGGCCGTATGTTATCTAAGCAGAGGCTGCGAAGGGTTCAGAATTTCTTTGGAGGAAGTTGTTTTTCTCTCCCAGGCAGGCGCAGTGTGTGGCAGACATTTTCACAGTTGGGTGGAGACCCTCTGATCTGAGCCCGCCCACTTATCCTACTGTCGCAACTGTATGTTCTACGTCTTTCAAGCTTTGTGGTTTGATAGGACATTTTGATAGGATTTAAAGTCAGGCTTCAGTTTGAGGTCTACTACTTTTTCCCAGTGAAACGGTATTGGAAAGATGTCAAAAAAAGAATGTACATTTGAAAGCTTTTCTTACCTGATTTGATTAATGCAAACGTTCTTTGTTGCAGTGAGCTCCATTTTAATTAGTTTAGGTTAACACCATCACTATGGTTGCACAGTAACAAGGTTACACAGTGATAGCGGTGTGGCTTTTATGATCCAATCCAACTTGATAATATTATATGGCAGGTCTTGATGCATTCAAATCACATTTAGCTCACAGCGGATGCTTGCAATCAGATATGGAATTGGCTGGGAAATATGTATTGATTGATTGAGAGAGGTAATTAGATAGATAAGGAAAGCATGTATGTGTGTGTTTTCACCAGAACACAGTGCCAAAATGTCACTCCGGTGTTCTCTGATTTGAGTGTACACTTTGTAATTATAGTCGTTTTTTTAAGCATGGCTGGATGTGTGTGGAATACAGAGTGTTGAATATATCTGATACTAAAATCACTTTAGCAAATGACCTGACCTCGGTAACAAAAAAAATCATCATTTAAGAAAGTCTATGACAATGTACAGACTGAGCAATATTTTTCTGTTTAAACTAATTATTTATTAATGCCTGGACATATTGTTCCTGTCACATTCATGCCAATAAAAAGAGTTGAGACTAGTGACAGATTTCTTTTTTGTCCTGGTCAGCTGGTGGCTGGGCCAGGTGTCTAATGGCTGATAGACTGATAGAGAGGGTGTAATAAAAGAGAGGCTGCATCTCTATTCTCGTTCTAATGAAACAGTAAGGACTGAAGAGTGTGTGCCATCAAATCCAACAAATGAAACTTTTAGCTGTTTATTTGATGTAGGTGATACAGATGGGAAGGTGTTATTGCTTTCATCCCTGCACAAACATTTAAAATCCATATTTTTTATTTTGCTGAATCCTTCCCTCATTCCTCAATTCCCTTATTCCTCTCTTATTCCCTTTCATTTCCCTTCCTTTTAGTTTTCTCCTGCCCTTCTTCCCCCTACTCAATCTACATAGTATTACATAAAATAGAGCTCATTGTAGTAAGTGGATAAACAGATCAATTGCCTTTACCTAGGAGACTCGTTTGATGCTTTTCCCAGTAAACCAACAGGGTTACATAAGGTCTTCAAAGCCTCCAGATGGACACGATGGAGGTGCGGTCTTTTGGCCAGGTCTTTTCCGGCACACACAAACACACATATACACACTATCACACATATACACATCAGCAAGTGTGTGTTTTTTACGGCCTTGTTCCATAATCCTATTTTCTTTTCACTACAAGCTCGCCTTTGCCCCTCACCTTTCTAGTAACCTATACCTTACTTTCATTCTTAATCCTAACCTTTACTGCAGAGCGAGAAAACACATTTATTTACATTCAGGAAGAACAATTTGAATGTAGATTTGTAAATTAGGAACGGATTTATTTGCAGATTTAAGACTTGTTCATGTGGTCAGGAAACACTGCCCGGTTGATTTTATACATTTGATATTGACGCAGCATCGCCTGTATTTCAGCCTAACATGCATTTTTTATCGTGCTGTATATAAAATTAGACACACAGCGGTCACGAGCGTGCACAAATCAGTAGCCACGTCCCTGTAGACATGGCTATAGATAGCTTGGCCAAGAGTCAGTACCAGGTGGCATCTCAGAGGAAGCAAACGGAGCTGAACTGGCATGTGCATACAAAACAACCATTTGCATTTTGTAACACAAGCAAATTGATATTGTTATATACAGAAGGCAAATTCAAAAAGAATGATGTACTCGCCCACAGAGGGTGACTGCAGAGGACATTGGACCATGCAGTCATAAATCTGAGGGTAATCAGACAGGCAGCGCTTTCCAAGACGTTATAGAGTTGAGTGGTTGAGATTGTAGGTACTGCATATCACTCTGGTGATCAGAACAGTCTTTGCAACGTGTTAAAGAATCGGGCCAACAACACTTCCAACAGGCTGAACGGTGATTTCTGACATCTTTACATTTACTGGAAATGCAGCTCAAGTCACCCCCTCTACCTTAATACACTAAAATGACAAATAATATTACCAAAAAACGAAAAAAAAGGCGGAAAGCTTATGTAGAAAAACAAAATCTTGGAATAAAATTGTGTTTTTTTTTAATAGCTTTTGATGGCTATTTTATTTATAGAACAATCCCGTCACAGAAATGTTCTCCGATCTCTATTCTCTCGTACCACAAATAGATGAGGCAGTTGGGCACAGGTACCACAGAAACATCAACCATTGCACTTTCTCTAAATTCCTGTTTCCTGTACTTCACATTTTACCCCGTGAACTCCTAAAGTCTGTGTTAGCTATGCCCTTGAGTTGTTTTTGTCCACATGCAAAGGGAGTAAAGATTACCAGGACCCTCCCACTCTGCCTTTATTATAGCGATAGTGCCCTATACCCCCCACATAGTCCAGACAGTCTAGATTTAGTGTGTTTAAGTCATTTCATATAGTTTGTCCTTCCTCATTGAGAGAGAGGGTAGTTTATGTGATGGTGTGTGAATACATTTTCTTTCTCACTGTACACAATCAGATCTTATTGTCACCAGTCGTTGTTAATCTCTGCTGAGTCAGCACGGACGTCTGCCCTATTGTGTTGTGTCCTTCTCTAATTGTATATACATTATTGCTGTGTTAATCTCCAGCTGTCTGCTGCATGGCCTCAGGCACTGCTGACCTCCGCCTGCTCTGACAGGAGAGAATCATGTCGCAGGCATTTATCGCATCCCTTCACATATACACATACAGAAAAGTCTACTATAGCGCCCTTTCTCTGCGGCATCGGGGTTTAAGAGTGCGTCAGACATCTTTGTGTCTGAGATACACACACATGCTCACGGTAAGTACAGCTGCTGATGTCTGTGCTTAGTAGCAGCTCTAAAGTTGGCACACATCTGTTCATGCATTGATCCACCCTGCTCTGAGTGCAAGCTGTGTGTGTGCAGTGAGTGTGTGTGTGTGTGTGTGTGTGTGGCTGGACACACTGTATATCACACATCTTGTCATCTCTCTGATGATTCCGTGTGGGGGAGGTTTTCCCAACATTGTCCCCTTCGATCTCACACTGCATGACACTCGGTGCATGCCTGTGTGTGTGCCGTTGTCCATGCGTTTCTGTGTGTATGTGTGAGTGAACGGAGTTTATCCCCGCTGGCCCAGATGCCCCGGCTAAATCCATCACCGGCGGTGCTGCACAGCAGTGCTAAGCTGGAACATTTGGCACCAAGCTAGGAATGAAAAAAAAAAAAAAAAAACACGAACACACTCAAACATACACATATGCACACGCACACACAGAAAATTGAGTTTGGGGATTTTTTTTTTTAAAAGAGATTCAGAGGAAGTGGATTTTTAGAGTGGAGGAGTTTGATCAGGGAGCAGGACTCTATCTCCGACGCTCTGAGCCTTTTGGTGGTGGTGGGGCCGGGGCGTCCGTCCCACTCTCTCCGCCCGCTCTCACCTTCATCTGCCGGTCCGGCTGACAGGATGGAGCCGTGCGACGACGATGACGAACTGGGGATGTTAGCCGCTTTCCAGTAAGTCCTGGAGTCCCTTGACGCTTCTTGTTGTTTGCTTGCTGTGGTCGCTGCGCATGTCGTCGCCATGTTGGACTAATGTGCACATTTTTTGGAGTTGAAGATGCATGTTCCACCTCTGTCACTACTTCCAAATCAAAGCTCTTTAAGGCTCTTTAGTGAGGGCTTTGTTGATGAAGCTCCATGGGTGGTTTACATGGAGGTTGCTGCTGCTCGTTGGAGCCTTTTATGGCCCTCTGGCTTGGGGTCACAGATTCATTATGAACAGCTGTTGATCTTTTGATGCCTTTCCTTATGGTCTGTGTAAAAACATGTATTGTACATGGATTAAGTGATTGGGGGATTATGTTTGAGTTTTTCCTTACCAAGCAGGAATCAGATCAAAGTTTTATGGTAGCAATAACACACCAAAAATACTACATTTCAAGTACAAATCTTAGTAAGTGTTTGATTTAGTTTGTCAAGGTGGAATTGTATCTAGTTATTTTACTGTTTGGGAGTTTTACCTATAATAATAGATCTTATTTCATAAATGGATCCTATGTTTGTATATGAAAAATACCCTGTAACTTTTATTATGTAGTGCTCAACTTCACGATGTTGCATGCCCAATCAAATTGAAGTGAATGGGTTGGAAAACTGGAGTCACATCTCTCTACCCAACTGACTGATCTCTTCAGGTCAAAAGTATCCCCTCTTATTTTTCACTTCATCCTCTATCCACTGTCTCCCCAGCTGATGTGAGAAAGTCGGTGGATGTAATGGCCGACCGTCTTGCCGCAGGCTTTAAAGCAGCCATATTGTAATCTTCCTCAGTGAATTGACGGCACGTGAGTGGTGCGTTACATAAGGCTGAGGTGGCTCCAAGCAGCGGAGGAATCCAGGCCCTTGTAATTACTGAACACACTTAAAGATTACATCATGGATTGAGGGGGTTTAGCTAGCTGGCTGCTGGGAAGTGTGGCCATATGTGTGTGTGAGGTGTGGTCTCATAAAATGTTATTATGTAGTCCCTTTCTTTGTATGCAGGGCGTTTCCAACACTGCATGTTCCGTATGATCATGCAGACTGTACAGTGTGTATGGATACTGCATGGAAGGCTGTAAGGTCAGCATACCAAGTGAGTGAGGGTCAAGAGGGGAATTCATCGTTTCAATATCGTCTCTTTAAGAGCTACATGGTATGTTTACTGATTGTCATTTGAAGTTCTAATCCACAGATAAACCCCCACACACATGTATATGCTGTGATTGATGGACATTTAGCCGACATAGCTCAGCAGAGAGTTGCAAAACTAAGGTGAATTAAAATGAACATATAGAAAATGACTGGTGGTTTTGTGACTTGAGTATATGACTGGGATGCATCTTACAAAGCCACTGACATAAAGTCTGTGATAATGTGCACAAAGTTGACATTTAGAGTGTGTCATAGTTAATAAAAAATACTTTCCTCCGACGCTCCAATCTAAATATTGAAATCCTTAATTCCTTTAAAATTTTGTTTTTTGCCAGATTAAATATAAAAACCCAATAAAGCCTTATTTAATTGTATGTTTTTTTAAACTATATATTTTTTACTTTCTTATTACCCTAACATAAAGCTATGCGGCCGCTGGTCAACAGTGCACTGTGGGATTGAGGAAGCGCCAGATCGCAGCATCGTTGTCGGAGGATTACAGAAACGAGGTGATAGGTCATTGGCCAGGAAACATGTGGCCCAGAAAGCAGACAAATGAAATTTGGTTCAGATTCAGACTTGGCTCATCTGTGTCAGTCAGACATACACACAGGCAGGCAGGCAGGCGTGGACTGGTTTTTCTTTTTTCAATATGTCCTCCTGCTGTTCTTGGTTTCAAACCACTGATATTCCAAATATATGAATCGACTCAGCAGCTACAGATTAAATGTGACACACATTGCAATACAAGTTAAATCAAGTGCTGTGCTGCTCTTCTCATCCCTATTGCACCGTAAAGGCTTTAAACAAATGTAAGTCCAGAAATTAAGAATAATTAACAACTTAACAAAGTAACCAAATCCATACAAACATATTTAAGATTAAGGTTGCTTTTATTGTCTCCATGGGAAAAAGATGGTTTTGCAGAAACAGATACTAATAAATCAGAAGTGGCATTTAGCAATCAAAACACAGCATCTATAATACTGTTCACTTGTAAAATGTTTTAGTCATTAAAATGCTCTGTAATGAAAACAATACTTATATGATTTACATTTGATCATATTCTGATAGTTTCATAATAGCACATTCCTTTGTTTTTCTTTCACTTATGCTCATGGAAGAGGTTGTATATTGTATGTACGATACAGGGAAATGAACTTTATTTCTTGACTGTGATTGTTCATCTTTTGAGCTGTGCACATCCCAAAATCCCTTTGGGGATCTCTCTGTGATGAAATCAGTGGTTTTACCGTAGACACTTGAGCTTTTATTGTATGCTAAATAAAGTGTTACGCCTTGGCTGCTTTGTTAGAGACCGGATCCAATTCTGTCACTCTCCAAAAAAAGTGCAGAGAATTTGTATGTGTTGAAATCGCTCTTCCTCTGATTATAATCTGCTCTCGCTCCACCACTGTGCTCCGCGGCACTGCAGGATGTTTGTGCTCAGATTGGTCGGGTCAGGCGGGAAGGGTCTTGAGGCCAAATCGGTCATAGTCCGATTAGTTTTCTGGCAGGTGCTCAAAGTCCAGTCCTCCTCCTCTTCCTCTGTTCTTTCTTCCTGTCGGATGGAAAATCATGTAAATTCCAGTTGGCTGCAGAAAGCAAACAGAAATTGGAAGGCGTTATAAAAAAAGCCACAGTAACAATCACATACTCGACTCTGCCCATTTCGATTTCAAAAATACAATCTCTGATAGGAATTGCACAAAAACACTCACAATAGCAACGTTTTTTAGCATTGCAAATATTTTTGACCACAGAAATGCAGGCTGATACTGTTGCTTTAATACCACAACACATGTCTAGTAAACTATGTGTGTCTACAGCATGTGGCTGGCACATGTTTCTTCATTTGGTAATGATTAGAAGATATTTAAAGAGGCCCTATTGGTGTTTTCTTTTTCCTGTAGTGTGTTATATATATGATCAGAATTAAGCTAATTATGCCTTGCTGTGTTTAATGTGCTCTAGACACTAGTGGTGTGTTGCTGACATGAACACACAAAAAAAAAGACAAGACACACTGTTACCAAAACAGCTGACCACATCATCGACCAACAAGGCTGAACCATCAATATCACATTACCAGCTGAAACCCTCTGCCTATGTGTGCAGCTACACTGGCAGGTATTGACAAGGCATCTGCGGGATGTTGGCTGGTTGTTGTTGTTGTTGTTGGCTGGTTGTGTATTTTTCTTCACCTCATTGTTGTGCATGCTGGAGATAATGGGAGCAGATCATCTCGCTAGCAATACCACTTAGCAAACAAACACAAGTGTGTGTGTCGTGACGTGTGGACTAGACGTGTTCACCGCATGTCGCACTAAGTGGGGGTTTGTGGTGCAAATCCTTCATCTGTTTCCAAACAGTTAGGGATCTTTAAAAAACGTAAGATAAGCTAATGTTAAAAGCCACAATCCTTTAATGACTCAATGGCGATGTGGCAGAAAAATACATTAACATGCAACAGGGTTATCACATGATGTGTATCTCCTCTTAATGCATGTCAACAGGAGCTGTTAGATTTCAAACTCAAGTGCCACTTAGTTGCATATGAGCATATGTGTTCCCTCTCATGTTAACTAGATATAGATGAACAGGTTTTCTGTCTCACATAATATGTGTTTGTGGCATTATATTGTTTAATGCTACAACTCTCATGTTAAACACGCCCATTTCTGATTTGATTCTTTATGTACATTTCTCACACACTTCAGCAGATAAAAGTGCTTTGAAGGTGCAACAGAAAACACACAATCATCAATATGGCTTCTCAGCTTCTGTCCCATGGAGGAAAAACTGTTGTTATTTATTACTTCCACTCTTGCCCAGAACACTTCCGCCATCTCTTTGACTCTCACTTTGTGTCTCTCATCACTAGGAGCTCTGCCCAGTTATTTCCAGCATCATTGGGAGTAGCCCAATCAGTACCCCTCAAGATACTTTGTCATCACACATTATTTTTGGACCTTAGCCTAATCACACTCAGTCATAAAAACTACATCTACTCAGTTGATCAGTCAAAATGTGTATTTATATACTTTCTGCCTTTGTTATATTGCTGATCTATAAAGAACGGTCCCATTACAATTAGAATTCTACCTCTTTTCAGACGTGTGCACACATGTTTGTTTATAATTGAATGCTTGTTTGTGTGAGTGTACTTGGCAGACAGATTTTTGGCTTCGCCGTTCGCCTGGAAAGATGTGGCTGACGGACGGAAAAACAAATCTCTCGTCAGCATTCAAGCTCAGTTAGTGTGTGCATGTGTGCGTAATTAAATGTCACGCTGGTCCTCAAGAATCGCTAATAGCATCGATCAATGTGTCCAGTCTACACATGGGAATGCATCTTGATGTGTGTGCGCACCAGGCATGATGAGAATATGTGCAGTGAAGATACACTCCAGAGGAGGATGTGTGTGCTTTGAATACGTTGTTTTTAGTGTGTGTTTACAGCTTAATTCCTTGCGTTAAAGCCCATAAAAGGCTCAGGGGTTTGGGGCAGCCAGCAGATTACTAATATGCAGTGAGGTGACAAATAGCTCCCGCCATTTCCCACTCTTCCTTATCTCCTGAGTGTCTCTGACAAGCTCCGTTATGGAAGAGGGACGTTTAGTTGGCTGACAGCGAGAGATGAAAAAGGGGGAAACAAAGAGATGAGCCAAAAATATTTTGTGTTTAAAGCCAACAGGTTTAATGCGTCAGAAACAATGTGGTTGCTGCCAGGTACAGCGCGTCTGCCAGGCAGATAAAAGAACTCTGCGAGTGTCGTAAAGCAGAACCTCTGTTACGTACACAGGTCACGTTCACCTATGGAAAAGTTGTATATGTTATATATCTCTTTTTGTACCTTCTTTTCCCCCTCCCTTTGTCATATAACCCGTCCCCCCCCTTTCCCTTTTCCCATCTCTTTCATTCTCTCACTATAATGACTTTTGGACCCGTTCCTGTAGTGTGTTATATAGGTTTTTGTGCATGTAAATGGTCTGCAAAGGCCTACATCTCTCCCAAACACCCCTCCCCCTTCGTTAGGAACCTAGTGACATCACTATGTAACACTCACGCTTCTATTAGCTAGCGCTCCAACCCATTACTCATCACAGGCGAAGGGGTGGGACATCTCCCTCTCTATTCCCCTCAAACCCTCCTCATCTCTCCCTATACACCCCCCTTTTCTCCCCCCTCTTGTATCAATCTGTTTTTTCTCCTCTTCCTCACACCCTCCCTCCCATCTCCCCTCCCCTCCCCTCCCCTCCCTCGCCTTAGGGTTGTCTGCCCTACCAGATTAGGCCTGTGTCATAAGGAAAAGAGAGAAAGGGAGAGATTGTCGGTTGGATTAAAGGCAAACTGGAATGAAATTCTATGATCTCGTTGTTTAGACGACTCGCATAAAGTTGCCGTGTGTGTGTGTGTGTGTGTGTGTGTGTGTGTGTGTGTGTGTGTGTGTGTGTGTGTGTGTGTGTGTGTGTGTGTGTGTGTGTGTGTGTGTGTGTGTGTGTGTGTGTGTGTGTGTGTGTGTGTGTGTGTGTGTGTGTGTGTGTGTGTGTGTGTGTGTGTGTGTGTGTGTGTGTGTGTGTGTGTGCGCGTGTGTGTGCGCGTGCGAAGGGTGCCGTGCGCTTTATCCCCTGTAATGACAGCGGCATGGCCTGGAACGCCTGGCCCCGCACTGTTGCATGCTGGGAAATCATGCATGTGTGTTTGGTGAGGGGACAGGAAGAGTTTAATGAATGTCTGATCTGCACTTTTATTATTTTTCATCTATCATTATGATTTAGTCTGGATTGGACAGCATGCTAAATGACTGTACGATGATGGATCGGGGCTATTGGATGGACGATACAGAGCAATCAGGAATTCATTCAGATAATTATGAGGTGACAATGTGATTGTTATGCTCAACCATTTGTTTTAGTTACCTTCACCCAGCCATGTGTGGGATGCAGGATCTCAGTCTGCAGAGTTGCTTTGTATGCTGCCCCATCCACTCTGACCTCCTCCCTGTGACACTATGTGAATTGAAATAAAGCATTTCAAGTGAACGTTATCCCGTTAGTAAACACATTTCCATCAAACCATAATCTGCACGGGTTCTCCACCGCCATAGTTGGACAGGATTGGCTCTGTGTATATACTTGTCAGTGGGTCTGCAGAATACAGAACAAGGACTGAGATGTAAGTGGCTGTTGCAAAGGTGACAGTGATTTATGTATGAACGCCACCTCTCAGACACTCAAGGGAATGTCAAAGTCGTCGAGGTCGAAATCCAACAGAAACAAAGTTATCTTTTCATTACATTTAATCAGCTTGTCATGTTAAAGTGAATAAAACACTTTGTTGTTCTTGAAGCAGTCTCTTGTAAAAAAAATCCCATTTCAGGATACTCGTATGGTGGTTATTATTTAGTTTGCTCTTTTAAAGGAGATGTCTAGATACACAAACACACACAGGTTAATGATTACTTCTGCGTGTGTGTCAACCATCATAGACCACACGGTGGATGGGTGCTGAATGCCAATGTGCTGTGGAGTAATGCAGCTCACATGCTTTGTCTTTCTCCCTTTTCCTCTCCCTCACACAGCCACTCACACTTGAATAGTGACCTTGGGCTATATTGTTATTCATTAGTGGACAGAGGCTCCTTATCTCTATGGGACACGAACCAGCAGCGGGATGCTAGCGGCGTCCCTATCGGTCGTCACTGTAATAAGAATCGCTGCTTTAAATCAGCCGAGTGCAGAGATGAGACAGCAGCCTTGAGAGATAAATGAGAGGTCCTGCTGTTCTGTCCGTCAGGTGCTTAACACTTTCATGCACTGTGAGGATTATTACTCTTTACAATAATGTTTTTATTCAGAGCCTGGGTAAAGAGAGGTGAGATATAAAGGAATGACTTGCTGATGGCACACAAAGCACCATTTTCTAAATTAATTATTATGGACTTTTTTTTCTTACTTCACAATTTCCAACACCCAATGATAACACCAGGAAACTATTTTAAGAAATACGTTATTAATAAGATATTTGTTTTTGTATTGCCATGCCAAAATGTGTTAATACAATTATTTAAATATACCAACAAAAATACTATGAAGAAAAGCCCGAGATTAGTCAATTTGAAATACCGGTACGTGTATATTTACACTTACAGTTATTACTTTTATTTGATTTCATTGTTCATTTTGCCACAAAATGCATGCCATTCAAAAGACAGGAACACCCAATATTTTTCAATTGTTAAATGTATTACTTTTAAATGTCATTAAAATCATTTAAATTCAAAAAGACCATATGTACCTTGGTATGATTTCCGTGACTACAGTCGTTTGTCATTTCTTTATGATTGTTGCTCTAAGTTTTTTAGCACTATTTCCATCAAAGAATGACAATCTGAAGAACCATCTGCTGTCTGTCTGCTGCTCTGCAAAAATGCATCTTCCCCATCTGTTCACATCACATGAGTTGATTCATTCATCTGGAAATAAAACGGTTGATTCTCTGCAAACATTCCTTTTGGGACTTTGAAAGCATATAAAGGCATTTCAAATCGAGAAAGAAAGCACTTATTTATGGTATGTGGTTGTAGTGTGAGAGCTTTAGTTTCATATTGCATTTCTTGTGAAGTTGGAACTGTCTCTCTGAGAGGTGCATGACATTTCCAGAAAAGTTTGAATAGGTAAATCATCAGAGGTGGAATTAAGGAGGTGTGGAAGTAAATAACCAGCTTCGAAGTAAAAGGTCCTGCGTGTCCCCCATGGGGGTTAGTGGGAAATATCATGGGTTATTAACTCACTCTCTGTGCTTTGCTTTGCATCCCTTAACAAAGCCATAATATATAACAGGGGGAATTTGTGGACCACGGCAAAAGTTCATTCACAGTCCAACCCTTCTTTATTTATCCCTTCCTCTCACCCTTTACGCCTCTTGGCCCCCGATCCCACTCTCATGGATCCCTGGTTGCCTTTCTTATCCTGTCCATTTCAAATGAGGCAACTCCTTCCTCAATGAATCCAACCAATCTCTCAAGCCTAAAGGTACCACTCCCCTCGCTCGCTCACACAGGAACCAATCGTTAGCCACCGTTTCCAACCCAATTAGCTCGTCCTGTAGTGCACTGCTTCCAGCCACACAATGGCATTGCATCTGTTGTGTTCAAAAGCTTTATTCTTCATGGAAAATATGCATTTTACGGGGATTCTTCTTTGCTATTCTGACAGTCCAAATTAATTGATGGCGGATAAATACATTATAAATCTAGTTGGCCCGTGATTTTCAGCTGTCCATGCCAAAGTCGCCCAATTTCAAAGCTCAAGGACCAAGTTTGATTCATGAAAAAATATTATCCAGTGATGCACGACGCTAGATAAAATAGCTTCTATCTGTAATAAGTTCTGACAGGAAATTAAATATACTAACAGATAAAAGGAGTCCTCATTCATTTGTCTGGGCCTTATATGAGATGTTTCCAAACCAGTATGGAATTATTAGAGGGCCAAAAGGTCTTTTATATATCGCCACTCACAAAGTGTGTTTGATGCATGAGCGTGTTTGTGCCTAAGGGTGGGCTAGGGTCATCAAAGAGTCTCTGCATCAAAGCCGCCTGTTGTAAATCTGCTTTCTCTCCTTCTGCTTTAAACTCAAAGTGAGAGAGGGGACAGCCGAGACGCCTTTTATATACAGGCATACAATGAACAAGATTTCTTAAGGTCTGTGAGCTCCTTTAGTGGAATTGGAAACAAAGATTGGAAATTTGCTTAAGAAACCAAATTATTATCAACATTTTGTTGGCTTTTATTTGTAGACGTGCTCGTGGCGTAGCTCTATGGATGGCAGTGGCAGTTGAATGTGGAATCAGGTTCAGGTTCTTTATTTGTACCCGTAGGTAGATTTTGTTTGCAGAGGAAAAGACAAGGGGTCCGTCCATCCTGACACACTCTAAAAACAAACACAAACAACAGACACATCCCTAATAAAAGGACTAATAAAAATCTCCGTCAAATCTCAAAATATTTCAAAAACATTTAAGAAGAAAAACACTAGTACAAACATGGGCATTCAAAATTCATAATTAAATAAATAAGCATCTGTGCAATAGCTGCTGGGATAAAACTGTTTTTATACCGCTTCGTTCTACTCTTTGGGACAGCTAACCTCCGGCCCGAAGGAAGAAGCTTGAATTCTGAGTGCAGAGGGTGGGAGTCATGATCTAATATGGAGCTGGAGAACCGCTGTAACTGCCTGAGGTACAGGGTCTCCAGGTTTAGCTGTAACTGCCTGAGGTACAGGGTCTCCAGGTTTAGCTGTAACTGCCTGAGGTACAGGGTCTCCAGGTTTAGCTGTAACTGCCTGAGGTACAGGGTCTCCAGGTTTTAGCTGTGGCTCACCAATCAGTCTGCTGGACCACTTGATGATTTGACTCAGAGACTTTCTGCTCTTTAAAGTCAGGTTACCAAACCATGACATTAATGAAAAAGACAGAATCGACTCGATAAAAGCACGATAAAACATGATCATCATGGTTTTGTCAAAGTGAAAATAGGACAGTTTTCCTAAGACAGTACAAACGCTGGTTCCCCCTTTTGCACACAGCTTCACAGTCTCATCATTTCAAATAGCCATTACGTCATGTTCCTGAACCCTGGGACAATCTCAATTTCTGTCAAACTTTTCTCTTAAAAAACTGAAAGTCTTAAACTTAATGTGATCAAGTATTCAGTCTGCCATTGCTCCCCTGAGAAACGCTCAGGCTCATAAATAGTGATTAGGCTGTCCTCAAACATCAGAATAACTTTCTATGAATTCTTCAATCTTGTGGCGTTCAACTTGAGGAGATCTGCTTCCATTTCTCTCATTCCATGTCGCTTGACATTGTGTCTCCTCTCTGCTGAAGGTTATCTGACAGCTCTATATGGACAAGTTTAAGAAAATGCCACACTGTAGAGATTCTTGTCACGTTAGACATATCTGTTGACATTGGCGAAAACAAGCACAGTGAATCATATATCATAGCCCACTGTTACAACTTGGTAGCAACCAATAAAAATATCCTTTCATTCACGAGAGAAGTGAAAAACATTTTGCGTCCTTTCATTACACGCCCAGTTGAGTTAAGTTGGATTACATGGGATGCTAAACATACTTTCCGCTCTTTTGCGTTCAATTAAAGTTTATCACTGCCACTGAGGCTCGCTTCCGGTTTGTCCTTGGCACCTTATGGCAGGGGGCCAACAGGAGAATCACTCACTAAGGCTGAGACATATGTGCACACAAGACCTGGATTAGTTGTTGGGGTTTTATTGAAATAAGAGTCCTTGAATGGTTTAATCAGGAACAAAAGACTGTCCAAAGTCAATTCCCCTGCATACGTCACAATAATGTTTTGAGACCAACAGATAAAGATAACATTCTCAGCAAATATGCTTGTGCTTTGAAACACCACAAAAAAGAGTGTATGTTTATAGTAATGTTCCTTCCATCTGTAGTCAACAAGACTAATGCATGCTTCAGTGTGATGATGCGTGAGTGTGTACAAGCTCACTTAGTAAAACCAAGCAGGGGGAAAGACGGGGGTCTTGCTCCCATCAGCGCCCATTTCTGCCGAGTCAGCTTTTCTCTTCCCATAATCCCTCTCTCTCCCCCTTCAGTCCCATTCAGTTGCTTTTCTCTTTCCAACCAAAGCACCTTTCCTCTCCCGCATCTTTCATCTTCATTCCCTACTCCTGTTCCTCTGCATCCTCTCCTCTGCCCTGAACACACTTGCAGCCCCGATGAACGGAGGGCAAAAGCGGGAGCCAGAGAGCATCCGTCATCCCTTCGCTCTGTCCTCCCTCCCTCCTTTTATATCCCATCCCTCTTCAATTCACTGTCCCTCCCTCCCTCCTCTCTTTACCCTGCTTGCCGCGGCTAGGATCACTGCACTACTCCATGCGTTGGGATGAAGAGCACACACGGTGGGCTTATTGCAGCTCAACATAGGCAGGTGGAGAGCAGCAGAAAGGGCTGACTCGTCCCAGAGAGCGGTGGGGGGGGGGGGGGTGACCCTCATTGCCTATGTCATCACTTGGGAACGCAACATTGTGGAAAGACAAGGAATTGGACTGGCTCCGCTCCAGATGGGGCATTTAACAAGGGTGATGCTGGCTGCTGTTTGAGTGTATTTTCTCAAACTGTGAGAACACCTCAGTTTGAAAAGCTTTGGTTGGCTCTTGATATGGATCCGGGTGGAAACTGGATTGTCGGGGATTCGGATGTGGATTAGGATGCTGATGTGGAGCACCTGAGCTTTGGGACTTAGCTTCCTGGAGCAGGACCACATGGACATGTTTGGGTTCTCCAAGATGCCAAAGCTGTCTGGGTGAGTGGCATTACAAATCACATGTTGTTCAGATTTTTCACAAAAGCCTCTTCTTTGGGAACAAAGTCAAGATAATCCATCCCAGATCTCTCACTGAAAAGTTGTCTCGACAGTGAAACATTTATTTTTATTGTACGTTTTTTGTATGATATACAAGTAATGGATCCATAAGTTTCAGCTCGTAAAAAACGCACTACGCAGACACTTTGTCCACTGATACGTGGACACTGAATAGTAACTCTAACGATGAATGAAAGTGCTTCAATTGAGAGAGTTTGTTAACGAGGCGTGTTGAAAAGTGAAGTGTTTAATGAAAGGAAGCTGCATCCAATGTGCGTATTGCACTCAACAGATTCATATTTCACCTGCGTGTGGTGTTTGGGGTTTGTTACTGATGTGTCCTGTCCATGGGAACAAGGCTGATTGTATTATGGGTCATATTTGTAGCAACTGGGAAGTAATAGGATCTATGAGATACATTCTAAGATATGCACAGTGTCAGCAACAAACAGAGGCTCAGTGAATGTGGGGAAATGAAAGCGGGGTGGAATCACAGCCAGAGCAGCAAAGCAGATAGCACCAGTGATTATTGGAGAGATAAAGGAGAAAGAGAGGACGGACAATGGTTGCTGAAAAGGATGGGAACATCAACAGAATGAGACAGTGGAGAGAACAGAGCCAGTAGTACAAGAATACCAAGTACTTCAAAAGACAGAGGTTTCAAACTCTGTTAGAGAAAGGGAGGTTGACCCTGAGCTACCTCATCCAATCTCATCTAACCACATGCACTTATTGGAATGATAAAATAAGGGAAGACAAGATTATTCATTTCAAATGATTTTTGATTCATGTAAACTATTCTGGACAAGTTGAAATAAACCAGCCTGAAATGTGAAGACGCACTAAGAAGTCTTAAGACGGAGGAGACTCTGTAAGTCGGAGCTGCAGCGATAATGACTAGCATTGGACACACATGTGCATAATAACATGTTTGCATGATCCCTGACTCATGTGTGGTCACATCCCTAAGCTCACTAAACATCGCTCATGGCAAATCTCTTAAACCTACACACTCAGAGGCTAGCATCTGGAGGGCAGACAATCAAAGTCTTCATTGTGGTCCAATGTGGGTATTTCTACACATGTTTTATATTTGACTGTGAAGACATGCTAAAGTTGGAAGAGAGTTGAAGTCTCTAAACCAGGGGTGTCAAACTCATGGCCCGGGGGCCAAATCCGGCCCGCGACTTCATTTTATGTGGCCCCACAAGAGCTTGCAAAGAATATAATATGTTTATTATACGGTTACTTGCTACTTTACAGAAGCACGTTGCCCATAAACGACATGTCCCACAATGCATCTCAAATTTGACTTTTTCTCAGAATTTGACTTTTTTTGTCCAAATATGCCTTTTTTCTTAGAATTAGCCTTTTTCTCATAAATAGATTTTTTTTTCAAAATGTCACAATCAATGTTTTTCCAGAATGTGGCTTTTCTTATAAAATCATATTGTGACATTCTTACTGAAGAGACTTGCAATTATTTGCTCTAGACTTCTGCTTTCAGACGTAGTTAATTATGAAGTTATATTAATTAATGATATAGTCTTAAAGTTACAACCGGCCCTTTGAGTGCAACCATAATGCTGATGTGGCCCGTGATGAAATTGAGTTTGACACCCCTGCTCTAAACGTTAGTGGTCAAGATCAGATTTATAAGTAAACACAAGTCTATGTAATGTGCAGATTAAAGAGGGCTCTATTGTGCTTTTTGAGGTGGTCCGCTTCCTGTAGTGTGGTATAAAGGTGTGCATGTAAATGGTCTGCAATCCCCAAGTTTGCTCCATAGAAAGTTTATAATATTTCCAAACTCCAAGCGGCCTGCTCCCAGCTTTGTTTTTGGATCAATCATGTTTTGTCGACAAAACTGAAGTTCATTTCCGAAGACTGTCCTCCCGAGATAAACGACCGCGTCAGTGCGTTCAGCAAGTGCCCCAAAACGACATATTGACGTCCAAGTGACAAATCCCTTCAGCAGCCGTAGTCATTATGATGGGAGGGAAGGTGCGAGGTGTCAGGTTGTTATAGAGCGATAAAGTCTGCACAATAAGCGTGGAGTGGATTGATGGGTCAACAGACATTTGACTTTGACAACGGGAAACTGCTGTTACTTTAACGTTTCTACAAAATAGTAATACCATGAGTGTTTCGTACCCTCAAACATGTTAAGAGTATGTAGTGTTAGGGCTGTGCAATTAATCGTATTTTAATCGCAATTACGATTTTGGCCTGCCACAATTACGAAAACAACATAATCGAAAAAAACGATTATTTTGCTTTGCTTGGTTGTGACTGATCTAATTAATTTTAGTCTAATTTATTTGTATTTATCATATTTACATATGTTTAGTAGCTTGTATGAAGTGCGCTCCAAAATATTTGTTGATCTTGTTTATTGGTATGTATTATTTTTGATATTATTTATTTAAATGTAAATATAAATGTATCTATTTTATTTATTTTTGTATTGGTTTTTCAGTTGAATTATACGTTCAGGGTAATCAACAGTTACAAAGATACTGTTCATATTATTATTTGTATTTGTTTTAAAGTTCAATAAATGGATGTTTTCAAAGTCAATGAAGAATCGTATTTAATAATCAATTATTGACCAAAATAATCGTGATTATGATTTTTGCCATAATCGCACAGCCCTATGTAGTGTTACCGCGATGAAGAGGGTCACCTCATCTAATGCCTGTGTAAATCACAAACTTAACAGTTTTAATGTTGTTTGAAAAGTGTTCCTGGAGTTCATTTTACAAACAGAATATGAAACACATTGCATTTGTCTCTTTTTGACTTTTAGGTTGACGAATGAGACACACAGAGCAGAAGCAAATGCCTAAAGTGTGCATCTGTTGCACATTATCACACTGTTATCTTTATTTGACTTCTCATTTGAATAAACAGCTTCCATGTATCAGACAAAGTGCCTTCCCTCAAGAGTTTTCGCCTCCTGGGAACCTCTTGCACTTCTCCTTACGCTTTAGCACTTGTTCAGCCAGTGTTCACCACAGCCACTCATACACATTTGGCTCCATCCATTGCCGACAGACTGTGAATTGGCGGGAAAACGAATAAACGCCGTAACGCTAACAGGCACCAAGAGACGGTTCTGCGTCTCTGGCAAGATCGCGGCGCTTTGCCTGCACCCAGATGGCCGTTGTGTATCCATGAGCTGTCTTAATACAGTTTCTGAGTTTGCAGATCGCGCACCAGCCAAGTTTGCTTCATAAACCTTAATGAGAAGTTGTGGCTCATTCATCACCTTTTAATGCTCGTTATGAACGATCCCTTGTAGGAATGAACAGCTGCAGCAGGTGAGATACATCTGTGATCCCCCTTGTTGTTGTTTTTATTTGACGTATGCTCTAATAAGCGTTTTGTCATCACACACCTGGCTTCAGTCTGGTAACACCAAGCCAATCTCTATATCCATGCTTCCCAGGGACAAAGACAGGACCTGTGTCACTGTTTGCACTGTGGGAAAATGTTGGCTTTAGTGTGTCGGCATTTGGCAGTGAAACTGGCCAGCAGGGCTTGTTTGTGTTCTGAATATCAGATTACAGTAATGCATGCCAAATTGCCTTCTGCTTTACACCAATGCATGCTGCTACTTCAGAGGGCAAAGCTCCGTTGTACCCGAGAGCCATATTGACGAGTCGTGGGTTCTTAATATTCAGTCACTTTCAATTCTGAATGAAATCAGGACACTTAATACTTTGAATTTGAGACATTTTACTCATATTATAGTAGCGGAGATTTGTGGAAGCAGTTCAAGTTTGGACTACAGGATTGACTTATTTTTACAACGAGTGGAGGCATAGTACAAGTACTTGATTACACAAGATATTTGGGATATTAAAACGCAAGTGCACACATATGGGTACCGGCCATTATGGCTTAATACTCCACTGAGCAACTTCTCTAGGAATTAACGGGGGCCCCACCTTTGGACACCTATGTTAGCTGTTTCTCTGTTTACAGGCTTTACGGTAAGCTAATGGCTAGCCGGCTTAAGCTTTATATTTAGCTTGAGCTTGTTAAAATAAGTCTGTAACTTTAAACGTTTCCAATTTGTAGTATAAAATTGTATAGCAACCAATAACTCGTTCAATGTACATTTGAGCTTTGAGTATTATTTGACCACCCCTCATCTCTATAGCTCATTATCCATTTTCTCCACAAACGTGCACTTATCTGGTGTAGCCCGAACAGGCACGGTGTCAAAACACATCAATCAGAAGGTGGTGAGGATATAAAGTAACATCAGGTTGCAATACTACCTCCCCCCCATTTCTCCGTTTCTCACTGTCTGCCCCTAACCCTTAAAGTTGCACGATTTTTCTTGATTTGAGTCTGGATAATCCTCCTAAGGGATTTGGTGGGTGATCACTGCAGGAGGGGCTGCGGGGCGGACACACTGCTGGCTGTTTTATTCACGAGATGAAATCACAACACACATATCTCTCTCTTCTCCTCACCTATTCATCTACTTCATATGGCAGCACAACCGTCCACTTCCCTGTCTAATTGAAACCAGCTACAATGTGCTTCATCTTTCAAATTGAGACTGGATTGTGATCAGGATCCGCACGTTTATTTAAAAAATGTTTTTGCTTATACATATTCAGGCTTTTAGAATAACACGTGTTATCTCTTGGTGCGTATTTGATCAAAGATACCAGCCCTGAAATGGAGTACTTTAATCAGTCATTCCTTATTCCCTGTGTCTTCTGCAGGGATTCATTTCCTGGTGAAAACTAATATTCTGTTATTCTTATGACTAACACATTTTACATCCCATAGTTCCAGTCACCGCACTCACCAGATAATACTGCAGCGACGTGCTTCATGCTTCCGCCCCCCTTTGACAAGAGAACTAAATGTGATCAATTATGCAAATTGAGCAAAAGCCCATTTTGTTTCGCGCTCCGGTACAGATCCGAACTTCCTTCCCTCGTATCCGCTTTGCGAGAAACAAATAACTTTTTCAACATGTATCATTTCCCAATGACGCTTTAATTCTCATACAGCGAGCCCGATGATATTCAGACACAATAAGCCAGCTGAAAGTGACGCTCCTATTAAATAATGCCCACGTGTTCTGTAAATGTTAGGAGAAAACGACATGCAGCACGTGTTCCTCTGTTAGAACTTGTATATCTCATGTATTCTGCATGTGATCACTATTTCACTTTTTTAAACTATTTTTCTTTTTGTATTTACTATTTACTTGCACTATATTTTTCTGTTTATCTGTGTTTTGTGTTGCACTGTTGGAGAAGCCTGTGACCTAAGATTTTCATCGGCATAACTACTCTGTAGCTATGTTCGTATGACTAAATAAAGAACCTTGAACCTTGGGACATGCATTATAAATGGAAACTTCGTTCAATTCAAAGCATTTCTTGTTGTTGAGACAAACTCCTCTTTTCCCTATCGCCCATCATAACAAGGCACGTACTACTGTTTGCCCTTAGGTTGTACTTCTTACAAATCATTGAGAAGAAGGACATCAAAATGACTCACTCCAGTGACCGATCTTTTTCTGAAGTTTTAAGTTATTCTAGTCAGCAGCTGGCTACAATTATACATCTTTTGGATGAATACTGTGTAGCATATGCATTGAGGATATAGACTTTACAGACAGTGACTAAATAAAAGGGCTCTATTCTTCTCATTTTCAGCTTCAAGGTTCAAGGTTCTTTATTGTCAAACTGACATAGTTACAGAGTAATTATGTTGTTGAAAATCTTATGTCACAGGCTTCACCAACAATGCAACATAATAACAATACAGATAGCAAGAGCAATACAAAAAGAAAAATAGTTATAAAATAAAGTGAGCATGTGGAATAGTGCAGTACGAGTCTATATACAAGTTATTGGAATGATATATATTAGATATTCATATTCATATTTGTTTTTTATTCCTCTACTGTACATGTCTCCATGCTTTAATGTTCAAAAAGCTCTTTATTTTTCTCATACTGCCTGTGTTGCAGCACCTCTTTTCACCCTCTGTCTGAAACCAGAGCCCAGTCTGCTCTGATTGGATTGCTGGCTAGCTCTGTTGTGATTTGTCAACTGCTTATAGATGTCCCGCCCCTTAGTATATCACGTACAATGTGCTGATGTTCCAGAAATAAACCAACGTTAAAGTCCAATAGTCCTACCTCCAGGTTATTCCTCTAGCTCTGCATAACAGAAAGTCCGTATTGACTGTGTTCAAACAGCACAGGATTAGTGCTGGACTCTCAGTGCTCATGTAATAAAGTCAATTCGTGGCCCCTCTTTTTTTCCTTTTTTCTACGTCAGCACAGAAACCCGCTGGGAACAATCATTGAAAATCATCAAGGGAATTTAAAACCTATTGAACCCGAGGGACAAAGCTTGATTGCAAACCCTATACAGTCTTTGCATCTCACTACGTCTCCAGTTAATCCTCTCATGTATTTCATCACTTTTGACATATGACACATAGTTATTCTGGCAGTTTGATGATAAACGTCATTTTTGAACACAATAAAGAAGACATCATAGGAGTCTTGTAACCATGAGGATGGAACATTTACAGAACAAACATGTTAGAAGTCCACTTTCCATACCCCATATAGCTACTGCTGATCTTTTTTGAGATGGATGCTCATGGATGCATTCACTTGCTTAGTGTATGCTTGAGTGTTAGCATCAAATGCCAAGGACAGCTGGTTGGTTTGGCATCTGATGTCTCATTATATAACAAGAAACTCCTGCAAAACTATGTATTTTTAGGTGACCTCTAAGCTTAAAATACACAGGTCTCTTGACCAGAATGCATGTATGGGATGTTTCACAAACCCAGTCATACTGTAAATGCCTCTTTGGAAGTGCATACTCAATAATGGATCACTTTGGCTGTTTTTTTTACTACATACAGTGAGCAATTCCGCCCTTGTGGGACAGAAGAAGAGTTAAAAATATCTTGCATTTTCTAGCATTTTATATTCTCTCTCACACCAGAAACCCAATGGCATTCTGGGTGAGGTTAGCAACAGGGGAAGAGGCAGCGCTGTGGAAGAAATGGCACCGAAATGATGTAATTTCTCAAGCTTTGTTTTGCATTTGTGTCGAGGAAGTCAGTGTTCAGTCAGGTTGAGGAGTCATAGTGAGGAGGGAGAGGGGATACAAAAGAAGAGCGTACATTATCTCTGCAGCACTGTGCATGTTCTTACATTCAAGAAGCAAATTGTGCAGTAAACCCTTACATTTGTGTGATTTAAAAAAAGAAAGATTGAACTTAATACAGTCAGAAAGATGTCATGATAAGTGCGAGTGATGATGGATGAGCTCACGGTGACTTCCCCCGAGTCGTTTGCTGATACATGTGTTTGCTAAAGAGCTGAGTGGAGTGATTAGTTCTGCTCCAAATGCTTTCACATAATACTTAAGTGCCAGTGTGTATTCTCAGAGCCACACTGTCACACACACACCCACACACACACCTAATGTACTGTAAACCTACATGCGGTACAGTATGCATACTTGCACTCTGACGCTCTGATGATCAAGCTTGGCTGTGACACACATTTCTTTCACTGATTGGCTATCACTTCCTGTAATTATGCTTCCATTCATTGCACACTCAACAGTGTGTCAACATGTTTATCTGTCCCACTTTTTATTGTTTTAATTAACATTTTAGGGAACTAGACATGTGTGACAATGATCACCACGCTCCTTTGCTAGTGTGTGTTCAGGGACATTGTTTTGGCGTGGTCTTTTTAGCCTCCAGAATCACACTTCAGTGATCGGTGCATGTGTTTTTGACATAAGGCTGAATGCACCCAGGGACAAATGAAGTGTGTATAGCGTACATTCACTCACTGGCTTCTCTTACACACTGCACGCTGTAACCTTTCAGATTGACTTGCAGCAAATAGATGGAGGTAGTCAATGCTTAGTCGTCATTTCATCACGCAAGTAAAGGCATCCAACCATAAACTAAGTGCCAGTTAACTCCCCGTAGGCAAGGCCGCAGTGAAAGCACTACTCCCCAAGGTTAAAAGCTTCGATACAGGAAGCAAAATGTGTTTTTTAAAGAGATCTACAACAACTGATTCTATGTCACTGATTCAACTGGTTTTAAAGTTGATTTATTATGTATGCAAGACTGTAAAAGCCTTATTTGACTGAGTGCCTTTGCTGAAATCACAGTATATACTTTACAAAGAAACACACTATAAGAAAGGGACAATCCCAAAAAGCATGATAGGGCCCTGCATTCACAGTCAGAAGGTGCAGTGTGTCCTAATATTAGTTTATCTGCATTAGTTTGCTCTACACCGCTATGTTTTGCTGCGCTGCGTCAGTGGAGCTTGGGGCCAAATAGAGCATAAACATAATTCAAAGAGACAATCATCAGGTTTCTTTTAACAACATAATTAAAACTCTGCTTTGCTGCCCTTTGTGTTTTCTGCCCCCTGGTTCCAGCGGGCTTTATGTGGCATTTCAAAAAGAATCGATGGGGTGTTGTGCAACACAGACGTGCCGCTGTGCTGCAAAGGTTGAAGGCAACACTGTTGAGTGTTTCAGGTGGGCTGCTGGCTCAGTGACAGGCTGTAGACAGGACCTACAAGCAACATAACCTATTCCTGTAGCAAAATATATGTCATCCTTTTCCACAACTGAAGGCATTTTCTTGTCCTTTATTCACCTCGTGTCGTTTTTCTTCTTGTGACCTTCCCCTTACATTTAGAAATATTAGTGTGTAAAGGTAACCATTTGCATTGTAGGAGTCACGCTACTAATTGCTCTGTTTCCCACGTTCTCATAGCACCAGCAATCCTGTCTGTCAATCAAAGTGTCGACGTACGTGTCTCCAAAAGGTCAACACTAAATTAGCAAAACAGTCAATCATGTCTGTCTGACTTTTCAAAAAGCCTACTTTAGTTCACCTGTATTTAATCATTAAATATATGTTATTTTTTATAGTTTCTAGCTTTCTGGTCTTGTGCTCCCGTCCTCTGCCATATCCTATATTTGTATCTCTCATCTGATATTGTCTTATCTTATAAATGAACACACTTTTAGCTGCACCTGCTGTCCACGAACCAAATGCTCCTCGCAGAAAACGTCCGTTCTGAAGACAGGTGTGACTTTCGGAAACACTCACCAGCCTGTCTCAAGCTGTTAGATGCCATTTGCCGTGCAGTTAAGGGGCTTTGAGTGTGAGATGTGCATGGGTGTGTTTGGCCACGGTCAACAGTGTGGTCAGCCGCCTGTGGAGTAGTCCAAATGTTCTCATTGGGGGAAGGAGAGTTCTAGTCTGGTACTCTCACAGTAAGTGTGTGTGTGTGAGGAAGAGAGTGAGAGCAGCACGAAGTCAAGAGGAAGATAACAAATGAGTGAACAAACAGAGCTGAAATGTCTTTTCCAGATGGAGTGTTTTCACGCCGCTCTCTGCACTGTATGATGGGAGTTTCATTGTGAAATGAGGCTGCAGTGACTGGGGGTTTAACCAAGCCGGACAGCTGTGATTGATGCAGCTGACGGTGTTCTTATTGACCTGTTCCTGACATCTCTTTGTGCTTCTATATTTCTCTGTGTGGGTTTGTGAGAAGATAGTAACACCATACTTTTATTTTTTGCACGGTATTGACTTTAAAATCAGTATTTCCATCCGGCACTGTGCTGGGAAACAGAAGGGGAGCTGTCCAGGGTGCTGAAATGAATCAGAAGGCTTTATTTATCCCCGGGGAAATTGGGCTTTGTCAAAGTCGCTTTATTATAGAATGGAATAAACTAAATATAAAATATTTGAATAAAAATATGTGGATAAACTATAAGAAGTTAGAGTAAGAACCTGCAATAAAAAGATTAAATCAAATATATATATATTTATATGATATAAAAAAGATAAAATAAAATGGCCAATACAATTTAAAAGAAAATGGACCCCCCCGCTCACCTACTTTTCTGTCTTTGTAAGGAGTAGATTTTTTTTATGTAAGCTTTTAATTGATTTCATCATTGCACGCCGCTGGCATGTTTCCACATCAGTAAGGCATTAAAGCAGTTAAGTGTTAGTAAGGAGTGGACTTTCCGCTCTAGAGGATATAAAGATCCAAATCCCACCAATCAGCTGGAGTACAGTTCACTCTTTATTATGAGCTCAGAGGACATTTCACTTGCAGGGGAAAGACAGTGCAGCACAGTGCAACATGACAAATGCAGCATTTCCCCGCAACCATAAAATAGCATAATAGTGGTGAGTCACTGCTAACAGTTAGCGATGATAGGCTATGGGTTTAGCTACGTGGTGGCTGATGGGGAAATGATTGCATGTGGTGGAGTGATTTAACTTTTCGTTAGATTCGATTTTTCAAATATTTAAATTGTTCTGTTTCTTAGTACTCATTGACAACCCAGCAAAAAAATAAATGTGTGCGTCATTTGTGGAAATATTTCGAGTCATTTTGACTTACATAACAATATGGGAGAAAATACCAACTTTACAAAACAGGCATGCTACAGGCTAGGTCACATAGTGGCTTATTGTAGTGCTTATGGTGAATGACTGTAGTTTACCAGCTACAGTAGGACTAATGGATTAAACTGGGATCTGTAGTCGCTTAATTTACTCTCCATGCTTATTTTGGCCTCACCATTTAATTAAATAACGACCTAATAAGAGGCCTTTTAAGCCAACACCCTTGCTAATTGACAGTTAGCTTACTGGCCGTTAACAAGCTTCCTAAACGACTATAACTTAATGAGACATTAAGTTTGCATATTAAAACAAAACATGTATTTGTCCCATCAAGGTTTGTCTCTTTTGTAGAGTAGTCTAAACTCCAACAGAGAAGGTCAACTAAAAGTGAGTGGTGCTTAAAGCTAATAAGCTACTCAAAGGAAGGGCTGCAGCACTGTCAAGATGCCCCTGTGATTGGTTAGTGATGCAATATCCACTACAGTTTGCCCTTGTGATTGAAAGCAGTCCTTTGAAATGACTTGATTATGAGTCAGTAAAACATGATTGCCCTCCTCGCAAAGAGACAGACTGAATAATGAAGTGAAGGAATGACTTAGTGCTACTGATGGTTGTTGTAAAAGGAGATGAGGATGGATGGATATTTGTGATCGTCTGATCCATTTTTCCTCAGTTAATGAGTGTTTTCGTTTCTCTTCTTGAGAGTATTTGTTGTTAAAAGTTTTTCTTCTCTGCTTTTTTTCCGTTGAGTTCAGCTTGTTTTGCAAACATCTGCACTCTGCAAGATGTTGAGAGTGCACGCAGAGTGAAGCTTAATGTTCAAGAGGTTACATAAAAATAAACCGTGTGTGTGCATGTGTGTGTTTGTGTGTGCAAAGTGCACTGAGAGCCCAAACATGTTGTCTTCAGATAGTAAAGCTATATAAAGTCAGAGCACTTCCATTGCAACTTTTAACAACGTGCAACCAATGTTTTATTCATGATCCGCGCCGAAAGAGAGTGGGAAAGGCCAGAAAATGGAAAGACGATGTGGATTGGACGAGAAGAAGGTCAGGAGATGGCTGGAGTTGACTTGCTAGGAGCTATGAGTGTGTTAGGTTGGGACATTAATGAGCATAATGATGAAGATGAAGAGGACAGAGGCTCCCATTAGCGAGCAAATTATGAAACGTCGAGTGACAGATAAACGGCAAATGATACAGTCCTACTTCCAACAGCACAAATCCAGTTCATTCAGATGTAGATGTTACTGTATAATCTGTGTAATTGTGCCACTGTGCTTGTAATAATTCATCAATCAAGTTAAAGCAGCAGTTATATAATATATAATATAGCATAATAGGGCCTCTTAAGCCAAGGATTCGGTTTTTGTTGCATTTTCAAATCAAATTTAGATGACACGTGCTGACGAAGTGTCTCTGCGTTCTCTCTTTCTCTCCTTTGGACATGTTACTGCTATGATTCACTGTGCATACATCACACACTCTAACATGCCGCAGTTCATTTGGCCTGTCTGACACAGATTGCGGCTGACATTTTGTTATTGCACAGCGTGACATGCAATTAACCTGTAAAATGTTATCTCGTAGTGTTTGTGGGGATTAAGTCAGTTACACTTCAGGATGATGGTTTTAAACTGCAATCAGAGAAAAACTCCTTACCCCCCCCCCCCCCCCCCCTTTTTTTCTTGTCCTTTAAACCAGAAAAAAAAGTGCTTTTAACGGAGCCTCTTGCTATCTTTGATGACACATTCTTTAAATATGCTCAGGGTTAGTTTAGGCTAATTGTGAAGTTATCTCCTTTCATGATTATTGCAGACTCAGCTGTTGTTCAAATCCACTCCAGAAAGAAAGTATTTTTTCGATGTTTATTTCTCTCCTTCACCCACCACTTAACCTACATGTCCTTGTATGAAGGACACTCTGCAGCAGAGCTTTTATCAATATGGGATCAAAGTTGTGTTTGAGCTTAAATTACCCTTCTTTTATAGTGTGTAAAGCGGCGAGAATTGGAAGGGGTTTTACGCTACTAGCTGTAGTAAGCTTTGTCATAATGTAGGCTAACGCATCTTCAGAGAGCTTTTAGCTTTTTGTGTGAATCCAGTCAATCTTGATAAACATCTTGAGGGGGTTTACAAGACATTGTGCGTGCGTGCGTGCGTGCGTGCAAGCAGTTATAGGTCGCATTGACAGAAAACACTCTCTTTACAGGCCTGATGCTGGTAATGCTACCTTGTCCTGCTTACATTTGAATTCAAATTCAGAGTAGACAACGCGAAAAAATGACCCAGTGACTCAGATTCCTCTCTGCTCCTGACTTTCCTTTGAAGAGAGAGGCTGGCTAATGTTAGGGTTCAGTGGCACGCCAGAAATGTGTCACTTATCAGAGGCAAGAGCCAGGTAAGCCTCAGAGGGGGAAATACAGAATTGTTCAAAAAGAACTGATCTCTATGCAAGCCACAGCAATCGTGTAATACATGTCGGAGAAAAGGGGATTATAATCTATTCTGATGGACTCTCACATATTAGACTCATGTGTATGTCTACTATAGATACTACCTTGGTTAAACCCTGTGATGGATTACTTTACCGGGAAGCAGCAATCTGAATTATAGCTGCAGTATATGAGGAACATTTGTTGTGGTGTGAGATGCTCCCAGAGTTTGGGGCAGTGCGTTCTTGCTGACTGAATACGTGCGGTGCTCTGTGCCAGCTGGCTTCCCCGCTTCCCGTGATAGGAAGCTCTGACATATGATGCAGCAAAAAAAACATCCTGACTCGCTCCAGGAACCCGCCATCTTTGTTGTGCATTTATTTGCGTTGTGGTTCACTGGGGGGAAAACTATTTGTCTCTCACTCTATGGAGGTTACGCCTTGACGTGCAATGCATCACTGTGATCTAATATCTGCCCTTCGTGTCTCAAAGCACCTAATGAAAAGCGCCAGAGGATCAATATCTGTAATGGCAGTGTATGAGGGACTGACCGTGACAAATCAATTAAGCAGGGGGGGGTTTACGGGTGAAACAAGCATCAGAATATGAATTCAGTTTAAATGAAACAAGATATGATTACTTAAAGGCAGCTGCTTGCACCAGCAGTCTATCTACCATCAACCTGTCAAACTATATCCATTCATCTATGAATATAATCGAAATAATCTACCTTGTAGGTCAATTAAGTACCACCGTTTGAATTGTTTCGGCCTTGTTGGCAAGTGGCCCTATTACGCTTTTGGGGTTTTCCCTTTCTTGTAGTGTTTTATTGACTTTCTCTCCCACAACCGAAGTGTACCTTAAGTCCTGTCCCACCTTTTCACTTAAAAATGTTCCTGTCGGTTTATTTGTATTCAGCAGAGGAAATGGATTGACGTTATGTTATGAAGTGTAGCTTCTCAGCAGTAGTGGATATGACAAAGAGAAGGGGAGGAACAGGAATTGATTGAAAAGCTTTTTCCAGTGAACCCTTTTCAGCCCTAAGAAAAAGATACATGCTGCTTCTTCTGAATGCATACATTTGGATCCTGTTGAATGGTAATGCATGAAAAGGGGGAAAGAGCTTAAACTCTGCTGCATTGTGGAGGCAACTTTTATGAATGTGTCGGGGGTAGCATTTCTAGCGACAGCGCTTTGTGTTGGGATCTGTTGATGTACATTCAGCACAGAGATTCTTTAGTCAGTCACCTCTTGCACTTTTACAAAAACACTGCGTGAGAAGTGAAAAACAACGGAACACAGAAGGCAAGAGGATGCAGGGTTCCCTATATACATACATATTACTGTCACTGCTATGAATGGTAAACCCAGTTATCTGATGGTGTGCTCCCATTCAGATCAATTTGTGAGTCAAAAGTTTGAGATTTACCAACATTTCTATCCTTTATTTTCTGCAAGTGAAGGAGGGGATGTTGAGCTTGGACACAAAGGACCTTTACAGTATAGAAAATATCCACCCTTAAGCCGTATTGTATTTACAATGTGGTCTTTTGTTTTGCCTCAAGGGACTACAATTTTGATCTTACTGGATGAACCCTTTGCCCTTTTATCTTTTATATTCTGACATGAAAAAGGTTTATTTGTGCTGGAGGATGACCGAAAAGTGAAACAGAGTGAAATATTAATGCCATCCAGGTGAAGAGTCAGTTTCCTCTTGACGCTTCACGCTGTGTGGCTGCGGCTCTGAGATGGAGCGGTGTTTCCACACACACGTTGTTGCTCTCCGAAAAGCCTCTTACTCCCCACACACACACACACACACACACACACACACACACACACACACACACACACACACACACACACACACACACACACACACACACATTCACCTCTGCACACACTCTCTCCTCCTTTCTCATACACATAAATACTCATACTCTCCCTCACACACACACACACACACACAGCATGGATTTGTTTTCTCTGTGATGAGAGGGATTATGGGATAAAGGAGGCGAGGCCACAGCAGTTTAGTTCAGTTTGGACCAAAGCTGCTCTGAGCAGCGGCCGCAGCACAATGACAAACACTGATGAGCGTCTGGCCACACACTGGAGGTCTGCACAGGCGCTGACGCCACAGCTTCTGGATATTTGGAGAGCCTCTGATTGGGATTCTGAAGTGGCGGCAGATCTGTTTTCCTCTCGGATGACTGGCGACCAGCAGAAGCACAACAGTCTGGAGGAAATCCGTGCATGGCAACAGAATCGAGAATCGGAGTGAAGCTCAAAAGCCTCAGAGTGTTAAAACGGATTTATTAGTTTGCTTTTGGTGTCAATGAAAGCATGGAAGTACCATTAGTGAACTATTCATCTTCTCCATAACAACTGATGACTGTGACAGCTTCCGCTCAATTTTCTTCTTCACACCCTGCAAGCAATGACGTGACTGACTGATGCATTCGTCCCATCAAAGGCACAACATGGGAATCGATCAGATGGATTATTACGGCGATGACATCCTCATCTAGTACGCATGTTCTTCTATTCAAAGAATTTGTATTGATCACATGATGGATCCTTGCTCTTAATGGTAAAGCCCCCCCCGAGCTGAATGAGTGATGTGTGACGTCTTTCTCGAAGCTCGCACAGTAGGAGAAAATGCTGCGTAACAGAATGTCAGTCTGGCACTGGAACGCCGTTATTTTATTCATTGTTACTGTTGCTTGCTATCATAGATTTGAGGTCAGGACAATAAACCTGTCCTCGTGGTTTATTGGCTGGTGGGACGAAATGTTCCCCGGAATAAATCAACTATGAGTATAAAGTGCATAGATGCTGGAATTCGGTCTCATTTCTGCGACTTGATGATATTTGATTGCGTTTTTGATTATTCCTGCAGAGTTTTATGATCTGTGAATGATTAGTCACCGTGGCGTAACTCGGCACAGTTGATTCAGGGGGGGTGGTTATTCCCATTAGGAATGCACACTAAGATGGCCTGTCATATCTTCCCCCCTCTGTCTCTCTACATTCCCATTCTCCTTAATGACATTGTTTTAAGTAATCTGTGATAACCCAATCAGCTGTCACATCAGTGCTTTCCCTCTGACAATTGTTTGCAGAGCAACTTGCGCAGCACTTGGCCGCACACGCCGCTATTGATCTCCCTTCCACGGAGCCGATGAGCCGTCATTTGACTGTGGTCGATTGCGCTAAGCAGTGCGCTCTCACACTGAAAGCCACACAGAGACAAGAGGTCACACTAAGAGGCATCTAACCAGGGTCCAGAGACAGGAGGGAAAATGATTTATAAATTCACCTTTGATTCTTTTCCATAAAAGATTGACCTCTTGATGATTTTGACAAGCATGTTTATGTATGACTTCTGTCTCAGTGGATTATCTCACCGCATAAAATCTGAGGTTGTTTCGCCATTTATTCTAAACAAGAACGCTCATCTATAAGAAGTGACTGTGTTCAGGCTGAGTTAGATACTTCTGCTAAGACACTGCTCATTGTTTGGCTATATTTCCAAAAACAACAGGAAATGAAGGACGAAATGATATTCCTCCACTGCTTGGAAATGTGTTTTTCTGAGATGAAATCCCAACTGAATCTCTTAGAGCATATATTATGATGAAACACTGATTTTTCCCTTCCTCTATGTTTCAGCCATAAGAACAAAATGTCGGGCTGGCCGCCCCCTGGCCCCGGCTCCTGGGTGGGGCTGCAGGGGCCTCCATACAGCTGGGACAGCATGAACAGCACCAGAGAGGGCCGGGACTGCTTCACCAAGTACGTACAGTCTGATCATAAACATTGGATGATGTAACAATCATCCTTATATCGCACCAACAGTTGCATGTGGTTGCATCATGAGGATCCAGTGGAGAAGCAGACGCCCAATATCATCACGAAGATACTTTATGAGACGGGTTTTGGTGTTATTTGCCCCTTCCTCCCATAATGCACCTTTGTTGGGGGGGTTTTGTTCAGCGCCTGTTGTCTGCGTGAGTTTGTTATGCAGAAAGATACTTTCAGCCTGGACTGGCTTTGAGGGCTTGGCTTAAAGAAAGTTCTCCAGAATGAATCCAGCCACGTTTTCAATCAGACATGGGCAGTCTTTTTTTCTCTCGCACTTTTATTCTCTCTTGAACTTTACCCTTGCCTTTGCACCTTCCTGCTACTTATTTGTATCTATTCTCTACCCCTATATGTCCCCCTCCTTCCGTCCCCTTCCTTTCTTTCTCCAACCTTTCCTTTCCCTCCTTTCCTCTTCCTGCTTTGACCCCTTGACATCAATTCCCGCTAGTTCAACTCTCCCATTTTCTATTTTCTCTTCTAAAACTCTAAGATCCATTTCAGTATTTCTCCCACTTTCCTTTTAGTCTCCTGCACTCCTGTCCTCTTACTATACTGTATTCCCATCCTTTCTATACATGTTCTTATTTTCCGTTGTATCCTTGGTCTTTGCTGCCCCTCCTCTCCTCATGATAGGGGAGTCAAACTTGACAAGGGTTACCGACCTGGTTATGTGGCTTTGTTCCCAGAGAAAAGCTGTTGGCTTTAGCACAGGTGACACAGATTGAGTATTACAATTGGATTCTGCGAGCCAGAGAAAGAAAAAGTGAGTAAAGCCAATAGTTGATTTCATTTTATTGGACAGATAACTCCCCTGGCCTCAGCTAACATGATCCAGCAGGAGTCTTTGAAATCTCTGAAATATGTGCAGCGATTGCAATAGTTTTGTAACAGTTCTAGAAACAAATAACCTACTTTTCCCTGTCTGAGGAATTGCATTGTTTTACAATAGAGTCAAGTGGATAAGGGTGTGTATAAAGTAAGCATATGCCTGCCCTTGTGGAAGCTCATTCACATGGAGAGGTGCAGGTGTGTGCTCATGAGCTTATCTGTGCGTGCTTTGTAAATCCTGCCAGCTGTTCTTGGGCAATGCTCCCAGCTGGTCACCTTTTTATAGTTGCGTTAAATGGATACATTAATTGCAATATTGACGCGTTAAGGCATTGTACATTTCTAGAATATCAAATTAAAGACTCCCAATAGATAAAATAATAGACAGCAGTGCATATACATTATTTAGCAGGTGTTTTTATCCTTAAGTGACTTTCAGTGCACATTTTAATACATATGAATGTGTTGGTTAACGGGGCTCATGTTCAGGTGTACTGTATATCAGTATGTAGTGTCTCTACTGTGACATGTCTCCATGCTTTAATGTTCTCATACTGCCTGTGCTGCAGAACCTCTTTTCACCCTCTGTCTGAAACCAGAGCCCAGTCTGCTCTGATTGGTTAGCTGGCCGGCTTCTGTTGTGATTTGTCAAACGCTTAGAGATGTCCCGCCCCTTAGCCAGTCACGTACACAATAGAAGTGTGAGTGTTACAGAAGTCATTTCAGCATACAAAAAGGAAATATAAAATGAATATAGTCTCACAGTAATTTATAATAAACCCAGCCCTTCTCTATGCACAGGTAAAATGTGGTGCCAGGTGGCTAAGACTAGGTTAGCTATGTCTTTTAAGCTTGTTATGTAACTGTAACCTACTACTCTATGTCATTGATTGAATAACATCTTCTTATTTTTCGACTCATGGTAGTTCTTTTTTGAAGCTTGCTCATGATAATGGACTTAAACCTAAAATATAGGGTTATTTGTCACAGCTTATCAAATATACAACCATGAACTACAAAGGTGAATGAACCGGTGTGCACGCTTGTTCCCGTTATCCAGTGACTGGCAGCAGGGGTTTAACCTTTTGAATTTAGCTCTCCCCTGACCCCCTGACATGGTAGCGCTGCCCTCCCGTGGGATTAAACCCCCCGCTGACCCTGGCAGGGCACATCACAGATTGGAACATGCTTCATTAGAGGCAGATTTAGTTTGAGATGTCTGCGCCGTATGCACAATGCAGATCAATGTGATAATGAGACGGAGGGTGAGAAAGCGTAAGAGGCAAAGAAGGTGACGGGGATTGAGACTGATCCGGATTGGTGGGAGATAAAGTCCCTGATGGTTGCTATATATTATCAGGGCAAAGCTGCAGGTGTATAGTAGAGAGAAGAGGATACATATCAGTTGGTACAGTCACGTTTGTCATGCAAAATGTCTAAATAATATTAACTGATCAAATGAAAGTGAATTAGTTTGAAAAAACACCTTGACTGCTTACAAAGATGAAATGGATGTTGGCTAGGTAACAATGGACACCCTGTACCAGACCTCATGTGCAGAGAGGAGGAAACGGCTGCCAACGGAGCTGAAAGAGAAAGGGGGGGTTAGGGGGTGGGTAGAGACAGTGAGAGAGAGAATGAGTGAAGCCCTCTGAAAGCATATATCACCTCTTAATTAACAGGCCCTCTGCATCCTCACTGTCCCGGCCGAGGACAGACGGCTGGGGTTCAGCGAGCAGGAAGCTTTCATTTAATATGGCACATTAACATTGAAGTGGTGCTCTCAGACTGAGTGACTTGCAATAAGGCACTGGGGATGGGAATTGGATCAGGTTGTATGGATCCCAATGAGAAAATGGATTCTTACCATAGATCCAATGCTTTATCGATCCCCTTGATTCCCGATCATGGTAAAATGGCATTCTTGGAGTTTAAACCCATTTTTTATTCTAACGATTTTCCCCAAAAATTGCTACTCTTACACTGTATTTGATATGATCTGATTAAATCCAGCCTGGGACAATTGGGACATGGGACCATTTCTTTTTGGGGCAGGCCGGATTCACACCTGGGTCCGGGTGATTTCACTTGTCACATAGATATAATATGTGCCCGTTAAACTTATCAAAGACGGCCTTTTTTACCTTTACACATTAAATAATTGAATAATTGTGACTTGTTAAATGGTCAGTTCATTTTCATTTGGAAAACTGTGCAGATTTGTACAGACATTAGAGGCAAATAGCTTCCAGATTGTAGGCCTGAGGCGTTTTATAAATTCAGGCCCTGCGCTTTCATTTATAAGTGGCTTTTAAGCACACACAAAAAATGGAGCTAATGACCATACCTGAGCCAAGACTTTGACTTATGAGCAGCTGATTGGATAGCAAAACCCACTCATGCAAAGATAATGTTTTCTTTTAGAGCCGAAACTCATTTCTAGACAAGGAATTAATGAATTGGTTGCGTTTTAACGTGCATTGTCATAATATCTGAGAGACCCCTGTTTAATAAGCAGGGCAGGTTTGATCCCGGTAACAGATATTGTGCTCATTAAAAGCTACACATTTGCTGACTCATTATAACGTCACTATGGAGAAGTGTGTCAGCAAACTCCATACGAATCACCTTGTTCCCCCTGCCATAGTTTGGTCGAATTTCTCTTAATCTTCATGTTCTTTCTTCTCTTTTATTGTCCAGCCAAGTGTCCCAGAGCAGCTCCCTGGAGGAGGTCCACCTGGATGGGCTCCCCCCCGCCCCTCGCCTGGTGGAGATGAGGCGGGACCCCGTCCTGGGCTTCGGCTTTGTGGCAGGCAGCGAGAAACCAGTGGTGGTCCGCTCTGTCACTCCGGGTAGGCGCTATACTGTACTGGATGTTTTCTGATACCACCACCATGACTCGACAAACTCAGAGATGGTTAAACTCAACACTTTGGGGCTTTAAACCATGCATTAGACAGAAAAACTGGCAATACGGAAAGAAATGGGCCTTCAACTGCATGTATTTCCCAAAGAATAACTCAAGTTTTTAGTGACTTGTGTGGAGAACAAGCATCCAGCGATGCTGTAGTGTAGAAATCTGAGAGTTTGCATGTTTGCACTGAGCGCTTTCATTTGTAACTGTTTGCAAAGTGCTAATCAATGCGAACAGTTGCTGTAATGATTGTTTGGAAGAGAACCGTGCAGCCTGTTGGCTATGATTGCACAAGTACTATTGACCCCATGCAACAACGAAAATGAACACGAAATAATGTTTGCTTTTAAGTGAGAGTAATGCGTATTTAGGTGGCCAAATGACTGCCAGAGCTCTGCTCACAGACCCATCAGCTGCGGTGGCTGCACAGACACACACCGCGGCATCAGAATCAATTGGCGCTGAATTCCAAGCAGACAGTGGAACTGATGAATATTATAATTAGAGTTGTTGGGGCAAAGAGAGACAGAATATAAATGCTTGAGGACACAGCGGTTTATTAATGGTCTCATCTATTGCATGTGTCAGGAGTCGGACACACCCAAATGGCCTGCAAGCTGCAATCTGTGGCTGACAGACTGAAACGCTCTGCGCTGTGATCAACCAAGGGCTTGTTTATTTGCATATAGGCGGTCCATCAGAGGGGAGACTGCTGCCAGGCGATGAGATCATCCTGATCAACGATGAACCCGTCAGTTCTGCTCCCAGAGAACGAGTCATAGACCTCGTCAGGTAAATACCAAAAGACTTAAGAATAAGGTGGTTCGTTTAGATAGCTAACTACATAGTTATGTTGAATAATTTTGGGTAAACCAATCCTTTTAAAAACATGATAACGGACATACTAAACAGCTTGCCTGACAAAGTCCCAGTCATTAGCATTCATTTGCTTTTGAAATCGTTTAAAATCTCATTATTAATTTCACCAAACTATGAGGAACTCTAATGCAGTGCTTGCCAAGTATTTGTCATGCACTACTCATTGGCTTATCACACAAGCACTGTTATTATCCAAAGATATTCAGCATTAATAATAAGAAAGAACAAACGTTTTGTTATTCCAATGCATAACAAATGTCTCGAAGTATTGAGTGTGTGTGTGTGTGTGTGCTTCTGGTTTTAACTGTGTATTCTTGTAAGTGGTGATTGCCAGAGGCGTCTCATTCCATTTCAGCCAAGCTAATCAAGTTCCCTCCACTTGTCTGCCATTGTTGTTCACTGTGATTGTTGTTTTCTGATGATTTTATTTAACTCTGTGATTTGGGGTCTTCTCGCTTCAGGAGCTGCAAAGAATCCATCATTTTGACTGTTGTCCAACCTTATCCTGTGAGTACATCAGCGTTAGCTTCATCAGCCTTAAGGAAATGTATGTGTCATATTCATTCATCCTTATATCACTCTGTATTGACGTTTTGTTTGGGCTTGGGCTCAGTTGACAGACTTATGCATTCATTTTGCCCCATGCACTTCTTAAGATTGTATTTTGTTGTACCAAGGTTGGGTTTCAGTAAAATTGCCAACAAATAGCACTCTAAAATAAGACTTTCTGGAAATTAAAAGTTGCTGTATTAATGTTTTATAGATTTTTCCAATGTTACATTTATAGCTGATGGTTGAAATGTGTTTCTTCCCTCTCCCTTGGTGCATGTGTTTATCTTTCTCCCTCCATCTGTCTCCCTCTATCTCTCGGTCTCTCTTCTTGGACGGTTGCCTCATAGTCCCCTAAGTCAGCGTTCATCAGTGCAGCCAAAAAAGCCATGCTCAAGTCCAATCCGGTCAAAGTGCGCTTTGCAGAGGAGGTCATTATAAACGGCCAGGTTCCAGTGAGTTCTAACACACACACACACACACAAACATGTACCCGCACACACTCTTATGTATGACCTATAAAGACAATGCCAGATGGTTACAGCATAAGACAAACAGTTGAGCTATGTCAGATTGATAAGACAATCTTGAAAATGTGCTATGAATGATAAGAATTCACATATTTAAACTCGCCTGACATCTATTCTATCAGAGGCTTTTAAATTAAAATACTGATCATGTTCCTCATTTGCAGAACCCGGTGAAGGACAACTCTCTGCTGTTCATGCCAAATGTCCTGAAGGTCTACCTGGAGAACGGGCAGACCAAGTCTTTTCGCTTCGACAGCAGTACTTCTATCAAGGTGTCTTGTGTGTTTGTGTGTGTGTGATTGAGTGTGTGCTCCATCCCTTAAGGCACACTCGGCAAAATTAGCCGTCTCTGCAGCATCTATAATTACGAAGGGAGAAATTCATTTGCAGTGCAAATTAGTGTGTCTCGGTACGCACACACACAGACCATGAAATTCAATCACTTAGTTCCATTTGTTTGAGCAACTCATTTATTCCGGCAAGGTGGCAAAGAGTACATTTACATATTTAGACCTGGAGCTTCAGTTGTGATCCACTGTGGCTTCCAGAGTAGAGTTTAGAAAGTGCCGAGTCACTGCTATTTTTAGATTAACTGCAAATACTGTCATGTTATCTTATCAAGGCTTTTACTTTAATATTGATTAACATTATAAAAAGCATTATTTGAAGAGTATTCCTTCATTTCACTCTTGAATTATCAACCTTAGCATTTAGAATCTGTTTTAGTCATGCTACAAAGCTAGCAGTTATGCACAACTACAGTTATGTTAGCTGGTAAGCTAATGTGAGCTAGCTATAAAAAGGGTCATGTTATTAAAGAAGCAGATTCTCTTTAACATAAAACATATGTATATCAAATGTTACATTATTTTGTATGTAAATATGAACAATTAATGGGCTTGAATTATAAACATGTACACCACAGAAAAAAAACGCTTATTCTACCTGATACCATTTGGTAGCAAAACACCTTTCTTACACTGTCATATTCTGACCTTTCATATTTTACTCCTGAGAAATCACCATCTTTTCACATTTTCACATTTTCATCTTTGGAGATTTCTCTTCAAGGTTTCTGGCATTTTGAAAAAATATGTTTTGAAAAGTCCCCCCTCTTATTTTAAGCAGGTTATGAATACGTTATGCCGTGTTTTCGTACTGGAAAACGGAAAAGTATACTAAAATAAAAATGCAAATGTAGCGAAAAAACCAACACTATTGATTGATTTGTCCCAAAATGTGCAACTAAGTAAATACAGAAGCATTGGAGAGCATACAAACACAATTGTCAGATGTTGGTGAGGCTGAATAGATCTTGCATGGGTTAATGCATAGACACAATTGTTAAGCACTATCATAATTAAATATACTTTTGTGTGTTCACTTCAGGATGTGATTCTGACCCTGCAAGAGAAGCTGTCAATCAAATGCATCGAGCACTTCTCCCTGGTGTTGGAGCACCGGACAGAAGGCTCTGGAAGCAGACTGCTCCTGCTGCATGAGCAGGAGATGCTTACTCAGGTAGGAGCTGTCTCTCCTCTTCATCACTTTTTGTCTCCTATCAATCAGACCCACACACACAGCAACTTGCACACATTCCTGCTCAGCATTCAAGCAGCATTTGGACCCCAGTGTCATTTATCAACACTGGCACAGCAGGGCGACAGCTCGCATTACACCTACACACACACAGAAATGCACAAAAACCCCACACACACTCACCCAGAGTGCCCGCCTCATGCTAATGAGGTTGCAGGATCACGAGGGGACAGTTTTAATATTCATAACCACCCAGTTTAGATGTGAAGGCCTGCAAGTGGAACACACAATGGCAGTTTAAGAGTCACTGACATGCTTGATAAAACACACTCCTTACTATAAAACAGCTGAGTGTCAATCTCGGTGTGGGAGAAAGCTGGTAGTCCTTGAAATATAAAAATACACTCCTTTGCCCTCTCTACACTTGCACATTCAATAATTTATCAAAAATAATCAATATTTAATGGAAGATGCTAGTCTCGTGGTTTGGTCCTGAGAAATAAATGGAATCATATTCATGGACAACCACCGCAAGCAAGCAAGTCGGCTTTCTCAGGGCTACTGCTGCTGAATTAAATAATGTATTGAGGTTGTAATGTGGTTACACTAATATGGCACTAGTCTACTATATACACTGCAAGCGCTACAACTGCTTTTTCAATCATCTGCTATTATTCATCAGGACAATACACACAACATATTTCTATATTTTTAGCGGCCCATCAATTCTGTATTGCACTTCCATTTGGAGAGAGATTAAAAATCCTATTTCAGTCTGACATAACCTGACTTTGAGTATGGGTCAGTCGCTAATAACTCTGGATCCTACGATTCCCATAATGCATCTCCATTCTGTCTTACATTAAACCCTTCCTGCCTGGGAAATGCCCTACACATACTTACTCTATACCAAAAAGGATTGCACTGTAGCACAAACCGCTTGTCTTATTTCTTCATGTCTGCTTCCTCTGTGTCCCCCAGGTGACCCAGAGGCCTGGCTGTGACAAGATGAAGTGTTTCTTCAGGATCAGCTTCGTGCCCAGGGACCCCGTGGAGCTGCTGCGGAGAGACGCTGTGGCATTTGAATACCTCTATGTACAGGTGGGCAAAACTCAGCAGTAAAGTCCTAAAACTGATTCTGTGAGATAGACAATGTGACAGGATGGATGCTTTCAAGACACAAATTGCCAATAAAGCCCCTCCATTAAAAACACCCTTACTGTCTAACGTAATAAAATGCTTCCCCTCCTTTGATAATTAATCAAGTGAAATATCCTGAGAGAAGGAAAGCTAATCACGGCTCACCATTGTGTGCTTCCGAGTCCTTCATGAGGGACTGGAAACTGTATGCCTTTGAAGGAAGCCAACAAAGGTTGAAAACAGTTGATTTCCGCTCTGCAGGGATGCCCTGCTGCTTGAGTTGCTCGACGGAGAGATGAAAATGCAGTTCACAAGCCCAAAGACTTGACTTTAAGATAACTTTGCTCTCCGTTTTGCCGTAGAGTTGTAACGATGTGGTTTTGGAGCGTTTCGGCCCGGAGCTGAAGTACGATGCCGCGCTACGATTGGCCGCTCTGCAGATGTACATCCTCACGATGACAACCAGACAGAGCCAGAAAGTCTCCCTCAAATACATCCAGTAAGTTTGATGTGTATGTGAGTATGTGTGAGATCTGAACTGTTGTACACCCTGGATCCATCAATAATGAATTACAGAGTGAGATGAGGGTTTTTAACAGTTTCCCAGAACTTTACCAGCAATTCATCGTCCCATTTTCCCGCCTTGTTTGCTGATATCTTCAAATAGCATCCAATGAAATCTCGACATGTCTTGAAAACATTGTGAATTATGCAAAAACAACACTCATACAAATAGATTTGTTCGCAAGTGATTTGTTTCTTGCATTTCTTGCATAACGGTTTTACATGTCAAGTAGTTAGGCACATTTGACTGCTTATGATAAACCATGTGTTATTAGGAAGCACTTTCTACGAGAATTGGTCTGGTGAAGATTGAGTGACTTAATGCTGCAAATCAATCTCCCCTCAATAGAAAGGAGTGGGGTCTGCCGCTGTTCCTCCCCCCCGCCGTGCTGACCAGCATGAAGGAGAAAAACATCAAGAAGGCTCTGACACACATCCTCAAAACCAACCAGAACCTCGTGCCTCCAGGGAAAAAAGTAAGCAGTTCTCCTTAGTCTTTGTTTGCCCTTGTTAATAAACTTCTGACACACCGACAAACAGTCTGTGTGTCTTCTGACGCAATATCCTAAAATAGCACCGCTGCCAGCCTCCACCTCGTAAAGGTGCTCACCCTTGTCAACCTAAGACCCTTTGTCGAGCCAGACCTTGAATACTAATGTGAGTTAAATTCATTGCCAAACTGTGTGCATAATCAAATATTAATATTCACACACACATGTCTCGGTCAGGGGCGACCTCTCCGACTCCAGCTCAACTTTGAAGCTCTTTTTTAAAAAAGGTTGTATTGGTAAAGGCATTTATTCTCATATTTTATTTAACACTTACAAAAATGCAGCACAGCAAAAACTAAAGTAATCCAAGCAAATAGGGTTAGCTACAAGAAAGACATCTCATTTGAGCAGTTAGAATAATGTTGTTTTCTTTTTCTCTAAAATTCGTTTTTGTGAACGGGGAAAAAAATAAGTCCTGTGTTTTTATTAAAAACACATCTGTGCGCCTTAAGATTGCTCTCGGTCACATGTCTACTGAACATGGGCCCCATAGTTTATTTTGAGACAATCCCACAAACACCATCATGCTTTCATAACAGAGCCAAATACTATATGTATTAAGCCCTTCTGACTGTTTTGACTCCTTACTTCAGAGAACTAAAGCTCAGCTGTTTTAGGAAATTACTTATATTTTTGGCCCATTTTAACTATAAAGGACCATTTATATTCAATTATTCATTAGTTTTACGGCTCACATACAAAATAAAAATGTCAAAAGTGTACCTGTCAGAATTTCAAAAAATATGTGTATGCATATTGCTTAATCAGATTTGCTCGTTTTTGTATATCTGCCTTACACAGCTTCATGTAGTGGATGTAGGAATGTATTTCACACACCTGAACTCCATATTTGTGTATAAAATCTCAGGCTTACCGGAGGGATATTGATCTCTCCCCCTGAAGCCTGCAGCAGTGTGATGTGCTGGCTGATCATTTGCATTCACAGTGACAGCTGATATCCAGTCCACTCATTAGGGAGAAATATGTCCGAGCAACATCAACACACTGACAAGCAATCCAAAACATTGACGCTCCATATTAGCTCTCTTGTTACGGCCTTGAATTTATCTCAGTCCTCGCTTAAGTCCTCAGCTCACTCTTTTGTAGAAAGACTGAGCAAGAATTAAAACGAAAAAAATCACTAAATTATTTTTAATAGAGATGTCTGGCAAGGTGAAACGGTCCATTAGCCTTTTGTGTCTGAGACTAATCTTACATTTAGGTGCAACCAGGAGAATGTACAATAGATATATCTCCCTCGGATCATTAAAAAGTCTTTAAAGGAATTGGATTTATTTATTTATTTATGGATTTATTCATCTGTAAATGTCTTGTATCAATGTTTCTAAAAGCAGAAGACATGGGTCTTTGTTTTCTGTACATTTTAGATTGAAGATTTAGAAATAACTGGTAATATGGTACCATGATAGTGTACCATATACATCTGATTAGTATTGTTAGTGGTCAAATATATATATATAGAAATGAAGAATTCCAAATGAGCTCAGAAAACATGTCATAGATACGTGTGTCTCCGTGCAGGCATCAGTACTTTGCAGAAATGCACTTTAAAGTGGAAAATCTCATTGACTCTAAATGGCTGGAGCGGAGCACATCCACACAAGAAAGCCATAAAGAGTTCTGCAGTGCTTTGGATTTTGATCCGATTTAAATGATGGGGTATAATGGAAAATCAGCGGTCCGGATCAAAATGGCTCGAGAGTGCTTTACATCCTGGCATTAGGAGGCAATTGTTCAGGTGGAAGTGATTCCGGTTTTAATGCTTACTTATGTATTTAACTTTGTTCTCTGTGCAGCTGACCGCTTTGCAGGCCAAGGTGCATTACCTGAGGTACCTCAGTGAACTCAGACTCTACGGAGGGAGGGAGTTCAAATCAATACTACTGGTAAGACCATTGTTCTGGAAAGACAGTTTGAAAACAAACTTAAGTTGAACTCTATCAAACTCTTTTAGGATAAAAGTTGTAACACCTGGTTTGTCTTTGTGTAGCAAGGGGAGAAACAGACAGATGTGACGCTGTTGGTGGGCCCCCGCTACGGCATCAGTCATGTGATCAACACACGGACCAACCTGGTGGCCCTGTTGGCCGACTTCAGCCACGTGAACCGCATTGAGATCATCACCGAGGACGAGACCAACGTCCGGCTGGAGCTGCATGTCCTGGATGTCAGGGTGAGCACAGATCTGTCCGAAAGTGCCAGGAAACATTATTCTGCCCGACCGAAATAAAAGCATCTGTTGTTTTTCCTTTCTCTCCTTCCACAGCCCATCACACTGATCATGGAGTCCAGTGACGCCATGAACCTGGCCTGTCTAACAGCAGGATACTATCGCCTCCTAGTGGACGCAAGGAGATCAATCTTCAACATGCCCCTCTGCAACAGCACTGGAGGGGATGACCCTAGTGAGTTCATGTGTGCATGTGTGTGTGTGTGTCTGTATGGATTTTCTACTCATTTTTACACAAATGCAATTTCAAGAGTTCATTCACAGTTCACTGCTTACATTCTGTTTTTAAATTGTTTCCTGAAACATGGGAATTGATTTTCATTTGGGTGAGGAAATGTTTTAGGTTGTAGCAACACGATCTTTGTCCTGGCAGAGCACTCACATACTTAAAAGAAGTTGAGAAGAACAAGACTCGCAGTGGAGCCACTTTAAAATGTAATCAACATGAAATATAAAACACATCAAATAATTAGGACTTTTATTTCTGCTCTGTGCAGGTCAGGATCGGGTCCTGGAATGGCCGTACAGCATATCTTTGGGGGATAACGAGGAGCCCCCCCCCAGCCAGGGAGAGGTCTACAACAGGAACTCGCAGTATTCAGACAACGGGCAGAGAGAGAACAGCATTCCCTCTTACTTCCACGAGCAACAAAACCCTGACAGAGACCTCGGGACACGCAGAAGTCCGTTACCCCCTCCTCTTCCCCCCGCGACCAGACACAAACCTCAAGACTCGCCTCGGAGCGCTAAGGTGTCCTTTATCTTTGGGGGGGACCCTCCTCTGAACCGGCCCAAGAACTTAGGCTATGAAAGGCTGATGGAGAGCCCGGACGTCCCCGAGCACAGACCCCCATACCTGCACAACAACGTGGACTTCAGGCCTCAGGACAGGGTGCCGTTTCAGTTCAGCGGTCTCACACATGTGTACAGTAACATTATAACTGAGGAGGGGGGGGAGGAGCCGCTGCTGAGGGATCTGTTCTACCGCGACACGACGGACGACGCAGAGGATGACGACGACGACGAAGACTCCACGGGCGGGACACCCATCGCTGAGAACTGCGGCAACCAGGGAGGAGGCTTAGGGACGGCGGCGGGGAACGCCACCTTCCTTACACTGTCTGGTTCTACCGACGACATCATCGACCTCACCTCCCTGCCCCCCCCCGAGGGAGACGACAGCGTGGACGAACCCGAGGACGACTCGCTGCTGCAGACCCTCAACCTCGCCATCGCAGCCCCACCGCCGGGCTTTCGGGACAGCTCGGACGAGGACGGCGCCCCCGAGGGAAGGCCGCTCAGCACGCGGGGAAACGACGACATCCCGGTGTCGTTAATCGACGCCGTTCCAACTCATGAGGAGGCGGAGGGGAGCAGGGGAGGGGGGAGAAGGCTGGATAATGCCGTCATGAAAACTTTACTGGCGGTGGAGGCTCTGTCTGTCTCTGATCAGAGGCCTCCACCGCCACCACCACCACCACCGCCCAGCAATAGCCACAATCATCCAGGTCTGTTAATACTTTTTGTTTAGACCTCTTTACTTAACCAAACTAAATCTGTGTCAGAACTTTAGTAGTTATTTGTTGTCATTAATGTGTTTTATCTCTACCATTTAGCCTAAATTCTGTGCCCACTTGCCTCCTTTAAGTTAGTAAAAACACATCCATGACATCAGGTCACGTGCCTTCTCAAATGCAAATCATAGACACATTTAACAGCAGCTAGAGTATCTATGTATTGACCCATATTTAACTTCCTATCTCTTATCGTCTAGGAGTCTACTCATCTCGAGGCTTGAGCGCCGAGTCGTCGTCAGATTCTGGAAATGAGACCAACTCCTCAGAGATGACGGAGATCTCTGAGCTGGTCGCTTCTCAACGGCTCAACGAGAGCCACATGCGTCTCATGGTGGCCACGAGGGAGGGGTACCAACCTTTAATTGAGGAGAAAACTGATTTCCCCGTGTCACCCACCCCAGTAGGAACGATACAGAAAAGACCCCGTAGTCCAACGCGACACCTCCACCCTCCAGCAGTTCCTCCGAGGCGGAGCCCCCTATTGGACACCGCTGCATCATCGGGGCCAGACACTTTGGTGTTGAGGACCCAGAATAACCTCTCAGCCACTCTCCAGCGCCCCAGTTCAACCACACCAGGAGGCAAGCATCACAAGAAGTCTGCAGACTCCAGCGGGAAGTACAACACCTTCAGCACAAGGGAGGGGCATCGGGGTGAGGCCGGTGGGAGCCGCGTCCATCTGGAAATGGACCAGCGCACTTCCTTCTGCGAGCGAGGGGAAAGTCAAAGAAGACAGAACTCTTTTTTGGGAGAAAGTTCTGCAGCTGAGGGCGCTGCAATGAACAGCCTCCCCCGGGAGCAGCACAGACTCCCCCGCCCTCCCTCCGCCTCCTCCAATCGCATGTTAGATGCTGTGAACTTGGGGGACTGCGGGGCAGACAACGGAGCGGCGGCTGTCGAGCAAGACGAACATTTAGTCGTTGCTTCACTGCTGTCCCCGACCAAACAGGGATCGGACGTACAGAACGACCATCAGCCCATCTCCAGACAACAGAGTGTAGCACGCTTGTGTGAGTACCATCTGGCAAAAAGGATTTCAAATTTGCAAGGAGAAGCCCACAGTTCACTGCAGGGGTCTCTGTGCTCCTCACTGGATGCGGGGGGCAGCACCAACAGCAGTGCCTGCGCCACCCCCACCGACTCCCCGGTCGGTGCCGGTGCAGTTGAAGCAAAACACCGGCATTCGCAAAGACACCCGCTTTCTAGTTCCTCCTCCTCATTGCTCAGGGTGCTAAACCATGAAGACAACAAACCTGGGATGTCTCGCGGGCTCTCCAGCCAGAGCGCTCAGGGAAAGGACCTCCACCCTCACGCGGATCCGGCCCTCCTACGGAAAATGCTGCCCAACATTCACCCTCCGGCCGCCGGGGCTGAACCAGGCCGGCCCTCCTCAGCCACGGCGTCTAAGCATAGAGAGACCACAGGTACTGGGAGCAAGAGACCCCACAATGATGTGCATGCTAAGCAACAGGCCTGTTTAAAGGGGCTGAACCAGAAGGAGGGCAGTGAGGCCTACAGACAACTGATTAACTATCTAACAGTCAGCCAGATGCATCAGGGAGGGAAGCTGCACAGTGCAGGCATGGGAGGGGCAGTCAAGAAGGACACCAGGCGCTTTATCACTAGTAACCCTCAGCTGGTGGAAATGGTTAAGAATAGGAGCAACACCATTGCTCGCTGCCCGTGTATGCCTTCCTCAATATCATCCCCCTTCCTCAGCCCAAATGTAGTAACCCCTAACGCGAACCCCATGCAGCTGGCAAATAGAAACCCTCAGTCATACCATTCTGCCACCCTTCCTGCCAAACTCAAGGGAAGTCTCGACATGCATGCTCAGAGACTGAATGAGAGTCTAGATTTAAGGGCAGCTGCGGCTGAGAGGAGAAGCTCCTTTTCGGGCCTGGAGAGTGAACTAGAGAGGAGTGGTATGGACCCAGAGCACTTCCTTTCACTGTATAAGAGAGAGGGCTGTATCAGTCGCGATGGGGGATTCAATACAGTTGGAAACCGTGATGGTGGGGGTACCAATAACCGTCCCCCACCTCGGTCAAGAAGCCAACCTAGTAACAGCAATGAGGACTGGTTCAGGTCAGACCCGAGGGCAAAGCATGCAGTCCGTCAGTCCCCTCATTCTCGTCCTAATGATTCTCTCTGTTTCTCTGCCGCCCCCAGTGTAAGTGGTCAACGGGCAGACCTCCACACCGTCTCTCTAGGAAGGGGAGACCACCCTTCAGCTTTTAGCAGGCAGATATCTACCGGCAATAGGGCTTGCATTACATCTCCAACTCCCAACCTACCTCCTCCACCACCTCCCACACCACCTCCTCCACCTCCTTTGTCTTCTCCCTTGCAAGCCAATGCTATCTCCAGCAACTGCACGCAGGATAACATGCCCTATTCTATCCAGGCCCGGCAGAACCACATTCAGGCCGTAAACCCGCAGACGGATCCCTTCTGCAATAGCCTGCAACGGGGCCGGGAGCTCAGGCGCAGCACCAGCAACGTGACTGGCAGCTCTGGGAGCGTGGAGGCTCTGTTCGATAAGCCCACGCGGAGCCGGAGCCAGCAGCCGTTGTCACCATCTGTGCCCCAGCAAGGTGAGACCAAAGTCCAGCGAAGGCCCACGAGGAAGCGGCTCTCCAAGAGCTACTCCCAGGGCTCCGTGTCGTCCCACACATGCTGGTCTACCGGCAGCAGGATGGACAGCAGAAGGGCTTCTGTGGCATTTCCATTGCAGAAACACATGAAGGGCTCCCAAAAGCTAGACACCAGTCCCTGGAGATGCAACGGGCCCTTTAGCTACTGCTTCTTCAAACCTAAGAGTGAGGGAGAGGAAGATGAAATCGAGTGGGAGAGTACCAGAAGAAGCCGTGGTGGGAGCGATATTGATAATGGCGGCGCAGCTGCAGCCATGTCGCCCTGGGGGGCAGCCGTGGATGTAGCTGGAGAGCAGCTGTATGGAGAGGTCCTCAATAACATGAGCTTCAGCGACCGGCTCGCACGAATCAACGCACTCAAGGACCGAATGTACGGCTTCCCTTCCGGCTTCGTCGATGTCCGGCGAGACGCCAGCGAGCTCATCGCTCTGGTGAGATCCAGCGTAGGTCGCTGCGATCGTGGAGCCCAGATGCCCCTCCAGGATGTTTCCCAGTACAAGCAGCTCCTCTCTGTGGAGTCGAAGGAATTAGGCCGGGCATGCCGCAGGATGGCGCAGGCTCACAGCAGTCCTGAGGAGATGCTGCTAGCTGTGACGTGTAGCTTCCAGGTGCTGTGCTGTCTCTGCGAGGCCTGCATGTGTCTGGTCAGGGGGCTCGGAGCTTCAGCCTCACACCAACAGAGAGAGGTCGTGGCAAAGGTGGACGAGGTTGTGATGAACTATATCTGTCTGCTCAAAGCGGCTGAGGTTGCCACCGTGGGAGCCCCAGGGGAGCACAGCGTGAAGGCCCTGGTCCGCCACTCCAGCACCATGTCGGCAATTGCTAACGCACTCACCCGCTCCCTTAAAACGCTGCTTAGCAAGTAGAGGCTACTCTTTATGCTCTATAGTGTGGCCTACGCAGTCAGTAGAAGTCTGTCTTTAAGCATCCTGTTAGTTCAGCTGGATATATTTTTCATACAAGGTCTAGACGATCTCCATGTTAAAACCAATAAAGTGTAGTTGCAGTTTAACATTACACAAAATAAACAGTATGATGCTGAAAGGCAGTCCCGTCTGACTGCCCTTGCTTTTTTCTGATGACAATGTTGTAATGTTTATTTACAAAGCCATACTGTCACAGACCTTTGTAATATCATATGTACCTAATAGATACTCTTTTACCTGTGCATTATGTAACTTATTTAAATGTATATAATGTACATAAATACAATATATAACTATATTATTTGCCGTAGCAGTGTCAAGAAGCAAATTAGCTTAATTTGCTCTAATATTGTACCATGCTGGAATAATTCACTTTCAGTTCAATCAGTTCAATAAGTGCAGTTTTACTACAGATATTTATAATCAACCTGTGGAAATGTGTCACTGTCAGTCAAGTGAGGAAAGTGTGGTGGAAATATTTGTCAGAAATGTTGAAAATACTGCACTCACAGCTTCATCATTTACCACATAGATTATTTTCAGAATTATAAGCAGTATATAAAGCACTATTCCCCGAAAGGTAAATATATATAAGTATAATTATATGTTAATATTACAAATCTAGATTTTTTTATTTATCACAAAATATGTCAGATTGACCACTGTGTTAATTATCTCTAATAATTTATTTATATAGGTTTTTGTGTTTTATTATCTCCTGTTTTGGAATAAGTTCTGAATGATTTATTATTCCACACTCTGTATCAGGATGCAGTTATGTCTCTTGAGAAGAAATACAATTCCTGTTTGTTTTTTCAATAATCCACAAACCTATTAAAAAACATTTTACAGATATGTTTGCCATCTGTCTCTTGGTTTTAATGGTTTAATGTAACATACTGTACGCACAGTGTGATACTATTACAAAATATATTCTATTATGAGGCTTATCATATTAAAAGAGAAAAATACTTTGTGGATGAACCATCCACTTTGAATGCAAAGTTGACATATTTTTAAATATATTTTCCTTGTTCAAGATATTTGGTTTTTACATGCATTCAGGGTACAGTAAAGAACGATTTTCAAGTTAACTTTTTTACAAGTTTAGGGTTCATGATGGCTGCAGATGGCTTGTAAACTCGAGCCACTCCATTGCCCATTTATTTGGATTTAAAGTAGAAGAAGTAGCAGTCTATACGTTAAAAGTATAGGGTTGAATAAATGATACGGGGTAACTTGAGTGAATAAGAATCAAGGGTTGTGTGTTGTATTATTCCTCGTACTCAAATAAAATGTGTATGAGTAGCTCCAGCTGATGGAAAACAAATAGACACCACAAGCAAGGAAGAATTATGGTGAGCAATTTTTAAAACAAAAATAAATGCACTGAGTGTGAGTATGGACCTGGACATATTATTACAAATATGTGAGTTTAAAATTCAGTTTTAGCAACATTAATATTAAAATAGGACACACATTAAATGACAGATAATGGATACTCCATGCAGTCTTTGTTTCAGATGCATTAACAAACTCTACCAATACTGATATTTAAATGAATGTAAAATAACTTATTAGCACCATTATACATCCATGATTAGCACTACAATGCGAGTGTGTGCTCGTTTGTGCACGAGCCAAGCGTGTGTTCGTCACGTGATCATTTTCCCAAGCAGCGCAGCTGTGGGGGAAGGACCTCATTAGCATTTTGGGCGCCTGTTCTCCACATGCTGGCACGTCAACCAATCAGATCACCCCATTCAGCAAAACCACGACCCCGCGGCAATTCGTGTCGCGCGCCTCATCAGCATAGTACTGGCGGTGAAGCAGACAAAAAGTTATCAGTCTCTCTTCACCTCCTGCTGCAGGGTATACTAGAGCAGGGACTTTTTGTAGTTAAATTCAAGCACTTTTTTAATTTGTAGTGGGTATTTGCGAGCTTTATAACAGCACTGACGCGTATGAAGGAGTTTAATAGTTGAAGTTATCTACTGTTACCGTGGAAAAGTTACTGTCGGTACCCCGTGGGGTTTAAAGTTCAGCTAGCGTCTCTGGCTGCTAGCAGGTAGTTAGCTCCGTAATTAACAGAATACTTTAAAAACTATGGCAGCTTTGTGTCAGCCACGACCGGCATTGGTGGAAATCCCTGCTCCACAACCCAAAATCGCAGGTAAGCCTTTAATAGTTTTAATTTAGGCTTTAAATAATCCTGTTATGTGTTCTTTGTGCAAGACGCGCCACTTTGCTATCATGCTAATGTTTAACAGGAGCGCGCCTACAGGACTAGTAGGCGGTTAATATACTATCAACACAACTGTCAGTTTATCCAACGATATAATGGGACATCCTTATTTAATATGCATTACCTAGTCTGTTTATAAGATGCTGTGTGTTGTGAAAAAACTAAGAATATGAAACATTGTTAAATGATGTTCCCTTTTTTCTTTTTAACAGCTCGCATAAGGAGGTCCTATCTAGAGATTTTAAGTGCTCGTTTGGTTCCATCTCCACTTCCGAGAGGGAGAAATGCAACTTCAAACACAAGGCGTGTGCACTCATGTAAGTATGAACCTGCAAATATAACATGTGGTTGGTTTTCTGAGCCTTCTCAGGGATTATTGTTGTCCCCTTCATTGTCTAACCATATTATTTTTGTTTTTGCAGTGGACTTGTCCATTGGTGGTGTGTGGAGTAAGAGGTTAGAGGAGCAGTGTGAGAAGATGGAGGAGCACCATACGCCTCTCTCTAAACAGCAGCTCGTACAGCTGATCAGATCCCTCATACTAGTTGAACAGGTACACACCCTGGTCATTTCACATGACTGTTATTTAAGATTAAATGTTTTACATCCTATGTGAGTAACAACAATTTATAATAACCCAACTCTGTGCCTTCACTACATGCATCTAATCTGAAATGTGTTGCATTTCATCCTAGAGCCAAGAACCCCGAGTCATAGCGTCTGACCTGAAGTATCTCCAGGAAGACCTGCAGCTGAAGAAAGCAAATGTTTACAGATCCATCCCCTACTCGCGGCTCGGCTCCAACAGGGACGCTCACTGCTACAGAAAAGCATATCCTCACCTGGTGGCCTTTAAAGTGAGTATATGGGTTTTTTGGGAATGTTTTGATAAACTTTGCAGATTTAATTCACTTGGAAACTGTCTCTTACTGCAGCGTTAAATTCTTCTTCTTTTTTTTAAATCAAAATTGCAATATGGCCTTGTGCAATAATCTTTTTAGACTTTAAAGTCACCTCTGCTATTCCTTTCTCATTGAGCATTTCTAAAAGACAATTATTTAGTTTGGGGTTGTTCTGTTTTTTCCCCGTTTACTGTTAATAAAAGCTCTGCCATGTTTACTGGAGTGTTTCACGGTGTAATGCTAAGTTTCCTCTTCCTCCCGCTCAGGTTTCGTGTCAGGAGTGGGGCCAGGTTCTTCTGAGGAACAAAGAGTGGGATGCTGTTTTGGAGCACGCGTTGTTAGCGTGGCGATACACCAGCGAGTTGCCGCAGTGGGACACAGCGAACCATAATGCTCTGAGAGAACAGTGTTACAGCATCTTGGCCTCTCACAGCCTCACGGCCCTGCAGCACCACCGGCCTGAAGCCAGCAGAGGCCGCGAGCTGCTCAGAAGGTAACACTTTGAGAGCCTGAAAACAGTCCACACACAGGTCTTAGCTGATAGCGTGTCAATGATCACACAAATTACATCAGTTATAAAAAGATTACGTTTTGCATACAATGTGTTTGTATTATCCTTATCAGTCCTTCCTATCTAACAAACTGTTTCTCTCTCTCCAGGTTCAACATGGCTCAGATGCACAGCCAGTCGATTGCACCCTGTATCCACGAGTTGCAGAGGATTATGGGATGTGCTGATGACTCCTCCATGGAGACAAAATAACTTGAGAAACACCATGAAACCAACTGGCTGCACCCCCAGTGAAGAGTGACTCATGGATGAATTACATAATCTGTGTGTGCCAAAAACAGCGTAGATGGTGGGGTTTGTTTGGAAAAAACACAGCAGTATTCCTCAAAGAGCAGCTGAAAATGTAATGACGCCTCTTATTTAATCACATTACATTTTTAAATCAACTGGAGAGTATTGTTGGGAATGTGACATTTGCTGCATGGCATACCTCATGATGTATTTATCGTTGGTTAATGTCACGTAATGTACATGCATTAACCAACAGCCTGAAAACATGCTGCCATCAGATGGTGCTGCCTTTGATGTATAATTAAATAGTTTGTATATTTTTAGACCTTGTCTAGAAAAACGTTTGCATTGACTGTTGAAATGGCTGTGTGTGTACGTACTTGAAACTGTTTGACTGTAGTTGTGTTTTTACATGTGTCTTGTTAATAGAAAATGTTCTACGTCGATGATTGCACTGCTGCCATTTGTCCTAAAAAAACTTGAAATCTTTTGATAAAAAATAGACTCCTATTTGAAATAAAGTCATGACTTAACTATTTAAAAAATATTGTTCCTTTGTTGTGTTTTTGCCTTAATGCCTGCATTTTTCAAAATAGTTTTCTCAGGCTTTGATGATGAAATGTGTGACTACAAATCAGTTTTTACTATAGTTTATTAGATCACAAACCATATCATGTGTTTCTGTAGTATAAATGACCATGCGTTATTTCCCCTATCTGTATGCTACTCTAATTCTAGTTTTTCTCTGGAATCGATTAGCAGGCCGTTGATTAGGAGGCCGGACTGCTGATTTGTAAACTGGGGAGTTTGTAAAGGCCCTTGATTGCAGACTGCTGCCCCTAAAAGACGGGACATTGTAGTATATAATAGGATTAATCAATCAATGGATTGATCATTTGTCCTCTGGCAGTGTGAGCGCTGCTGCTTCAGTTACCATTTTACACCACTAGGTGGAGCCAACGTCGCACCGTTTCCCACATCCAGCGTCCCTGTCATTATACTCAGGGCTTCTGACTTAAATGGAGAAGCAATGTCAAAACCAATGTAGAAACGGCTGTTTCCATGGCTCTGTAGAGTGAATATTAAATACTTTTAAAATGCTCTTTAGGGTTCAACCTAATGAATGGGAGGCTGATAGGGTGAGGAGGTGTTGGCTGACATGCTGACTTCCTGCTGTGCCAGAAATAAGAAGGGATGTTCATCTCCTAGGAATATATTTTACTTTAGGTCTTTGGTTGTGTTTTATGATTACATAATCGGTATTAATAAATGTATTTTTCTCCGGGGTGTTGTAGGGACTGGGAAATAGTGAGATTACAGCCATGGCAAGTTCATATTTGCAAATGTAACAGATTTATAGATATACTCTTTGGTGTTGATGTCTTGCTCTATATATTTTGTTCCTCATTACAGAAATAATAACAAAATAGGGGATAATCCCAGTGTTTGTCTAAACCACCACCATCATCATAAATTATTCATGGCCTGGTTCTCACCTAAGAATTACCCAAGCAAATGTTTTTTAAAGTGTTATCCAGAGTTTTTCCTGCAGCTTCTTTAGAGGCTACTAAGAGATGCTTAGTAAATTCAGAAAGACAGGATCTAATGTGCAACAAGAGTGTTTTATGGTAAGCAATATAGCTAACTGGTCTTGGCAGTGAAGAAGAAACAACCCTTTTAAGAAGTCCAAGGCACACTGAAGAAGAAGTGTAGAAGGTAAAATGCTTTCATTACAACATGGCGGCAGATATAATATAATATAAAAAACAACCTCAATGCATTACTGGTCCCCTGTGCCTTCACTGCAGTACAACATCGCAGAGCTAGCAACTACAAAGACACACCTCCCTGTGCACGGCTGTCTGTATCATAGTGCTGTAAATCCTCTATTTTAACTCCCCACACAGAACTCCAGTCAGTGTGTTCAAAATCAGCAACACTCTATATTCTGCCACTTTGGTTAACCCAGGAGAAAATGCAAGAATATTTAAGAATTCATGCTTGGCTTCCAAAACAGTGACAACATATGTTGTCGTCTAAAATGGAAGACTACTATTTTCATTTGTTTGTCATGAAATATGGTCTTTGGCATTGGCTGCCAGATTTGGAAAAACAACCAAAGTTAAGAAACAAAGTTAAAATAAAGACCTTTTTGAACATTAAAGCATGTAAACATGTCACAGTAGAGGCACATAATACAAATATATATGAAAATGAGCAAAATAGAGCCACTTTAAAGAGATAGGAAGCGACGTGCAGTCAGGGGAGACAGAGCCTCACCTGTCATACTCCAATGTAACAGAAAAACAACTAAAGAAAAACTAAATAGTAATAATAATAAAATGTCTCCACTGATCTGTGTTGTAAGTGTGATTTCTGTATGATTCCAATCACTTTTTATAGTCAAAATCAGCAAATTGGCCGAGCTCCGCTACAACTATGGGAACGATGAGGAGTGAGGCAGGCACTTATTTTGTGAGCGCGCTCAAGCCAGGCTCATTTGCATGTGGGGTGAGGTGAGGCACAGATGACCTCTGCCTCACCTCAGAATGCGTCACCCCACAGAAACTGGCTGGAAAGCGGGCCCTAAGCGCATGCCTGTTACCATCTCACTGTATGTCACCAATGTAATGTTTGTAGATCCCTTTATTACATTTATCCTCGCCATCCATAGTCTCTAAATAACTTATTTCACGTATATATGATATTTAGGCCCGCTGATCTCATCATACAACGGCAATTGAAAAAAGCACCAGGAGAGGCAGCCATAACCTCTGCCGCACTGAAGGGGGCGCACGTGAGCCCACAGGTTATTGTTGCTACTGTTTTATTATTATTTTGGTAGACGCAAACAACAAACCATCAACAAACTAGACTTTTGTTTTGAAACTAGAGGGAGATAAGGAGGGCTTTTACAAAAAAGTAATGGAGATTGTTGTCCAGAAGGATAGCATGGACTTCATCTTCAAGTCAAGGTAAGACCACAATTGTAATGAACATGGGATCTTACTAAGAAAGAACAATCCAATATTTAGATTTTGGGTATCCTTTTGTTGAACGGTCTGTTTAAAATGAATCGAAGCATCAGACTAAAAAAGCTTTTGAAAATAACCGAATATTTCGATTAAGGTCAAAATATAATATTTGTAAATCTGACTCTGACTCCTCACCAGCCATGAACCTCACCGCACGTCACTAGAACATCTTCAGAAATAGATGGGTGGAGGAAACTGGGTGTACAAAAACAGTAAGTTACAACCCTTGTGTTCACATGGATTGACTAATTCCCTCTCGTAGAATGTGGAGTTTACATCGGTGCTCTTTAGATCCTCCTCAGCCCTCTGATGAGGGGCTGATTTACACCTGGTGAGTGTAATTAGCAGCAATTAGCTAGCTGTGAGGATAGAAAAGCAGCACTTCCGAGTCCCGAGGAGCCACAGAAGCGACTGAGAATGAGTGAGTGAACCTACTGGGTGTTTGTTCGTGACTCCAATAGCTTTACGTTGCTATATTCCTCTCAGACATCTGCACTGTCATTCAAACATCTGTCGCTGCAGCTCAGGCAAATAGCTGAAAGAGAATTACAAAGAGCTGTGCAGCAGGTACACTGATAAGAACAGAAAGAGTGGTTCCTAAGTACTGCATATGACCTTTACAGTCTCATTTTCTCAAAGCTTAATACTGTCTTACAGTAGAAGCTTCCTTTTTAGTGCGTTGGTTCAAATTGCTGTGGGCTGGTGATGCCTGTTATTTAATTCCCCAAATGATCACTTGGATATATAATTCATAAACTATACGTGTTCATAGTTTTTCCATCTGTGACCTATAACAGCCCCCAAACAGTGATCACTTTGTAAGAAAATGTCAGGACTCCATTAAGATAGGCTCTATTTAGATTTTTGTGGATATTCATTGCAGGGCTTTATCATTCACAAGGGATTACTTTTGAAAAGATACATGTATTTTAAACAGTGTGAACATTTGAATAATGGTCCCTCAGGCCTTAATTTGCATTATTGTGTGTTCTAGATCTAAATTAGTCAATAGATTATTTCATATCAGACATTTTTACATATCATAAAAACAAGCATGGCTGCATACCATTCATATTCTAGGGCCCTGGCATGCTGGCTCTCTGTGCTGGCTTATTTAAATGGAACAGAGCCATTGTTAACGTTATGTGCAACACTCCTGCTGTGACAACTCAAAATGCTGCGAATAAGGTTATTACAAAATAAGTTCTGATTTATAAACTGCATACTGTTATTATACAGCATGCTTGCATGTCGTTTTTGTAGTTTACTGGTTTTTACTGAAAGCAGTGATGTTTGGTTGTGTAAAGGAGTAGTTTGCTATTTAGAATAATATGTGTACTGTATTCGTTCTTGCAAAGATGCAATTGCTAGTGTCAGATGTTAGCTTTCGAAATATTTGTATAACAATAGCAAAGCATGGGAGATGCTTGTAGGCGGATTTTGGTATATTTTAGGGTGTTTGTTGTCGTTGTGCTCAGCTAATTAGCCGCTAGCTCCATCTTTATATTGCATATTGGTCTTGCAGACATGAGAGAGGAAGTGAGTGGTTTTCCCAAAATGTTTGCCTTTGCACAAAAACCTATATTACACACTACAGGAAAGGGTAAACCCCAAAAAGCATAAGAGGGACCTTTAGAGCACGATGGGTCACTTAAACCACCTGTATTTTGTTTAGCCAATAATGTATGTCAATTTGTATTTCATTGTTAGTAAAGCATGGATACACTTTCCATTTATAGGATATTTCCGGTTAGGGAGCCAAGTATTTTTGTTTGAGAGCAGTTGGTTTTTTTTTCACCAACTGAAGAGCGAAGCAATTTGTTCGGTGGCAAAATGTCAAGAGAAATGAGTGAGCTCTATCAAATCCTGAGAACCAGTCCAGTGGGAATCAAAATACGCAGTGATGTGGAGTTTTTGGAGAGTTTTGCCCCCTGTGATTCAATTTAGTATAAGTCCCTGAACAGTGGAAAAATACCGAAAATATGGTTGTTTTTTTCCACCTGTGTCATCAAAACACAGACTCAGTTGGCTGATATTTAAGGAGGATGAACTTTACCTGCTCCAGGATTCTGATATTTATGTGACTTGGACACTAAGCATATTAAAATATCTTTGACCGGGGACAAAGAGTGAGCATCATTCATCGGGATGTGTTTCTGAGGGAATAAATGACCACGTAATGGCCCTGTCAAAACTAATTACGTCAAGCTGTTTTAGATTACTTTAAAATATTTGGCTCCCATATCTATTGCCTCAACGGCAAATGTTTAAAATGCAAGTTGATTCTGAGGGCCCCTCAGGTCATTGGAAGCAGGTGCTCATGAATAAAGAGGATGTTAAATATGCGTGAAGATATTAATTACAAGCCAGATTTCTTTTTTTATTACAAGTTGCATTTAGCAGTGCTGTCGATACACTTATTTTAGTGATTGTCTCGCTCGCTGCTTTCCACCCTATGAGTTATTCAATTATATTTGTCTATTTATATATTACCCAGCACTGGTCAGCAAATAGTTTTTTATTGACCTTAATAAGCAACCTTCAAAGACATTCAACAAAATGTCTCACGCTGCATTCAAATGCATTTTTTGCATAAGCAATTACATTTTGCAGTTAACACAATGTTTGTGAACCAAATGGGAAAAGTGTTCAACTTTAAAGAGGGCCGTATTATGCGTATGTTTATATAGGTTTTTGTGCAGAAGGGAACTGTCATTTTTTCATGATAAACTGTGGAAAACAGAAATATAATTTGTAGGAGGTATCCATCCCTTAGAGCTTGCACAATATTGTACTTGAAGGCACTTATTGTAAGTAACTTTGGATGTTATGTTATGATATGTCTGAGAGCAGGATAATAATGTGTTATTTGTGCTTTGGTTTTCTTTTCGTCTTGAGAGCAAAAGTGACTTTGCTTGTTGTCTGGTTACTCTGCTGAAAATCATTTAGCATCAGACTGTGTAAGGAGGAGAGGACAGTGGGGTTTGTGGTGCGAGAACAACTAAAGACCGAAGCTAGTGGCTCAACTCCTGCAAGCATGTGGTGGAAATGTAAAGCTATGGGAAAGTATATTCAATTATCAAAAGTTTGGATCAGGCATTGGTGACCTCCATATTTTGTTTCTGATGGCATGTTTTAACTCAAGGAATCAGGTTTAATGCATGTTTTAAACCAAGGAATTAGGTTTAATGCATGTTTTAAACCAAGGAATTAGGTTTAATGCATGTTTTAAACCAAGGAATTAGGTTTAATGCATGTTTTAAACAAAGGAATTAGGTTTAATGCATGTTTTAAACAAAGGAATTAGGTTTAATGCATGTTTTAAACCAAGGAATTAGGTTTAATGCATGTTTTAAATCAAGGGATCCCTTTGTATGCATGTTTAAAATCATAAGTATGGCCTAGTGCTTTTGCAGATAAGAACAAAAAGAAAATCCTAATTTCAGAAAATGAGCAGGAGCCTGGCCAGGGCATAACTGAATAATTAAATTAGTTCAGAATTTATTCAAAACACTTGACTTTGTGTATTTGGTTGGTTTCCTGATTGACTTCTATTCAGAGGAAACGATCAAAATGGCTTTTAAAATGCTGCCACAATGGCGGCTGCCCCATAAAGTCAAATTAAGTATTCCAAATGAGAGAAAAGGCTTTGTCACAAAGTGCTTAGTGGGCATGAATAATATCGTCATTAGAGAACACATCAAAAAGGCCTCAAAATGACTGCCATCTCCTACTGACATTGCTCTAATGGCAGCAGGTAGACAGGTGAGCGCTCTCTGTGCTACCAGGGACTGTTTGTGTGTCAGGGGGAGTGAAAGGCAACAGCGATGGGCAGCGTAATGGTTGATGGTGGGGTCTTAAAATGTCAGGCGAGGCGCTGACCAGCCCCCAGGGGCCCCCCGGTCCCAGGGTCATGTGTCATTATCACGGTCTGATTTGGTGGCAGACTCCGAAACAGCCGAGCAGCGAGGACAGAGATGTTGTTTTCATGGCTGAGTGGAGAGCGCTCGCGGCCAGCGCCTGTCCTCACTTTGCCTCTTTCCCAGGGAGTAAGCTCCACGCAGGCAGAGAGAAGATTCCTCCCACTCACTCGGCTGCACAGGCAGATGCTTTTGAAGATAAGCTCGCCTTATTTTGACATAGTTTGTGTTGTGAGTGAGAGTAAAAATGGATCAAATATGGTTGTTTATCACATTATGAGCATAGACATGTTCATATTCATCAGTCTTGTGGATGAACCAAAAGCTTTCCAGTCAAAGAGACATCCAGAGTTGGGACGTTAACTTTAAAGATGTCTTTTTTTGTATCCTGATTATGTCTCAGTTACTCCCTAAGCCTGGTGATACCAAGAAAAATGGGTTTGCAATTCCAAACTGTGTGTATGCACAAAACAAACTGGACTCTGCAAACAACACGGTTGGAGTTTGCTGCCCGTCTCTCTCTCTCAGCCATAGTGACGATTCCATTTAAATTTAGATTGTGAGTCACACTGATCGGCGTGAACGATGTGGAGTGAAAGCTAAATTACTGCCACAGAACCTGAGCACAGAAGTGCTGATGGTGCTAAAGTAGAAACACAAAAGTAGAGAGCTGTCGAGCTCTGAAATTACACAGCGAGCCGGGTTGAAAAGATGATTACGGGCAATTATGCAGCCTCAAATGTCCTCTAAAGGGAGACCTTCCACATTTCAGAGGTTAGCTGGAATGGACACACAGATACAGACGAGCATCTGCTGCTGGTTGAGCTGTCATAACTTACATTTAAATAGAATTACCTTACGTCTGTATAATGGAAACAATAGATGTTAGAGCATTCGGATGACAGGATTGTTTACCAAACACATACAGTGTCAATATAAGTCTCTAGCTACACTATTATTGTTGTTGTTTATTCAATTGGAGTAGATTAGATGTGTTTTACTCATCCTAAATTGGGAAATAGTTTTTTCACAGCAGAAGTTACAGTGTAAAATAACTGTGTTTTTGGAGTGTCTTTACAGCAAAATAAAGCTACAAATAAAACCTAAAAATGGGCATAATATGTGCTCTTTAATTTATTTTAAGCATGGATGGCATGGAGAAGAATTCTTTCTTCAGTCAGCATCGCCTTTTTTTAACTTATCTCAACTCCCTTTCAACTTTGACTTCAGAGGCCACACAAACTGAACATTTATCCCATAAAACATCCACTTCGTTTCTGCCTCCAACGGCACCTTTCATGTTGTCAGACAGAGTGTGTGTGTGTGTGTGTGTGTCAGCCCTCCCTACACACCAGTCTTCCTTCCCAGACAGGAAGTCATTACAGGGGCTCTCACCCTATCACAGATGGCCATTTAACACCTCGCTGGCAACTGCAAATGAACCAGGAGCGGCAGACGCTTGACTAGACCCGGCCGACTCTGCACAAATGTTTATCTCTCACTCACCTGCTGTGCTGGGCTTGGGGGGGGGGTGCTCTTCAACCTTGGCGCCTTCATTTATTTATGTGTTTGTCTCAGGTAGAAGACACTTTAAATAGTTTTGCGAGGTTGTGCAGTTTTATTTTCCTTGCTGAACAAACACATCTTAGCACAGCTGCAAATAAACCATTGTAGCTCTGATGAGAACTTCCCCTTTTGTTTATTTTCAGTTTTTTATTCTGTTTTTGAGTAACGTGTAAAAAAAAAGAGCTGATGCACAGCAGGCCTTTTCCTCTCAAATCTCCCTTTGCTGCTCCATCGAAATTTGTAATAGCCATATTTGCTCTGTCAAGCTGCCTTAGCCTTCGGTGCGTTTGGAGTTCCATTGGTGATAAAACGGATAAAGCCGCCTTGACAAGTTAAAAATGAGAAAGCAATTGTGGCTGACACCCCGGAGACAGCCATCCTCTCTTCTCCTTGCTATGTTGTGTTTGCTGTTGTTCTCTGGAAATGCCTTGCTTGTTATTTACTATCTCCACTGAGTCAAATATTAACGAAGAGACCTCTTGAGGATGTTTGCAAGTGCTGAGTGATACCACTGTATCCTGGCTATTAAGGAGGAGAGCCTGAGCAATGGGGAATGTAAACACAAGGCCTATTCATTAGTCCACTTCCACTTTGGATTACACACAGCATATTCCTCTGGATGGTGCAGATTGTAATTGACATGCATTGTGAACTTTAAGGGGAAGGATCTAGTAGGGCTGTGCAATTAATCGTATTTTAATCTCGATTACGATTTTGGCTTGCAACGATTACGAAAACAACGTAATCGAAATAAAACGGTTATTATTTTTATTAAAAAAAAAAAAAAAATGTGATTATTTTTTTTAATATTTTTTTTTATTGGTTTTTCAGTTGAATTATACTTTAAGTTCAGGGTAATCAACTGTTAAAAACATACTGTTCCAATTTTATTTTTCAATAAATGGATGTTTTCAAAGTAAATGGATAATCGTTTTTAATAATCGTGATATCAATTATTGACCAAAATAATCGTGATTATGATTTTTGCCATAATCGCACAGCCCTAGGATCTAGCTACTGTGTGGGTTTGCATGTGTACAACTTTTGTGAGCATGCAGGAATGGCAGCATGTTATGTCCAAGCACCTTTGCGTGAGAATTTGTTCACATGAGAGACGGGGGGAGACAGGGGGTTGAGAGTGCACTGCTGGCACGGCCGGGTGTCTAAATCACGGCTTGGAATGGACTCTTGACGCGGCGATAGGCTGTCACAGAACACAGATGGAGGACGGCGCCCACAGGAAAAGGATAAACTGTCTGATAAGCGCACGGTGAGGTACAGGGCTTCTGCTGGCAGACAGGCTCTTGAGAGAAGGAGAGAAGGGGAAGAGGGGGGGGGGGGGGGGGGCAGTAGATGGGAATAGAAGAGGGAAACGAGTCAAGAGGGAACAGGCAACAGATGAATCTCCATCTGTGTTCAGAGGCAGGCAGCGATAGCAAAGAGGAGACAAGCCAAACAAACACTGAGGTGCAGCTTTGGTCCCATACCTCTCGAGGGCTCCGAAGGAACGCTTAGGGGCATTGTGATACTCCACAGAGGAAGGGGCAATATGCACTTCTGTCATGATACGCTGGGATGAGTGGCATCAATCAGCTGCGGCAGAAGAAGAGAGCAATGCCTAGAAGAGACAACAGCATGGTGTTTATGTATCAATACGTATGAAAATAGGCAGTGAGTGACTGAAATATCCTGTCACTTATTTTAAACGTTATAATTCAAATCCTTCAAATGTGTTGCTCTCCTTTGTTGGCAGTGCACTGATCCTCACACTTTTGTAAAAGCCTATTTGTGCACTTTGAGCTTTAGGTTCAAAGTGCATTACATAGCATCTGTACGTGATGTCCACCTACTGCAGTGCATGCTACAGTGTGAAAGAGAGTGGGGCATAATAATATCTAAAGTGATCTATGAATGAATCCAAATCCAAATACCCTCCAGATTGACAGAGTCCTCTTTGTTATTCCCACAACCTGCTTTGGGCTTAGAGGCTTTTTTCCGTCTTAAGTCCAAGCTGTATGGAGTTGGCTCGTGAAAGATGCTGCCGGTGTGCGTGGGTGTCTGTTTGTAATATAATGTGAATTATCGAGCTATTCTAGCTGCATCCGATAAAGTGACCTTATGTTGTTATTGCCTCCCTGATGAGCAAGAAAGAGACAAAATGATAAAAAGAGTCGAAGAAGCTGTTACCTACGCGGAAATTGCAAGTCAATATTATTGTCATAACTTTGTTTTGCTCTGTATTTACCAAGCATTTATTGGGGACACTTTGTATAAAGCTAAACACAGGTATAAAGAAAAGGCATGCTTTGAGCAGTGTACAATTCAAGACACTGTAAATTGGAACCATTTCTTATGGCGTGAAATACTCAAAATAACACACGGAGCAAGCATGGACTTGAAGAGAGATATAACTTCCTCTTATATTTATATTATGATGCATTATTTGCTCTCTTTCTTGCACTCATCTTGGTGTATTTCAACCATTTTCAGACAAACCAACAGGCAGGAAAACACAGAGACGGGAACAAAATACAATTCAATGTCTGCTTAATATTCAGAGCAAGTCACTTTCTCCATAGTGGTGGCCGATGACTAAAATATACTTGGTTGAGAAGTATCATTAAACATAAGATCTGGAGGGCACTGGGGCATCACTGACAGGAACTAATATCCTCAGCCAACATCTGAGACCTTATTATATTAAAATGAAGGCCATCCAATTTTGGTCAACCTCGAATAAAAACTCAAGTTATTAAGAATTTCAAATATCAACGAGTGAGAGTGATGGAGTTAAGAGCCTCTCCACCACCTTTCCACTCCTCTGTGTCAAGTGGGAAGAGGCCAGAGATGAGTAATGAGAAGTTAAGCAAGTGCCAACAGTCATTTACATTCATGTGAACAATGGAGGCATCTGGCTTGGCTTATATGGACTATAATTGTGAGGAATCCTATTTTCAGCGGGCATTTGAACAAGCAGAGATTGAATGCTGCGTCCACGTCATATCTTACAGTATTCACAAGTGGCTGAATAAGAAAAAAAAACATCCATCCTTTTACTATATTATCTCCTGAAATGTAAGCTCTAACTGTCTGATGTCACTATAATTGTAACGGGGGTAACCATCTTGGAATAAGTCAAAAATAATGGGAGGTTTTCCGTTTGTTCCCATTATGCTGACATGAATGCAGCATATACCACACGTCTGCAGTCATTGTGGTGACCGTGAAGTCACAGGAGGAGAGTAAGTGAAGGGAGGAGATCTTGCTTCTGCTCATTTAAAGTGGACCTATCATGCTATATTTGAATAATATAGTGTAGGACCATACCTATATAAGGCATATTTATACTTTTTTTTTTTTCAAAATACCAAACAGATCATGCATTTTAGCCATGCCTCATTTTGCTCAATTTGACATTTTTTAGCTCTGTTTGTGTAAGGGCAGATTATGTGAGAACAGCACCATCTACAGGCCTGGCATATGTACTACAGCGTCTCCAGCGCTTTCGAACGGCAATGGCCGTGGCGGTCTCCTCCTGATTGGTGGAGTTGGCCCAATAGCCGTAGCGCCACCGTCCTGACGTCAGGACAGTGTTCAAATCTGGATCAGTTTTTATCAGATCCGTTGCAGCCCCTTTTTTTTAGAGATTTGGGTATGGAGGAAAATAGAGAGGGTTGTGTTTTCTGACACTTGGTGAGTTCCCTGGAACACCGGGGACACATATTCATGTATAAAAGACGTACAAAAGTGCATTTTGCATGATAGGTCCCCTTTAAGTGCAACGTGGTCAGAGGAGTGACCCATTAGTAAAGATGCTACATTCAGATTGTCCATTAGCTTCAAAGCGCTTCAAAAGTCCTGTGAAATCCAGACAGAAAACCAACTTTTATGCAAAAATAAATAAAAAGGTGTAATCATCAGGGGAAAAAAGGAGTTCTCACAGATTGACACCGAAAACATTGATCCAGTACTTGTTATGTTGTACTCTAATACATGCTCATATTCTTTTAATCATTTAGAAATTCAAAAAGTAGTTTAAGTGGTCAAAGGCTGAATTAGCCCCTAAATACCCATGGGCTCACACTACATGTTTAAGCATGAATTCACACTGTTGAGCCTCCATTGTTCTGTCTCAATAGCAGCTAAATGAAGCTTAGCCCGAGTTCAATCAGGAAGATTGCCTCACTCACAATAAGGTGCCCTCTGCTCTATCATTCAGCACTCCTTCCTAATCAGACCAAGCTACATTCTCTTCCCACGAACCCAGGCTGCACAGCCAGAGATTGCAGACTGAAGTTGATTCTAGGATCAGACATCTTTCATTGTGATCATGCCTTATTGAAGAAGTATCATTTTGGTTATGTCGTTTTAACATGCACCCAATTACTGTCTACTGTGTGTAGGGGAGAAACACAACCAAGACCGCCTACAAGCTCACCTAGCGAAGAATATCGACACCCATCCATCCATTTTCTACCGCTTATTCGGCTCGGGTTACAGGAGGAAGCAGTTCCAGAAGAGGGCCATCAAACTTCCTATTCTGCTCAAGCTCTTCTTTCAAGTGAGTAGCGCTGAATACAAGATATTTTCTGAACTTCTTTGTGGAACACGAACAGGAGTCCATGCTTTGATCCAGGCGAACAACTTTAAAACAAAAGAATAGCCAGCAGTCATTGCCAAATCCCAATCCATGCCTGACTCTGAGAGCATAAATAATAAAAAAATGAACGAATGCGGTTTCTTACGGCATCCGTTCCTGGCTTTTTTGTCATGGCAGCTGTAGATATAGATAGCAGACAGTTAGGCGCTGTTCACATTGCCACAGTCTGGACACTTATTCCAGCTTCCCTTGGCTATATTGTATGTCAGAAGATAGGATGTGCAATATTCCCCCGACCAAGAAATGAATCCACAGAGATTTCTTTGTGGCTTGTCCAGATAATCCTTTTTTGGTCAATGAAAAAGAAAACCCTTTGCTTTTCGCTTGAGGCGTTGGTGATTCTTGGAGGAGGCAGTTTTCATTTCAATTTGCGGTCTACACAAATTGACATCCCTTTACCCTGCTCGGATAAGAGATGCAGTCTGAAGGGACGAGTAGCTCAAGTAGAAATCACTTCAGGTAAATCAGCAAATAAATAATTTTTTTTGGAATAATAATGTCAAGACAAAGGAAATTAAATAAGAGGAAATGCCGCATTTTAAGCATCCCCTCTGCAATTTACTGTCCAGGGATGAGTAAATATATCTTTTTCATTATTTAAGTTCCCTCAGGCTGTCGGCATCGAAACCACTAAGGTTTAAAAAAATATGGTCTAATGTGACCTGAATGCTGAATACACTGAAACCATTTCCCTACATGAGATGTTTTTTTGTGTGTGTGTGTGTGTGTGTGTGTGCTTATGGGCATGCATACAGGCGTGTTTGTGTGACAAGGCACTGAGTTGCTCTCATTCTGAGAAGCGCCCCCAGGCACTTGGGAGCATCTGCAGCCCTCTCTTTTCCATATGCCCCGTGCCTTTCAGTCTCACTCAATCATTAATTCAGGGTGATTATGAATTAACAATCCACCATCACTCTTTCTCCTGTCAGATCAGCCCTGATTTTGCATCCCTTTTTTATGATTTTCGCCATTAGATGAGAGCTTCTATTTATGCAAGCAAAGTCGTCTCAGGTGGATGCTTTGGCATGATGAAGCTCTGGAAACAGTCGCTATAGCTATGAAGTATTTTTAAATTAGAATGTGTGACTTAGATGATCCCTTTGGAAATATCTCAGTCTGATGAAATTCTCTTGTAACAATGACAACAAATGTAATTCATTCAGGCTGAATAGGACTCCAAATGTCAGGTGTCAGCTGTGGATGAAAAACAAATGAAATGTACCAAAAAGTATTTTTTTTGCACCAAAGATGCTGCAGAACCAAACATGATCTTTAAAATCTCCAAATTCAGGTTGATAAGGCCACCACATGTAAGGTATGCCCATTTCCCCTCATACTAAATGGACAAAACAAGCAGATTATGGCTGAATTGGTATGAGCTGTGCATGAAAAACTCATTAAATGTAGCCAAAAGTTTATTTTGTTTACCAAAGATCTTGCAGAACAACACATAATCTTTAGGGAATGTGCTCATCTCTCCAAAGTTTGTGAGACTGTGATGTAAATCCTCCCCCAGTTGGTGAAAAGAACAGACCTCCCCTGAGCGATCCGGGGGTACACTGTGTCGCAAAAACAACCGGACAGATGCTTGCCAACACGGGGGCCCGAACGCAGCATCCTCCAGTTGAGGGGCGGTCTCTTTAATCACCATGACTCCCTGCTGTTCTGTTGTTTTAGCTAAACAATGTCGAAGCAAACAGACAGAGCCAACTCGGATTAGATATGTTCTTTTGGGAGTGAGATTTACAAGCTGCAAGCTGCTTTTTTTTTGCAGTGTCTTGCTCTGACACTCGGTCACAGGAGAATGCATGAAAGTGCTTTTGAACAATAGGGTTTTCAAGTTTTTCAATTATTATTAATTAATCTTAACAGCCATAAGTGAAACTATAATGCATAGATGCTCCTAAAACGTTTGGGAAGAAGAGGGAGTTGTAAAATGTGTAATAATGTGCACCAATTATATTAAAAATGTAAATGCATTCTTCCCTTTTTTTCATAAAGTTCATAAAATATTGTCTTGAATGGTTGTCATAGTCTGCTCTCCTGCTTGATAATGCTTATGGGACCACCCATCATACTTGCCAACCCTCCCGATTTTCGCGGGAGACTCCCGATTTCATTGCCCTCTCCCGGTTTCCTCCCGGGGTCATATTTCTCCCGCATTTCTCCCGATTTCTGACAAAATCAGATTTACTCAGGACTGTTTCCACTCGGACTTTAATACAGCTACACCATTGTTTGGTTTCCATGGTAGCGTAGCGCGCGCAACTGAAAGTCTGAGAGGGTGAGGAAGATAGTCACAGCAAACAGAACAAGAATCGACAATTCTACCCTCTGCTCACTCCTTTCCTGTAAAATACAGGTCCAGCCCACACATATGGTGCTACAGGCCGCAGCAGTGCACTTACAACTACAATAAGCATGTTAATGTTAATCTAATACAGCTATTTTGGTCGCCTTTTTTATTCTACGAGGCTATGACTCAAATCGCAATGTGTAGCCTACTACTACAAACAGCAACACAAATCTTAGACCCAGTTAATATTGAATAACTTTATATTTACTAATAAATAGTATGAAAATTCCTCAAAATAAGAACTAATTAATACGCAAATGTCATATTTAAGAATAGAATACAGTTTGTTTACAGTGGAGTCATTATGGGTCGTGAGCATAGACTATATATAAATATATAATCGTGAGGCGATGCACATGCAGCCTCTTTTGACCAGAGGTGAATGTCGGAAGTGGCGGCAATTTACACCACTTTTTTTCCCAACATAAAACGAATAGTCACAAAATAAATAAATAACGCAGTTTTGTGTTGCGCGAATTCCTAAAGAACTATGTCTACAAAACAAACCGAAAGGGAGCTGCATGTTGTCTGCAACAGGTGAGGCTTGCAAGCTGTTTCTACTGTTACAGCTTGCTTGCTAGCTGTTGTCGTGCAAATGTTGCCAAAGCTAGCTTTATTGAGCACATGTTTACTTAAGCTAGCTTTCTTGAAATAACTTGCAAACCTTCTTATGTCCACGCAAAGAGTAATACAGAGTTGAAACTAATGTAAATAATGGTGCGTCACAACCTTTAGATATACAGTCTATTGTCACAACATACAATGTTCAGTTAGCTTTGCTAAAGTTGCTCTGTAGTTTGTATGCCTGTGGCTACTTTCCTGCTTTTTTATTCCCATAACACCTGGCTCTGTTGTTTCCATTTACCTTCCGGTTTTATTTGTAAGTGTTTGAAGTTGTTTAATGTCCCCAAAGCCCAGAGATAGAGGAACATTAATAGTTATGAGAAGGGGTCTAATCAGATTAATTGGTGACACCTGTGCACGTTTTTCATGTCTGTGGGTGGGCTTCTTTTACTATATTGTTTGGGTGTAAATGTTGTAAACATAGCCTACATGTAGAATAATCTTACATTTGAGAAAATGTACTACCTCACCTGTCCTCGGTGTTTGAAATATTAGATAAAAAAAGAATAAAAACAATGGTCTGAGGCTTGCTTAGTTCCTTTTCCAATAAAGTATCTTGGTTAGAGAGATAGACATTTGAACACTGAAAAGCAGTAATAGTTTTGTGTATTTGGATGTGTTGGAATTAGACCTAATGCCAGGAATAGATGTATTTGTGTTGCCATGCCTGAAATACCTCCCCACCTGCTCCTAGTGCTCTCTGCACCACAGCTGTGAACATCTGCAGATTTTCTTCGGCACTTATCCAGCCCACTGTATCAGGTCTGCCCTGTAAAAGGCTCTTTTCGGGGGAATTGTTCCTTATTCGATGCAGAGGATGCCTATTTCTTTACAGATTCTAAAACCCCTTTAGGCAATTTTTGATTTGTGCGAGTAAGTCATATAAATCTAACAATTGTTATTTGACTTCCCCAGCAGCACCTTTAGCCATGCACTATTTACATTTCACAACTTTTCTTTTTATTTGCAAAAGATCCCGATAGCAATTCCAATACATGCTGTTTGAATAGCCGTTTGTGGCTTTTGTAGTCAAACAGTACACTGTCTAGCAGATTACAAGTTGCACATACACTCACACAGCCTGGGAGAGAACAGTGGAAACAAATAAATAAATATGTGCACCTAACATCTGCTGTCGGCCTGGTGGGACGGAGCCAGCCCGCCCTGTGCAGACCTCTATTAGCAGGTTTTGATGTTGCCATAAGGCTCTGTGAGATGAGATTATGTACATCTGTATGATGATGGTTACACTTTTGTGTTATTATTTCCCCCCCCAGATCTCAAGGACACCTACAGCAAGTGACACGTCAGCTGATGGACTTGCCAACGTGTCCATATAAAAGGTAAATACGCTTTTTGTTTAGCTGTTGAAATGTTGGAGAAAAATATGTTATCATAAGATGTGATAAGATATTCTCCTCTTGTCCATCACAGGCACTGAAAATGATGATGTTGCAACCAAGGAGAAGAAACACTCACGCTCTGCTGTTTCAGCACTCGACCAGAGGGACCTGCATGCATTCGGTGAGTCCCAAACCTGCCTGCTTCTCCCATGGGGCTATATCAGAGTAAGACTGCATATGTAGAGAGAACATAATTAAACAGTGCGTGTAAGATGGAGTATGAGTGATCTCCCTAAGCAAATGATTATTCAATGCCTTGTATCACTGTTGCAGCTTTGAGGACTTAAGTGTGTTTATGGGTGACCATTTTAAACATGGCTGAGCTACAGGAGTCTGACTGCCTGGACAAACTACAGCGGTCCTGTGTGCTGTAATGAGCAGCAGGCGTTTGACTTGCTGAGCTAGCAATAGTTGTCTGATGACAAATGACAATGACAATGACAAACCCCAGGGATCAGGCAGAGATGGCCTCTGAATCCATCAAGTCTTTCTACTCATCAGGTTAAAAAAATCTTCCTTCATATCTCCAGCCGAGCACATCTGCCCTTTGCGATGAGGACTTGTGTAGAAAGCCTGATGAAGTCTATATTTCTCGGTGATGTACCTTAAACAGTCACCTAAGACACACTGCCCTTACTCAAATTCCTCCCAAAACCTTAAGAAGCCAGTGCAAATGCAGTGTGGGGCACAAAACCAATCTCCATGATTGGGAAAAATGTAAATGTAAAATGTAAATATATCACACAATAGAAAATAACTGAGAAGGACAGAGCTAGAGGGAGAGATGGTAATGCCAAGGAAGGACGCACAAGGTTATTTTAATTCTTCCACATCATCCAATTTATAGTGTGCCCACATATCTTCTCTCATTTGCACAGCTCTAGTTCTGCATGAAAGTGAGTCAATGTGTGCCAAAGAGTTTGTAACCTGGCCTTAAAGGGACAGGGTGTTTCTCAATCGCGAGTACGCTTGCTTGGTAGCACATGTCTGCCGAGCATCTTGCTTCAGAAGCGAGTCAAGAATACTTCCTGGCATTCGGAAAACAAAGTGTGGAACACGCTAGCAAGTGTGCAGGTGTGCGTCATATGAGAGGCCCCGCCTTACATCTTCCGCCACAGATTTGAGGAAATTGGTCCGTGCGCAAAGCATTGTGGGGATTTTAAGACCGCGGAGTCTACTCATGTGCAGCCTCGATATTTCTCCAAACGGAGTACGCCGGGCTCGGTAGATTTCCAAGTATGCTGGAGATTGGAACAGTACTTCGGCGGCACTCGATGACGTAGTATGCTTGAAATAGTGGCTCTGAAGCAGCTTTACTCGCGATTGAGAAACACCCACAGTGTGCCAAAGAGTTTGTAACCTGGCCTTAAAGGGACAGTGTGTGGGATTTAGCAGCATCAATAGCATTGTATCAAGATTGTATCCTTAAGAACATTTGGAGAATACAATTCAGGCACCATCAATATCAAGGTAAATAGTATAAGGTTAAGAACCAGGTCACACAAAAGCATGTTCAGTTACCTTCTGCTAGCCTTTTGACTTGAAATGCCCTGCTCAGTTGCTACATAATCCTTTCATTGGAGCACTTCTTTAATTATTTATGCTTACTATACTAAATCTGCTCATTTCTAGGAAACGTAGTGAGACTTTTCTTTTGCTATAACAGTGGAAATGCATACATAAAAATGAAAACACTGACATCTATAACCACCACTTTTTCTATTGCTGTTAAATGATTTCAGTCAGTCTTGTTGTCGTGACAGAGTTGTTTAATGATGTTGATGCCATTTCCCCACATGCTGTCTTTGCTGAGTGAGAGCTGCTAACCTTGTGTGTGATGAATTGTTGTTCATTTCAGAGAGCTTATGATACTCAATGCCCCTGCCCCTTGTTTGTGAATGGGGTCATGTAGCTGTTACCTCCCACAATTCATCTCTGGCGGGTTAATTCACTCTTTCTGGGTGCATGTCCGCAGAGAGCTTGGTTCAGTCGAGGGAAACCATTAGGAGGACTGTAATGCAGTTTTTGGCAGGAGAAAGACCCGGGCATTCATTACACTGGTCTTTATTTATTTAGGAGAAACTACTACAGCAAGACCTTGTCATTCAAGGACAAGAAAATCATTTTTTTAAAGGTTTTATTCGTTTTTTACAAGAGTTGTTGCCAGCAGGAGATAAATAGAGCATTCTACCTTATTCGTCACTGGTGTAGCATGATGATTAATTCATTAAGGAATAACCCACATATTCTTTTGGCTTGTGTCCCCTTTTGCCTGTTCAACCCTGAATTATGCATTTTAATTTAAGATTTTTAACATGCCAAATGTAGCTAATTAGCTAAACCTAATGAGAGGAAGCAAAAATTCATGTTATCACCACTTATCTGTGACGATATCAGCGGCTCCATCATTTAAAATGTAGGGCCATGACATCTCGTTTTATTATTATTTATGAGAGACCAGAGAAGAGTGGCTTTTAGCTTGGGGTCTAAAGTCTTTGACAGCACTAATACAAAGTATTCTTTAGTTGACATGAAAATAAAGTCTTTGCTGCAAATGAGTATCTGTATTCCTCTCTGCACACACTCCACTCGCTCTGAGTGCCTTCTCCTGGAATTGCTGCTTGCTCATAGCAGCCTCTTTTCTTTTCTCGTGACGTGATCTGGTAATCCATCTTCAAAGCCCCCCCCCCCCCCCCCCCCGTCTTTCGCTCTCCTGGGTTAACGTAGGTGGATGTGCTGTAGCCTGAATATCTTATGCATGAAAAATGTGCCATCCCTGCACATTTTTGCTTCATATGTAGCAGCGCCGCAGTTGATGGATAGAAGATGTCACTTGGTGCAGCGCTCGGGGCAAGAGGCATGTTTTTTTGGAGGTTGGGGTTTGTCCCTGAGAGTCAGGAGACTGGAGACTAGAAAGTAAAGGCCAAAGACCCGGACACTTTGTTCACGTTAACTACCGTGACCTGACAGGGACACGAAATTCACAAGGGACAAACATGTCTCTCGGATGAAGCCTCAGACAAAAACATATATTATTCAAACCTGGCTGCTACATCCGAGTGATGAATACTGAACATTTGCAGCAGCAAAGACAACACCTTTACTAGATGCTCTTGACTAAAATCCGTAAAGATATGTATTAAAGTTGTAGAAGTTGTATCACTTGATATCTTTCTGCATACGGTCAGAGAGATGTATGGCGGCTTTTGGCGATTGAGGATACACACTAACACACATTTTGATGCAGTTTATTTGGCTTGTCTGGGCTCTGTTTTAATACAAAGGGGGTGAAACATTGGCATTATAGGGCCCCTTTAGCACATTTAACTGCAGACTCCTCACAGTTTTGCAAGATATTGAGGACTACAGCTCACACTCCAGATTTCTAAGTGTAGCCATGACTAGTTTTGAGCATCGATGGGCAAGGCGGCCGTCAGCTCTTACCGGACCTGATGATGTTATTTCAACAGGCTCTTAGTGGTGTGGAGAGTCATTGCAGTGGTTTTGAGTTAATGGGCCAGATGTAGGAGCCACCTGTCCAGCAGCAGTCCTCCGTATGCTGCCATTGAAGAGCCAGTCGTGCAGAGCGGAGGCTGTGCTGTCTGCTGCTCACTGTTTCTCCAGGCTTATTGCAGCTCATTCAGAGGAGCAACCATGCTCATCACGTGCCTTAGCCGACTTTTTGTGCACCCACAAGTGTGGCATTTAAAAGTATAGTATAATGGTAATTATAACTTAAAGCCGTTATTCATATTCCTTCTCTTATTATCATGACATTAACACAGCTTGATCAGTGAAAATAGAGGTTGCGGTGCAGAGCTATGAATCGGCCGCTGGCAACGTGTGAACGCACTCCAAATATCTGTCTATACATACCCGAGACGAAGCCACCCTGCCATATCTGGTATGTGGAATGAGCAGTGCTTTTGGCCCCCTGCCCATTTAATTCATTTAACACTGAAGAAAACCGAGCACCTCTGGCAAACAGGGCAGGGGAAAATAGAGCCGTGAATCTTGATTGTGGAGGTAAATGAACAGATAGGTCTGGAGGTGTGTCATCTGTCTGTGAGCAGAGATGCATTACTGTGGATACACCCCGTCACTTCTGTGTCCCCAGTAACAAGACAAGTGCATGAGGCAGGTATTTATTTTAGATATTTGATCATCTATGTGTCTTTTATATCCAGAATATGTCAAATGTGAATGTTTCTTTACACAAAGGCATAATTCAAGCATGGCTCCAGGGAAGCAATACTATTCTTGACAATGTGAATCAGCATGGTATGTACACTATGTATACTTGTTCAAATATTCATGGCGAAAGGGCATGGACGTGTGTGTGTGTGTGTGTGTGTGTGTGTGTGTGTGTGTGTGTGTGTGTGTGTGTGTGTGTGTGTGTGTGTGTGTGTGTGTGTGTGTGTGTGTGTGTGTGTGTGTGTGTGTGTGTGTGTGTGTGTGTGTGTGTGTGTGTGTGTGTGTGTGTGTGTGTGTGTGTGTGTGTGTGTGTGTGTGTGTGTGTGTGTGTGTGTGTGTGTGTGTGTGTGTGTGTGTGTGTGTGTGTGTGTGTGTGTGTGTGTGTGTGTGTGTGTGTGTGTGTGTGTGTGTGTGTGTGTGTGTGTGTGTGTGTGTGTGTGTGTGTGTGTGTGTGTGTGTGTGTGTGTGTGTGTGTGTGTGTGTGTGATTTACACCAGCAATACGTTTGAGTCAGTGCAGAGGTCGACATTACCCCCGAGCAAACGCACAGAGCTGTGCATAGGAAATGATAGCCTCACCAGCAATGACCTCCTAAACTGCTCGGCTATTCAAAATACGCTGACCTGTAAGTCAAAGCTTTTAACATAATCATTTGTATGACTTTTGTATTCCACAATAAAATAAAAGTTTGGGTTGTTGCAGAATAACAAGCGTTTAAGGACATTTACAAGGTGGATAATCGCTTTTGTCATTAGATAGAAAAAACGAAATAGTTTAACATGCACCACGTTTTCCACTTTCACATCCAAATGGGATGATTTACATAATTACTAGATCCAACACATATGTCTGTTACTCTATTTGGAACAGTAAAAAGAAAAATAGTTCAAATGTGCAAAGCAGCACAATGAATACACATACACTGTTTTAAAGATGCCATATTATGCTTTTGGGGTTTTTCCTTTCCTACTGTATAGTGTGTTGAATCGGTTTCTGGATGTTCTGGTTTCTGGAATGTGGATTTTGCACCAAATCCTGTTCTAAACATTTGGCATTGCATAACTACAAGAAACAAAATGTGCTTCTTTTTTTAGGCAGAGGGTGAAAAGAGGTGCTGCAGCTCAGGCATTTTGAGAAAAATAAAAAGCTTTTTGATCATAAAATCCTGCAAACATGTCACAATGGAGGCACAACATACAAATAAGAACCTGGAAATGAGCATAGTAGGTCCACTCTAAAAGAGAGGCACGAATGCCCTTATCTCCCGAAGCCCTTAAAAGGACCTCAGTCAAGTAGACAAACGTCTCTTTGTAGATGTACACAGCAAGACGTAAACACAAAGGTACACAGGCCCTGTGTTGCATCGACGGCACTCCATCACCCGTCACTGTCTGGACCTTCCGCTCAGTCTTTAAATCTGGAGCGACAGGGTGTCACTGCGAAAAACCCATCGAGCACACTGCGAGACGATGGCTCCATGCCCTTCTCCATCACACCTTTGTTCCAGCCTCCTCTCCAAGCCATGACAAGGTAGAGAACGAGTTATCACACCCGTCAGCTTTATGAGTCCCTGTCTGGTTGTGCCGCGGTAATAAAGTCATTGCGCTGCTTCTTCAAAATGGGGTGAGTCAGAGCAACTGATGGGAAATTGGTCAGCGGAGTGCCATTGAGGGGCAAACAAGTACATTCTGCGCCACTGGCTTCTTTACATGCATTGTTGGCTTGATTAATAATATGAGGAGAAAACCCTTATTCCTGAACAGTATTAACCACCTGAGAAACATAAAATCTCAAAATAGCCTCTACTCAATGAGAGGAGTGTGTATTGTCAACGTGCAGTCCTTTATTCAAATGTGCTGCAGAATCCTGGAGTAGTATTTACTCTCTAATCACCAATGGCTTTTCTGTAAATAATACTGTATTATCCATAGCTTGGCTAAATATACACTGCTGTCAATCATATACTAAAATCTCCATGAGTCTTCTCTTCAGGGTTTAAAGTTCAAACGCATTATCTTTCAATATGACATCTTGAAATGGCCACTAAGAGGATTCCTTCTCTCAGCATTGCTCTGGAGATTTTTTTTTGAGAGACGCGTTAGACAGAAAGTGATCCCGACGGCCTGCTGTGAGGAGCAGTAATTGTGTGAGCAGTAATTGCACTCTCTGCATCTGCTGGGGAGAATAAGAGCCATCATTGGGTCAGATGCCTGCCGCCTCCGGGAACATTTATTCAGTCGCAGCACATGTGAATGATGAGTTCAGTGGGAATGTACAGCATGTTAGGAACTGAGAACATCACTTGTATCCATTGTAGTGTTAAACCCTTTAAGAAATAATCCCTAAAGTCTTAGAAATTGTACTTGATCATATCCATTTTGCAGAATCTGTGAGCTGCCCCTGAAATTCCATGCAGTCCTATTTTATTTTAACAAACATTCATTGCAACCCTAAACCAGTAGATAAATACATTTTATTTATACTATCAAAAACTCTAAGCTTAAATAAGAATATGCCCTCAAACACAATATTTATCCTGATGCAAGATGGTTCAGTCAGTGTGTCTGACAGTCGAATCTATCTACCCAAAAATAGACGGCTCAAGTCTGTCATGCTGTCAAAATATCAATCCTGAAGGAGTGCTACTGACAGATTAGGATGCCGCATTAACATAACTGTCACCTCTGGATAAAAAAAAATGCAATCAGTTCTTCCTCCATGTGTCTGCGTGAGTCTTTAATTTATTATCAGGATTTGTGCTATACCCTCTACAAATCTCTGTTGATCATGTATAGGAAGCCATGACAATATATTGTTTATTTGGTGTTGTTACTGTATGTTGTTTCATTTGATTGTGCACGGTGAATGGTTTCCAAATGCCAGAAGCAATACATGCTCTACAAAGGGAACTAGATTGGAGGCAATTGGAACAGCATCTAACACAGTTGAGTGGACCCAGCTGACTGAATCAGTTTGTTCATATCACTCATGATGAAGTGAAACTGAAAAGCCACCGAGGGTCATTTATGTTAGTCTGCTTTTGTAATGGCTTTGGTATTTGGAAGTTGTAATTTTAGATCAGCGGCGGATGCGGTGCTTCCCATGTAATGTCACCCTTTAGCCAAAGAAATGCCTTTTTTAATAACAACAATGGAGCAGACATTTCAACCTGGTTTCTTTCAGGAATTGGATGAAAGCAACATGTGTATTGTACTCCTTTGACCTCCCTTACTTGCTTCCAATCTGTCATCGTTTTTGACAAGAAACAAAGACTGTCGCATGAGGGACCGGCCCCCTGCAGGGGTCGGGACCTAAAAGATTGATGCAGAATTCACCTGTTCAGTTTTTCTTCTCTGCTGTTTTCACGTCAGCTTAAGATATTGTACATTAGAGATAACAGCCAACCAGGGCCTCTATCCTTTCAATTGCAGCACTCCGGGGTAGAACTGACGAGAGGAAGTGACTCGGGGCAAAAGAAATGGCACATGGTGCTGGAAATGGTCCATAAAAGCTCTTTCTGACATGACAGAGCAGCCTTGGACTTTTGCCAACAGACACTTTTTCACAGTAGATTCCTCACAGCACAATTCTGCGGTGGCTGTCAGGGCCGAGGTCAATCCTGTTTGATTTACTCTTAATACTAGATCCAAACTGCCTCTTCTGAAATTACTTAGTAAAACATCTCCTCTAGCAGCTGAGAAATGTGAAAATGATGGGTAGTTTTTCTGATTCGGACACACTAAAACCGTTTGTGTTGACTAAAACTAATCCGGGAACTAAAACTGCATAGCTGTTAAGACATTATAGGTTTCCTGCCTTAAAGGGGACCTATCATGCAAAATGCACTTTTGTACGTCTTTTATACATGAATATGTGTCCCCGGTGTTCCAGGGAACTCACCAAGTGTCAGAAAACACAACCCTCTCTATTTTCCTCCATACCCAAATCTCTAAAAAAGGGGCTGCAACGGATCTGATAAAAACTGATCCAGATTTGAACACTGTCCTGACGTCAGGACGGTGGCGCTACGGCTATTGGGCCAACTCCACCAATCAGGAGGAGACAGCCACGGCATTGCCGTTCGAAAGCGCTGGAGACGCTGTAGTACATATGCCAGGCCTGTAGATGGTGCTGTTGCTCACAGAATCAACCCTTGCAAAAACAGAGCTAACATTTTTCAAATAGAGCAAAATGAGGCATGGCTAAAATGCATGATCTGTTTGGTATTTTGAAAAAAAAAAGTATAAATATGCCTTATATAGGTATGGTCCTACACTATATTATTCAAATATAGCATGATAGGTCCACTTTAAAGTATTGACAACGTGTGTGCTTTGCATGTTTGGCATTGTGTTTAAAACGAGGCTACAGTGAGCTGGCGTGTCTCCATGCCCCTTCCTTGCACTCCTCCAAGGAGGAGTGCAGCACATATGGCCCCCTGGGCAGTATGGATGAGTTGCTGCAATCAAAGTGGGAGGACACGAGCACAAGAAGTATCCCATCTGTCATGATGTCCTCTCTTTCTAAAATGGATTAATAACGGTCGGGAAGAGAATAGTGAGTGGAATAAAAGCATCATAATTATCTGAAGAGGGGATTCACGACAGTTATAGATATCCATTTCTGAATAAGCAGAAATCTGCAGAAATCTGCTTAATTTAGGTTGTTGTTAGTTACCCTCGATCTAATGAATGCATTGAGTGTCTATCCCAGTTAGTTCCTACGTTTTAAATAATAGCCAGGTATTAGTCACCCTGCACTACAGCTGCTAACTAAAATAAAGTCCTTTTTGAATATTAATTCATGTAAACATGTCACAGTAGAGGCTCACAATAATAATATGAACCTGAAAATGAGCATCACATGTCCTCTTTAAAAGCTACAAAGGGTAGCTAACACACACTGGCTGCTCTGCTAAGCATGAAAAGATTTGAAGAATCCAGAAATTGTGAAAGTTAACATCAGGGACTTTGCAAAACATGTACAATGTAACTAACCAACCTTTCATTGCAAGTTTTGATTTGTCTCTGTGAGAGTGGAGGATTGTCCAATTTGTGCAAACGGAGCCTTAGTAAATGGTGCTGATGAAATGGACTATCCAGCCTAGTGAATCTTGAATCTCCTGGGAACAATGATGTTTCAGTAAAACCAATATCATCTCCTTTCCCTTTTGGGTTCTCTGCTTACTTGAAATGGCCCGGCCCTGCCAGAGAGCCGTTTCAGCCTCCACCTCTGATCAAACCTGTATCACTTACATTTTATTGTGTAGACGTCCAGTCAAGGGAATTTGTAGATGATATCTTTATAGAGCTCATAACCCTTTTTTTCCCAGCGCCAATCCATTCAAGTGTGCATTTTTCTGTCGCTCCTGCCTGATCAGAGGAGATTTAATATGCTGCTTCTCTTGGTTGAAAAGGGAAATAATCAAATACATTTTACTCTTCACAGTGTGGTGGTATAGAGGCTGTTTTTGTGTCACATCTACACCCTAATCATGAAGTGAATATTTGTAGCAGGCAAGATGGAGTCTTAGGACTTCATATTCATTGATGCCACGGTTATTGACGTTAAGCTACACTGAGGGGCGCTCGGTCACAGAAATAGCACATTGTGTGAACAATGAAATGAAAACAGATGGAAGAGGGACATGTTTAATTTTGAAAAGATGCTTTAATATAAACATTTCGATGAAGCACAACACTTTCCCCTTTTTAAGTGTAGCGAATACCAAACACGGAAGCCTTGTAACATTTTTTTCCACATTTTCATAACGAATTATTGTAACAGTTGAGTAAGGCATGTGCTGCCCACACACCTTTTTTCTGAGTGTTTCACATCAATTGTACAGAATGTGCTAAAGGCAAAGGCAGACATATCAAATGTATTATCATTTTCAATTTTGACAAAGCCGAATTTCGTATCTTCTCTGTGTAGGAAGCCGCCCACGCAGAGCACATAGAGATGTGAGGCCTGCGTGGCATTCATTCAGCCTCTCAGAGATAGCAGTAAGTATAGGTGACTGAGAGAAGAAAGCACTTCTCTCCTCATCATTACTCTACACTTGGCATTCAAACCAGCTTGACTAGACATTAGAAACTGAACATTACATTTACATTTGACTAAACCGCTCTTAAACCATCAGGATCTCACATTAAAAGGTTCAATTTCAAAGCAGTCTCGCTGCCACTCGACACTTGATCAAGTTGCTTTGAAGATAATGTTGGCCTGAGGCATAACTTTATGTCAATGTATGATACAGAAGGTCCTTTTATTTCAGCTGTTCACAAAAATAAATACTGGCAGACTCACTTCCATGATCATTCACACACCCCTTTTTAAAACCTGCACTTCTCTCTGGGTATAACTACAAGGGTTGATGAGAGGACAAAGTGATGACAAGCTGGAAATAGTGATGATGGAGAAGATGGATGCATTGTCTCCAACAGTGCTGCTGTCTGCCAATTTGTTTATGAAAGTTCTTCTTTACTGAAGCTCTTTCCACATGGTGTATCAGTCCAACACAAGCTGGTAACATTGATTAGAAGCCCGGTATTTAACAAGTTTAGAAAGTAAATCATTGGTGAGGGTTACAGTTTGATGACTGCAAACTGGTGTTGATATATCACCAGGCATAATTCCAAAAGCACAAAGCCAAAGGGAATGATGAATGAGAAGAGTGGAAGCTAGATTTATTGATTAATCACAGCGAGACTCTTGCAGATGTCACAAAGATCCGTGGTGCTTTCTGAGTTGACTGCAGTAGCTTTAACTTACATTTCTGACATGATGGTTGAATTCTTGCAAAAGGAGCTGCATCAATACCCAATTATGTTCAGTATCTTACATTTTCTTTCAGTGTGAATGCAATTCGTGGGAGACTATAATACTGGACATAACGTCTCTGAATGTTAATGCCCACTCCTAACTTCTGGTTTTGAATACCTCCTTCTCTCTGTACTTCTAAAGGTTACCAGGGTTGGTCCAGGAATAATGACAGCTGTTGTAAAGCAATGTTCAGCTAACCCAAGTGGTTGTTCGCATGTCCTTGATTATGCCTCTCCAAAGTGATGTGCACATCTTGTAATTACCGCACACCCACAGACGGATGCTCTGAGTGATCACGCAGATCCTGGGTTTAAATCTGCAGCCTTTTATTCTGTAGGAGTAATTCTGCAGGTAACATATCTTAAAAACTAAGCAAGTAGTTCCTAAAATGATGAGCACAAACAAAACATGCTTTACTTTCCCTCTTGTATAATACCTTTTAAACAACTTATAAATGGTGGCTGACGGGTGTAAACGTGCTACAATGAGCCAAAACCTTTCCATTAGGAGCAACACACTGTCGCTGTAGAAACGCTAATATGTGTTTTGAGCTTCCTTACGCATGTTTCATCAAGTTGGTAAGGATGTTTCTTCATTTGCTTGTATTTTGGCCCATTTGTGTTTATATGTTAGCATCGTTTCTGCAGCTGCAGTGTGTTTCTCCTAATGGGCATGTGTTGTTTGGCCGTTGTTAGCACCTTTTGGCCACCGTACAGAAAGGGTGCAAACCAAAACAAGTTTCTCCAAATCACTATAATCAATGTTCAACAAGGCCACATTGTTTGATCCAGCCTCCTCTTTTCACAGTTGACAAAACCCTAATGCCTTCAAAAAGTGTCCGTCCACTGGACAAGGCCAGTGACGGCTTGTAATTTATAAATATTTAAAACAAGTTTGGGGATTGTTGCGTTTGTCGGATACAAATGTTCCTTTCTGCAAAAATGTTGCCAAGTGAGTTTCCAATCCTCAACAGCAGTTGGTACATGAGGGACATGAAAACAGTCGGAGCCAAAGACAAAGGGTAGAAATTAGGATCCATGAACAGAGTACAAGAAACAAACAAGACTAACGCAGAGTATGAATAAGGAGAGCGACAGAAGGGAGAGATGAGGGTTATGGAGATTAGAGGACAGCAGCTGGTGACAGTCAGGGGTCTTGTCTCTGAACACTGGTGTAAAGCGATGACACCTGGCCGGCATGCAGAGCTCAGCATGAGCAGCCAGTACTGAGACCTTTTCCCTGTGTAAAGCATCTCATTAAATCACGGTTAGGAGATTGAACAAGATAGAGACAGTGTGCTGAAATATTTCAAATGGAACATAAGTTAGATCAAATTTTAAAACATTGCTCAAATTATTTCTGGGGGAATTGAAAACTTTCAGATCTTGTAATTCACTCGGAAGTATGTTTACCATCCTTGACTGTCATGGAGATAAATGTTGCTACTGCTGCTTTTATTCTTAACCCAAATACTCTCATTTAAACTGATGCAATTCCTTTGAAACAAAGAGTTGAAATAAAATGTGACTCATGAGCATTGAGTTCACCTTTTATGTCACGACGGCCGATGTTCCATCTCTGTTTAATCCACTTTACGGGCTCAGACTCTGTAATCAGCCCAGAGCAGCCCATTGCTGATGTGTTGTCATCGTGGATGCTGCTTACATTTTCAGTGGGTTGTCTACAAGCTTGCTGAAGTACAAAATAATTACCAGCACAAGTGGTGCACCACCTCCCCGTGTTGTGTGCACTCCACATGGACTCACACGGGTAATTAATGTCTGTGAGTCGGAGATAAGAGAAAATAGGCAAAAGACTCTCAAATAAACCTACACTAAATGTATGCAGGACAAATTACATTAAACAATATATGTTCAACTAATCTGTTTAATTTGTCACACCTTTCACTGCCCTGCTGAACACGCACAGATGTGTGCAAGGTATTTCAGACTTTTGCAGTCTCAAAGTAGTAGAGTGGTAAAACCTGCATTAAAGTTATAACTTTTAAAATAAGTAATAGTGAACTATAGACTAGTCAGCCTATAAAAAAACGACAAGAAACAAATTACGAAACGTGCTGTAGCTAAACTCAGCAGCTTACTATGGGTTGATTGATTTTAGATTTAAAGAGTGTGAGGGAGAGAAACTCCTTCAGGAGCAAACTTTGGGATTGTTGCCTTTGCAGACCATTTTCATGCACAACAACCTTTATAACATGCTGCAGTTAAGAGGAAACTCCCAAAAGCACAATTTGGGCCTATTAGGCGCGTTCACACCAAGTACTTTTCCCACAGTAGTTCATGAGAACTTTAGTTCATGAGAGCTCTTTTAGTTCTGATGAACTAAAGCAGATCGCGTTCACACCAAAATGAGTTCCTGGGGGTGGATTAGGCAAATGAGCCGCTGACGTCACTTCTTCTTCTTCTGCTTTGGGTTTAGTGGCAGGCCGCAAACAACTTCACGGCGAGTACAGTAGGTGGCGGTATGCACCTTAAAGTTGCAATTCGCCAAAAAACCGAGAGAAGAAGATAAAAAAAAACTTCCGCTTCCGCTGTATGCTTCTGTTTACCTTCCGACCTCAGACACGGTATGGAGTTGACGTTGGTGGTCGTGTTATACAGCTTCGTAACTGAGTTATTTAAGCCAATAACTCAGCCACAAATACGAATACAGATCGACCATTCAAATGCAATAGAAATGCTGAGTCGGAGGCGAAGGCGGTTAAGAAGTCTTAACAAAAGGATTGGACCACGAAAAGCACACGCTATGGACATGTTTCGCCGTAGGACAGCCGAGCATGATGACCGTTATCACGCCCAAAGAACAGCAATGGTACGTTAAATACATGAATACTATCTAATGTAGGATTTATGGAGTTATGTAGGGCTAATTTGTGTCTTTGTATGTGTTTTCCAGATATGCGAATACTACGGAACGCGTCGTGTCCCGCGCTCTCTCTGGGTGAACAATAGAACCTCGGCCTGGTGGGAGAAGGTGGTGCAAACGTACACCAATGTGCAGTGGGAAAAGTACTCCAAAGTACTCCGGTGTGAACGCGCCTAATAGGGCCCCCCCTTTAACAACGTTTTCAATTCACTGTTAAATCCTGTGGACACAGATCAGATTATCTCTGTGACCAGATCTGTATTTAAGGAAAGAGGAGAGGCCTCAAGGAAGCCACACTTTGTGATGCAGGATGATAACATTTAACAACAGCTTTTAAGTTTCAGCACATGAAAAGCTGGTTTAATGTTTCATGGTCCAAACAAGAAGTAAGGGGTAGGAATCTAGGGAAGGTCCATTCCACTCACCTTTTTATTCCTCAGAGCCCGTTGTGGCTTTATGGATTGTGTTATCCTCTTGCTAAAAAAGATACTATTCTGGGATTTACACACACACACTCCCAGCATACCGCCACCATATCCAATATTTCGATGGATATGCAGTGTATTTTTGTTTTCAAGGCTAGTATGTGCAGTAACACATGTCACATTACTCTGTATAAAAGTTTCTATACCTATTTATCACTAAGAATGGGTCTGGGTTTAGTTTCTTATCATTAGTCACAATTTGCATGGCTTTCAAGGCTCCCCCCCTACACAGTTACTCACTCTCTCCCTCACACAACCAGACCTGGACTCTCTTCACACTCGTGTGCACACAGGTCTCATGGCAGATACATTATAGATCACAGCTTTGGTGGACCATCGGTGTGAGGAGTTCAAAGTGGATGCTATATTGTGCCTATCACACATACTGTACGTGCACACACATACGCAGAGACAGTATACATGTGACGGAAAACAATCAGGTTAGACGAGGAGAGAAGAGAAATGTTTTCAGTGCAGTGAATGAACAGGGTGGAGAGTGTGGGAGGACAAGATAAAGAGAGCTGAAGGGAAAAACAAAGCTGCGTAGAGAACTGAATGTGCCATCTCCTGTGACACATTGTAGCCTTTATTGGCCTTTTTACTGACATCATATCTTTGGCAAAAGGAAACGGATTGTACTGTTCTCGTTTCAACGTATGGATATTGAACATAACAGCCAGCTCAACTCTCCTCAGCATCATTCCTCCAAGGAACAGGCAGGTGTTGTATTTTGAAGTGTGAAACTGAAACAGAATACATTTCTCCATAAGTACACATAAAACAATGATATGTTCTTAACATTTACAGAATAAATGTACTTTTTACAAGAGCAGGTTATTGCAGGTAAATATGCAATGCAACATTACACAGCATTACGTAACACACTATAACACAGCAACAAGTTCTTACAAAAATAATAATTATCCTTACTACAAAATTATATTACCACAAATAATATCAAACACTTGTAGCTAAGATAATAATTAGTAACTTGACTTACTGATAATGACACGTTTAGGGCTTAGAACGAAGGATGGATGGGGATTCTGCAGCGAGTGCTCCCATTACATGCTTAATGCATTAGTGTCCGGGTGTCAAGTGTCCTAGTTGGGTTGCCGTACGGAGTTGTCCAATATGGCGGACCATCTCGCACATGCGCAGTACAGATCGGGCAGGGGGGCAGATCGGGTAGTGACAGTGTAGACTCCGCGGTCTTAAAATCCCCACAATGCTTTGCGCACGGACCAATTTCCCGAGTCACTTGCTTCAGAAGCGAGGCAAGAATACTTCCTGGCATTCGGAAAACGAAGAGTGGAACAGGCGAGCAAGTGTGCAGGTGTGCGTCATATGAGAGGCCCCGCCTTACATTTCCCGCCACATATTTGGGGAAATTGGTCCGTGCGCAAAGCATTGTGGGGATTTTAAGACCGCGGAGTCTACACATGTGCAGCCTCGAAATTTCTCGCTACGAAGTACGCCGGGCTCGGTAGAATTCCAAGTATGCTGGACATTGGAACAGTCCTTCGGCGAGATTACTCGAGATTGAGAAACACCCCTAGTGTCCATGTGTAAAAGGACTTCCTGAAACTTAAGGAAGTGGTAAAGGAAGTGCCATCTCTTTCAAAGTACATTTCAAAATAAAAGCTGCCTTCTAACTGCTAATACATTCTTATTTGTGTTCCATGACACTGATGATATGACAGCATATGACAGCCATCTCATAGACAAAGTGTGCTCTGAAAAGCAGAATTGCTGCTGAATGCTTCTTCAAATTTGCAAAGCTTAATGCAATACAACCTGTTGACTCAATAACCGAAGAGGTATTTTAATGTCAAATCAAAATCTTTACATTTCCTAAATCATACTTGTGACGTGGCGTTTGATGGCAATTTCAGGATTAATCATCCAATGTCTAATTAATGTGTCTTTGTTAAGTGGAAACAGTTGTTAAAGAGGACATAATATGCTCATTTCAGGTTTCATAATTAACAATTAAGCTTAACAAAACTCCTTTGTCGCAAAAAAAAGGAGACACATTTCAATGTCATAGGTGTGAGGCTTTATTAGTGCCCTAACCACTCGTATGTTATTCTATGAAGAGTATGAGTCGCTTACAGTGATTGTACAAACTGTAATCTGGAATTACGTTTACCTTTTGATGTCATCAATTTATAAAATGTTGCCTTTGGAAGACCTGCAGTAGAAGTATGTTATTGTTTACTTTATTGAAGATTACAGAGGTTGTGAGTGACAATGGCTTTGTAAAACCTGTACGTCAGAATCCATAGCAAGCAGATCATTAGTGGCTAACGTTCAAACTGTCAGGATGGGCTTTTTAGCTGCAGTTTAATTGCGGCTGTTTCAAAAGTAGATTAGAGTAAGCCCTCCAACTAGGAGTGTGTTTTGAGCTTGTTACTTCAAATAATGTTCAAGGATAATAATTTGAGCAGCAAGACACACACGGGTTGAGATGAATCAGATGAAACAGCAGCTGGGTTGGATGGAGTTTCAGTGACCTCATCGATAATTAGTTTTGGCTCCTGTAACGTGCACTTCAACCTTTCATGCTGTGAAGCTGAGGCTGGTTGAAACCATTCCCGCTCTCATTTTCTGCAGGTGTGTCGAAGCATCAGAAAAATATGGCATTTTCTTTCCACCACCTGCATTTCCTTTAATTATCTTTGCATCAAATGTCAAGCATTTCAGTAGAAAATGATGAAACATTCTTTGAGCACAGTTCCCAGGTGTGTTTTTTTTTTATACAGATAAAGAATCTGCAATCTTGAAATTGGAGGCGACCATTAAACATGGCTGGAGGGTGTGTTCAGGGTGTTTACCGAGTGGATCATCACTCACTTGGTTTTGAGGTCTGTGACATTTAATGGCTTTATTTGATGTGCTGTGAATGTTAGTTTCAGCTGTGTGCTCCTTGCCTGAAAGCTTCACAGATAAGCCAGAAAATAGACTTTAGACAAAACATTTTTGAAGATGTATCTATCTAGGACTTATCACAACACAGTATTGTTATATTACTTTAAAATATATGTTCATAAGAGCTGTAGAAAATACACACAAATAGAGTAAAAGGCTTGCTGAGGCTGAGTTTTATTCTCTGCAGTTAGATCCCATCTGAAAGCTGCAGGCAGGATCAGTTTTAAAATGCAGGCTCCAGGGTGGACAGTTGCCATCATGCCTCTGGCTTTATCAATGCTGGCATCTGACTCTGGCAGCAGTGCTGGAGCTCAACCCTCCATCGAAGAAGAGAAGAGGGTCACGTACTTCCACTCTGCCCTTGAATACTTCTTGCAAAGACATCGTCTGAATGATATCTAAAATGAGGGAATGAAAAGTAAATCCGCCCTTCATGGAGGTTGTTTAGACTCAGTAAAACATCCTTGAAACAGATGCCCCTGTCCATATTGTATTTTATACAGAGAGGGTCCACTTCAGTAGCCTGTCACCAAAGACTGAAAAGGAATTCATCACAAAAGAGAGTAAAGAGGTTAAGCGCTTCCATACATTTCATTCAAACTGATTAAATGTACTTTTTGGCGTTGTTCTAAATTCTCTAAACCCCAAATGCTCATAAATGCTGATTCCCATTTGAGTTTCTTCTTCAACAGTTGTCCATGTATGAATAGCAAATATATTGTAGTGAAGGAAATGGGGACTCATGTATTCTGGGGCTTTCATATACTGTATACATTCAGAAACATCTACATAATCACAGTGATGAATTGTGCATCGGAAATGTATTTGCAGAGCTAACCTTCAAAACCAATTCCTTGTTTACATGATGTTAAGGAAATCTATTTATTGCCGAAAGCCGACAATATCCTGGTTACTTTTGTGCACTCAATGCATCAAATGTGCCTCAAGGCAATGTTTAGAAAGCTTGTGAAAATGAAGCCGCTTAGCAGAGTTTAAATGAATGACTTGCAATTTGTAAAACAATGGTAGAACCATGAACTGCTTTTATTAGTCAAGTTTGATTTCAACAGGTTGGGTAGGACACAAGGTAACTCAATGATAATGGTGACTCTTGCACTACCCGGTTTTCACTAAAGCATGCTCAGGGGCATGTTGAAACATAACATGGAGGTTGCTAGTGCAAATAAGAGTCTCTCTGTCCAGCGGTGCACAAGTCTAAAGCACTTCTATTGTTTTGACACTACAGGAAGATGGACGTTTTTCGTAGTGTACCGTCTGTTTGTGAGCACCAGTGTAGACATGTGAAGTAATATTTCTCAATAATAATGTAGATAGTGCCACCTGTCAGATAACTGGAGTTGCTTTGATAACATCATGCAGAAGACATACCCTTGTGCCTCCTTCAAGGTTTCTCCTCTTTCATCCACAATGATTTATGTGATATATATATTTTTTCACCCATTTGGTTTTCCCACCTTTCCGCTTAAGCTCTCATGTAGAATGACCCTTTTCCCCACCTCAGCCTGATAGGCTTTCTCCAAGACTGCTTCAATCTAGAGTGAATTATTGATCAGATATTTTCCTCGGTCTGACCACATGTGCTTTTCACAGGAACAGATAGCGGTTATTAGCGGGTGAAATTGAACCGCGCTGAAATTAGAGTTTGTAATAAGCAGGGACATCTGCATTGATTTGTGATTATTCTGCTGATTAGAATATAAGGCACTGCAAATTAAACAGCATCTTAAAGAGGTTTGTAATAAAATCCATTAAGACTGGGTTTTCACAGCTTACAAGGTTAATATGTGCACTTGAGTCCACATTAAAGCAGTCATTTGCAAGATATTTTGCATAGAGCCAAGCCTCTTTCCTTTATAGTATGTGGAATAATGTAGCTTGTTACCTTGAGTTCACAGCAGGTGCTCTCCTGATATTCTCATACATACTCTTGCCTTGTGTTATCTGACAGAGATTTCCATGTAAGCTTTCATCTTCTTCCACGGGGGACAAACTGTAAGATGTGTAGATCATGCGAAAAATGTGTTAAGGTCGGTTGCGAAGATGGCTTGTAGCAAGTGTGTGAGCCAGAGGAAATCTTCACGCTTCACATTTTGAAGTTGGTATCAAAGTGTTTTACCTCCCCGCCATTATATATCCCATACTCAAGGTGTGGATCTGTGAAGTCTTTCAGTATCAACCTTCAATAATTGCTTCTTGACAACAGCAGTTTGTGTTTTACACAGATGATGACCGTGGATGCCATTACATATGTTTTAAAGTACATTTTGAATGTGTGCTGGTGTGTGTGAGAGAAGATCACTGTAATGCACACACTAAGCAAGAGGATTTTAAATATTGGAACTCCTAAAAAATTAAGTAATACTCTCTATAAGATATTGTTATTGCTTGTAGTCCTGTGGGTTTACGTGCTTGATTGTGTTTTACTGTATATGTTATGCTTGACATGAATATTGCCCTGCAGGGATAAATTAAGTGTATTGCTCTGGATTGAACATATAATTGAGTTACCTGAAAATAGCCTGACAAAAAGTGTAGATACTAAATCATTAGAGAGCTGCCCCCTGTGAACTCCTGCGGCTGGTATTGCTTTGTAAGGCATCTTTGCTTTCCACAGATCTGGGGCCGTATCTGTGTACCTGTGCTGAGTGGGGAATTGTGTCAGCGAAATGACAATAAAGATAACAAAAGCTTCAGAGCGCTCTTTCCGAGACGCTGCTAAAGGAAGAATCCATGGGCCAGCTTGGCCTCGTACCAAAACTGCTAATGGCTCCGAGCTAATGTGGAACCATTTGTATTTGATCACTTTGAATCAATTGAAGTTAATAACAGTGAAGATGTTATTTTGAGAAAGAGAGCTCGTTACGAGCCGTATTAATAGCTTGAAAGTGTCTTGCTTGCAGAAATTCTATGAGGCTATTTTTCACTCATCACATTACAGAACTGTCAACACACGATACTTATTCGGTTCGTTTTAATCGGTGGCTCACTGCCCATGTTACATTCAAGTTTGTATTCTGTGCCAAATAACTCATTTTTCTCTACTGGATCTTAAACTTTCTTGTGCATTTTATACAGTATTTGTGTCTAATCTATGCCACATAAGTTGTTACAGAACTCTTGCATAATGTTATATATTATATGTAGGGGTGTAACGGTTCAGTATGTACCTCGGTTTGGGGGTCACGGTTCGGTACGGGTTCGGTACAACAAGAAAAAGAAAAAAAAAGTCCCAAATGCCTAATTCCAGGATTGTTTTTTATTTATTTTTGAACAGTAGTGCAAGTTTCAGTTTAAAAATAAGGAACTCTAACATTTTCATTTATTACACAGTTAAAAACAAACTACAAACAGTACCACACACAAACTCAGATGGCCATATTATCTATAATGGCTGTTTGAATGTCAAACTAAAAGGTTCAATAAGCTGTACAACTAAAAAGAATGTCTTGAAAATATTACAAAATAAATAATAAGAAAGTGTTTCAATCACAATCAATAAAAGCCGGGGTCCTCTACTATTGCATAAGGGCGCAGAATAGCCGTTGAAATATATATGCCAATAGCTTCCGTTATTGCTTTTGGTCTCTCAGCTCTCATGTCTATTGGCTTCTTAAAAACAGCGGGGATAAGCTGTAGAACTGCTGTTGTCTTTTGCCGGGCTCCGGTGATTGCCAAATCTGGGTGATGCCTTCTGATATGATTTAGCATGTTTGGCTTGTGTTACCATTAGCATACCGCACCGCTGTCCAACAACGCCGGCACACCGCCCTCGTCCGATCCACCACTCGCACTCCATCGTTATTGTAGTCCACAGGGAACCCGAAATGTTCCCACACAGCTGATTTAAAAGAAGCAGGTGGGTCTTCTAGCTCCTGTGTGTTATCTGAACTCGCCATACTAACTTTTATTCTTCTTGTATTTTGTTCGTTGTGTTTTATTCTTCTTCTTCATTTGTTGTTTAAGGGCGGCTGGCAAACAGCTTTTAGGCGCAATACCGCACCCTGTATTATATATAGTGTAGTGGATACTGCCCTGAGTGACAGACTTTTTTCCAAAAAAAGGCGTATTCGCCGTGTGACTGCATGCGCCGAACCGTGACGTCCGAACCGTGACGGTACGGGACGAATACGGATACCGTTCCACCCCTAATTATATGTGTGGGAGAGAAACTCCCTCTGGATGAACTTTGGGATTTTAGCCTTAGCAGAACATTTAAATGCACAAAAACCTATATAACACACTAAAGGAAAGGGAAAACCCCAAAAAGCAGAATAGGGCCTCTTTGGAAAACTCGACAGAATGAGGTCATTCCTGAATGCTGCTAACTTGTTGTAAGCATGCAGACACCAAGATGTTTGCTAGCAATAACCAATACGTTTCCCAGCTGTGGCTGAGCTACTGTAATGTACAGTATATTAAAGATAGCAATTACTGTATGCCAAGCTCTCAGTTTCTGCTCATGGAGTATTGATTTTGCCAGTCTCCCTGGAAATGAAGTGCTAACTCTGTCCTTTAAGCAAAGTGAAATATTCTTGACAACTGTCTGTTGCATGCCATTCAACCAGCACACACTCGGGACTCATTAGGGCATTATACTTTAATGAGCATGGTGCGATTACATGTATTTAATATTTAGGAGTAGTGAAAACCACTATTAATGGACTGCAGTAGATCAATCTAAAAGCTTATAAAGACCTGCTAGAGGAACATTGACCTTAAATCCATTTGTCTGAAAGCCATTAGTATATAAAGTGCTGCAGCTTTTATGCATCAGAAGTATAACATTCACTCAGTTTGCTTATGCTATTTCTTTAGAAATGACACAATGCTATACAATTAGAAGCTGTGGCATAACTCCTTTTGTTTCTGATTGCAGAATTTAAGAACACTTATCCATTACTTTTAAGTGAACTGTAGTGGGCTAGAAGAGCTACAGTATATAAAGGTATTAAAAGGATAGAGGTTCTGATGAAAATGAATGGCTTAAGGCTTTTTCAACTGAATGCGTATAGCACATATTATGCCATTCTGACCATTGGGTTTTTGAAGAGGACATATTTAGCTAATTTCCGGGTTCATATTTGTATGTAGTGTCTCTACTGTGACATGTTTTCATGCTTTAATGTTCAAAAAGCTCTTTATTTTTCTCATACTGCCTGTGCTGCAGCACCTCTTTTCACCCTCTGTCTGAAACCAGAGCCAAGTCTACTCTGATTGGTTATTTGGACAGTTCTGTTGATGTCCCGCCCCTTAGCCTTTCACATATATGTGTTGAAGTGCTAGCCAATAGAAGCGCAAGTGCTACATAGTTATGTCGCTATGTTTTGGACGTAAACTAAGCAAAATAATCTGAGGGTTTACTAAAACTGAATATAACGCTATTCCATCCACCATATTTCCTTTGCACACGCCTGCAAAATATGCTCCTGAGGATTATGGGCATGTCTTCAAAATGTGAACGTTTTTTCTAAGTCCTGCTTAGTTTGTACTAATTCAACTCAACAGTATTTATTATTGACGGCTTGTTGCTAACACTTGACTGTGATTACTAACAGAAAATCCTCAAATGTTAAAAAAAAAGATGATTACACAAGAGGCACTGGGACGCATTTCAGTTTTGATAAGTATCCGATTTTAATGCTATCTTATAGAAGATCAGGGATAAGAGGGATGTGTTTTATCTGATCTTGATCATGACACATTTTCTGTGGAAAGACTCTTTACTGCAAGAGCCTCATCCTACTGTGACACTTCATGCACAAACTAAGATGAAATATTTAACTGGATGTCTCTACAGAGTTTCATTCCTGACTTAACAAGCTTACATCTTATGCACAATTTGTACTGACCGGTTAAAAGCAACAATATTCTAGGTTTTGCAAAATGCAAAACCAGATATTCTGCAGTAGAATATTGTATCTTGGTTTTTTTTGGTAACCAAGGATATTTGTACAGTTGCAAGGTGTAAATCTCAGCCTTGTGTAGTGTGCAGCTGCATTAGACCCTCAGGCCTGTACTGCACTCTCTGATCTCGCCTATCCTTTGAACCATAACATCACTGGTGGATAAGTTGGACTAGAGTTATTGCAGTGAAGGTCACTAGCAATCAATTCATGTAAATACAACATTCCTTTTGACCTTTATTGTATCAATCAGAATCAAAATGACTGGCCCCCCTTTATTGACAGGGAGGGCGCAAACCAACAGGTACCATCATTATAATCAAGAGCTTAAAAAAACATTACAAACACCTATTAATGCGATAAAGGGTAAGACTACAGACTAAAATAAAGTTATTTGTAGTACAAATCAGAAAAAGGCAACAATGGATGAGTCCTCGCTCCGTTTTGTGTAAAAAAAAACGGTTGTAGGTCAAACTTTATTGCCTTGAAAATGTTTAATTGTTGCCTCTTCATTTGCTGTGAGGAAGCCGAGCAATCCATCATATCCCGGGTTTTTTGTGTTTTTTTATTTGCACTTGCTTCTGCACACAGAGGATATTAAGAAGCAGAGCCGAACGAGCAAAATAGCTAGGACCTGAGCCAAAATTCAATCCCACACACAAGCCTACAGTGTGCGGTTGATTTTCCATGAAAGAACATTAATTAGCTGCACTCCTGAGACACTCTGTTTTCCACTGGCTTCGTGAGGTCTGACAGAGTTGTTCAGACGTGTTTTTTTCTATTGGTAATTACAACACAGTGAGAGGTAGGTGTTGCAGGATTATGCAGGTAGGTTATTTTGGAGCTAACTTACTGTACATGTCTAATGATGTCAGATTACACGGTCACCTAGGAAACCAACAAAAGACTCGAGCAGAAATGGCGAAGAGGGCGCAATTTCTCTGACTGACAGGGCTACGTAATGCTGTGCCACATGCATAATTAAAAAGTGGCTTGTTGAATCTGCAGTTGAGCTGAAGTGGTTTTTAGTGGTTTCCTTGAGCCTTCACTCTGGTGTACTCTGGCTGTGTGGTAAGGACACAGGACAGGAGGAAGGGATGCAAGGGAAAGGAGGTGGAAGGTCCTTTTTAAGATGCTGCTTTTAGATATGATCAAAAATAAACTTCAGAGGCAGCAGGCTGGCTGCAAAGCAGTTCTTTTCTTTGTATTTTGCATTTCTTCACGTTTTGTCAAGCAATGAGACAAACGCACCATGAAAGCAGATGGCTAGAAGAGTAGGACTACAGACCGGAAGACGTGAGGTCAGGGAATCAGACACACCATGCTGCTGAGCCCACCTGGGGTTTAACCTGTGTCTGGAGTAGCATAGTCTTTCTCTGCAGGAGGTTTAGCGACCGTGCACGGTTCTAGCCAAAAGAGCAGGAACATGATGACCCAAATGTCTTCTCCAAATGCTTCCTTTTGTGCAACAATCTTGAAAAACAGATATGCCTATACTAGTCATTATTTTTTAATCCCAATTATTTTCTCCAAAAGACTTTGAAAGTGATGACTTGCCCTCGCGGTTGCACGATTATGCATCCGTTCCATCATTTGTTTGTTTGATATCATCTAGTACTGTACCTCCCTTTCATTCGGCTCAGGAAAAGCTCTGCTGCAAGGGGACAAACACTCGGGGAGTCGAGAGTTGACACCAGGAAAGGGGAGTTGTCTGCGGGGAAAATGGGGAGACGCAGCGATGTGACTCTGTGCCAAATGTTTACAGGCAAGCTGACATAGTTAGAAGATGGAGAGGGCTGAAACGAGGCTGTCTCTCTCTGCACTCTTAGAGGAACCAGAGATAGGAAATCTAGGTCATCGCCACTGATGCATTGCAAAGCGAACTTCAAACAAACCTGGCCTTTAGCGTGATGGCTCTCCAAAGCTGTGCTACATGCCATCAGAGACTGATCGCCATTTTCTGCCCAGAGCTGCGATGAAGTGATGAATAGAGTCATTCTCAAGATGGACAATAGGGACAGGCAATGCCAAACCTGCCAATCGTTCTGTTTATTTATGTATACATATGGTACTTTACCATATGTATACAAAGAAGGCAGGCTTTTCTATCTGGCTTTGTAACCAATTAGTTGGCCCGTAGTTAGACCACATGCTAAGTTTCTATTCATCATCTGCCCTTCACTCGGAATTGCCTGAGGGAAGTCTTATCCGTAATCATAGCCCGGGGAATTGTGGTGAAAAGCTTTGTTCTACTATTGAAAGCTCGATCTGTCTATTTCAAGGGCAACGGGTTAAAACAATACCGTTACAATACTGTACGGAGGCCCTCAAATGCATGTGATTTGATTTTTTTACTTTTTAGAAAGCCTTGTCATATAGATGCGTTCTGTTAATATGAGTAACTTAGTGATAAACGGTGTTCTTGGATTAAACATTTAAGTATGTAAACATGTCACAGTTGATGCACAACATATAAATATGAACTTGAAAATGAGTAGAATAGGGCCTTTTCAACCTTCCTCCTTTAAAGTGGACCTATCATGCTATATTTGAATAATATAGTGTAGGACCATACCTATATAAGGCATATTTATACTTTTTTTTTTTCAAAATACCAAACAGATCATGCATTTTAGCCATGCCTCATTTTGCTCAATTTGAAAAATGTTAGCTCTGTGTTTGTAAGGGCTGATTCTGTGAGAACAGCACCATCTACAGGCCTGGCATATGCACTACAGCGTCTCCAGCTCTTTTGAACGGCAATGGCCGTGGCTGTCTCCTCCTGATTGGTGGAGTTGGCCCAATAGCCGTAGCGCCACTGTCCAAATCTGGATCAGTTTTGATCAGATCCGTTGCAGCCCCTTTTTTAGAGATTTGGGTATGGAGGAAAATAGAGAGGGTTGTGTTTTCTGACACTTGTGCCCCTTTCACACCGGCGCTTTTCCAGCTCCTGCTGAAAAGCGCCGGTTTTTCCTGTTCACACCGCAGCGGCGGCGCGTCATAGCTCCGGAATGCGGTTCACTTCCAGCTCCAAAAAGTTGTCGGTCCAGAGGCAAGAGCTTTGGAGCTATGACGCGGCGTCGCTTACGTCGAGGCGTGCAGGAAACCTTACTTTGACCATCCGTTCGCTGTTATTGATCATTGTGGAGAGCAGGCAGACGTTTTGTTTGTTATTATAGCAGCTATCGGATGGAATTAATACATGGGCTATACAGGTTGTCATGTCCGACTATCACAAGTAGAATCATAATGAAAAATACGCCGGTAAAATGTGCCTGTAGAAAACGGCTTAGCAAGTAGTCAGTTTAGCTTCGGTTGCTATGCTAACATCACCCATGTTATACCAGAGAAACTTTCATAACAGCGTTGTGATGCCAAATAGCGTCAATTCAGACTGACACACATTCACTTAAGGGGAACTGGGGATATGTATCAGCTGCTTGTGTGACAGTCAGACAGTGAATACTTTAGAGCCGTGTGAGCTAACGGGAGAATAAACTCCCGTGGAAGAGCAGCCAGCACTGCAGCGGTCGGTAAATGCCGCTGAAACACATTAATAAACAATGAACCACGGCACTCTGGAGAAAAGTATAAGGTTGGAGAAGTCGTTATTTAATTTAATCTGGCTTCGTATGATTAAAAGCAACACGATCGTCGACCCGACGCAGTCCCCGGCCCGTTGTTGTTGTGGGAGAAAATCTCTCGGCAGCTCTGGGCGGTGTGAACAGAGCGGGAGCTGAAAAGGGAAACCGGAGCTGAACCAGAAAAGCTCTCGCTAGGAGCTAGAAAGGGAAAAGCGCTGGTGTGAAAGCCGCATTGGTGAGTTCCCTGGAACACCGGGGACACATATTCATGTATAAAAGACGTACAAAAGTGCATTTTGCATGATAGGTCCCCTTTAAGTTAAGAAGTGCCACTGAGAAGGGCCCATTGTCCAAAGCTCAACTATATTTATAAACAGTATTATAAGGACTTTGGCTCTGAAAACATAGTGGGACATAAATCTCTTTACAATACAGTCACCATTTCAAAGCAGACACATTTTACAGCAAGGCTTTCCCGAAATAGACCCGATTAATGTACCAACCACCTGGTTTTTATGCCAACACAAACCAGTGGCTCTTACTCATCTCTGACAGTCTCACCGGGTGATAAGGCCCTGCGTAATATCTTAAATAGATAATCCTATACCTCACTCACTTGGAAGAGAGCATGGCACTCCCACTGAGCAACAAGCCATGTGGTAAGATCAAGCTGTGTGGGAGGCATCATGCGTTTTAAAAATAAATATTCAATGGTCATTTATTAGTCACATGAGATTCCCACACTATTCTAATCCTGTAACAATATGGCGTTTTCTGTATTTTGTTTCAGATTTATAGTGCCCCAAAATGCATTAGAATCCATATTAAGCACTCCACTTGCAGCTCATCGCTTCCTCGTACGTATTAATGAATATTTCACGTTTCATCCTGAGGTGCGCACTTCAAATATGATCTAAGGTTTGACATCAAGCACACGTGGACCACCTTGGTCTATTTCCATTAATTAAGTGAAGAGCGATGTCCATGTGAAGGCACTGAGCCTTTTTGTTTCAGCATGCTGAATATCTTGATTGGACCTCTTGATGCATCATTTATGAATCAAAGTGCAAAGCCTGGATAGCCTGGTTACCACTACAAAGCCTAACAGAGCTCACCGGGAATTACTTATTATTCATATCACTCTATTACCCCCTAAACAACATTTCAGGGAGACACGCAGGACATTGTGGTTGGATCAGACCTGCCGCATTCACATTCCTTTAAACAAACAAACACCAGAATAGGCTGGCTTTGAAGTTGTGACCCATATAGATGAAGCAATAGAGCGGTGCAGTGATGACGTGTTTTTTAGGCCGACCCGGAAGTTAGCATCGCAAGGGCTCCTGCGTCAAAAAGCATAGGGATTTATCCATTGGGTTTCGGTATATTGCAGAACATAAGCTCTGTGGCAAACACTTTTATGATCCTTACACTTTAGTTCAGCAGGATAATATCCACATATTAACCTATTTTCCACTTAACGAGATGCAAAGGAGTCCACAGGGACTGCTTTTGTGCAGAGAACATGCATCTGTCCTTATCTCTGCAGGATTAAACATCACGTCAAGTTGCACATACTCTTTGAATAAATATGTCTTTACTCTGATATTAAGCTGCTCATTCCTCCCTCCCCTGTGTATATATATCTCTATATGTGTAGGGTCTCATTTTCTTCTTGAGCTGCATCATCAAAAAATGATGAGAGGGCTGCAAACGTCTAGGAATGCTGTTTGTATGCACTTCTTTGCTAAATCTCTTTTGGAGAGCTTGATCCTATGTTTTTATCAAAATATGACAAATTCGTTTTGAATATATTTATGCTGGGTAGCTTTTATCGTCAACATGGCAAAACACATATTTATATTAAACACATTAGCAAAATGGTGACTCCCAACAATATTTCCACTTCAGTGTATCCACATGCAGCGTACATGGACAATGTCACTGACAAGGGGGTCGGTTTAGTCACGCATTTAACAGTGAAGTGTTTTCTAAGGTGAGCCTGTTGGTCACTCCATCCCTTTATACTCAAAAGCTGGAAAGTTTCTGCAGAAAGTAAACACTTTGTTAGGCTTCAAACACTTGCTAAAAAACAAATTCCTTGATGAAAAAACACTTATTCTCCCATTCTGAAATGGTTTCATAAGGTTCATAGAGCCCAATTTAAAAATGTACCTCAGCAGTAGACAAAAGACATTTTTTGGAGTAGAACTAATTGGATTCATGTGTCTGTAACTTGGGCAAAGCATGCAGGTCAATACATGTAAAGACAATATAAATAAAAGCAGAATATGAGCAAATGATTAGGAGAATAGAGATCTACATGTTTGTATAGGCAAGTGATGCAAGACCACTTGGATGATCTCGAGTAAAAATTGGTCAATAGTGCCGTCCTGAGAAGTATTACCATTTTGAGCAGTCGGATGTAGGCCATGAGGGCTATACAAATATCTGCAACCAGACGTGCCTCTGCTGGGGCATGCAACTGTTTATTTTAGGAAAGTAGGTTCAGTGACTTCTTCTTGCTTACATAGCGCAATAAAGAAAGCTGTGAGAAGGATCCAGGTGGAAATGTGTTGCACACCTCTGAGTGTGTGTCTTTATCTCTATCAGAGGCACTAAGAAAGCTCAACAAAAACCAGACAAAACTAAACAAATGTAATAGGAATGCGCATCTCCCCAGTTGAATGAACCATTCAGTATGAAATAAACTCCCACAGCTAACATGACACGGAGATTTCTTCGGTCTGATAAATCAATATCCATCGTGAACTAAGTGGTCTGGGCCGTCTTTGTTTGGCATAGCAGGGATTCACTGTGGCTTTGCAACACGCCATGTGTTGGATTACCTCGCATGCTGGAGGAGATGTGTAGAAACACAATATGCTGGCCACTTATGGCGCATTTCCACTACAGCGCGGAGCTCGCTTTAAGCGTGCCGAGCCGCGCGGGGCCCGTTTTTGGTTGCGTTTCCACTTGGCGTAGTTCTGGCTAGCGGGTACTATTTCACAGTTTTTCTGGCCCCATAAAATCAAGGTTCTTTCCGGGCCAACAACCAGGCTGAGTCGGGCTGAGTATGCTAAACTAGAGAGAGAATCGCTGGCAAGGCGGCTACAACTACAACAAGATAAACATATTTGACCGTGATTTAATTGTAATACACGTTTCAAAATGATGCCGAAGTAACAACATACTGATACCGGTTAGTAAAAACCATGAATTAATGCTTTGACAAGTCTGCAGACAGACGGCAGGCGAAAAACCTTTTAAAATGCGTGTTTTCTAAATGGAGATCGGCTAAGCTAACGCAGTATATGCTCCGACCGTCCACACTCACAACAACGGCCTATACAGACATAAATAAACCAGCGACTGTATTCGCCATGACACAGACAGTCTGTGGTGTGTACTTGTTTAACTTTTGTCTAGTTTCTGAACAGATATGAGCAGCTGTGAGCTTGAGTGCTAACAGCTAACGGTTCTCATTGAAGATGACGTCACGGCTCCGCCTACACTGCGTTACTAGTTACTGCCCCAGTTCCTAAACTGTAATGGAAATGCGCCATAAAGTGAGCCAGTCCTAACAAGGCCTAACGAGGCCTAGCCATACCGAGCGAGGCCGAGCGAGGCCGTGTAGTGGAAATGCGCCATTAGTGGCACAACAATACTCTTTGTGCAGGTTAAAGGGGTCCGGTTTTGCTCATTTTTTAGGTTCATATTTGTTGCAGTATCGGACATGTTTACACACTTTAATGTTCACATTTTTTTCTCATACTTCCTGTGCTGCAGCACATCTTTTCACCCTCTGTCTGAAACCAGAGCCCAGTCTGCTCTGATTGGTTAGCTCTGTTGTGATTGATCAACCACTTTAAGATGTCCCACCCCTAAGTCTATAACGTTCAATGTGTTGGAGTGCTAGCCAATAGAAGTGCGTGTGTTGCATAGCGATGTCTCTATGTTCCTTAACTTTGGGACCTTTGCAGACTATTTACATGCACACAAACCTATATAACACACTAGGTGAAACTCCAAAAAACACAACAGGGCCTCTTTAAATACACTGCTGTTTCATCTTAGAACTCTGTTAATCAATAAGCTACTCATATTTGCTTTAAAAAAATATGATTTTGCATTCATGTGGGGCAGTATTATATAAACACAAATAAAGCCCTTGGATATGGCTGTTATCATTTCTTTAAACACGTTAGAGATAAAATGAAATGGTGCTATGACTCCCCACGGTTGTCCAAAACAAGTGCATCAGAAGCAGCAGCGCCGTGGACTCTCTTATCACATTCCAACTTATGTCAAATCGTATCTCATTAAATCTTCTCTGATCGGAGCTGAACTGAATTGGAGATGAGCGGTGAATAATGCATGAACTGCGTGATGACATCACCCCAAAAACACACACACATGCATCTCTACAAGAGAGGTTATATCCTCTTATTGTCAGACATGATTTACTTGAAGACATGTTTCCTACATATGAAATGACCCTGTAATTAGAGGTATTTGACAAAGTATGTGTCAGACAGGTAAGGCAGTCAGACTCAGAGGCATGTCAAAATATGTTTGTATTTGCTGCTAGTGTCTTCACTACCATTATTCAAGCATAGGAACAAATTAAAACATGCGTATTGGTTTAATAGGAAGGGTCACGCTTTGTTAGTCCGTGTGGTATGACATGTTGAGATGTTTTCTGCTAAGTCCTGTTGGTACTCTGTGTTTTGGTAGGCAGTAATTGGAGAAGGGCTTCGAGGCTTCCTCCAGTGACCTCATTACCCCAATTAAATTTGTAGCCTTCCCAGAAAACAACCCTTCTCACAAAGTAATGTCTGATTATTACTCCCAGTCCAAATGAGGTTCAAAAAAAGCAGCTGAGGGAGCGGGGCAGGGACAGACGGCTGAGCCTTATTAGAGTGTGTTGCAGTACGTAAAACCCTTGAAAATGCTGTGGTTATGCACCAAATAAGTTCCATAACTACTGTATAAATGTCTGGTTTAGATGCTAATATTACTAGCATAATTTTTCATAAAAACGGGCAATCCAGGATTACTTAAAGGGGCCTTTTGCTCATTTTCAGGTTCATATTCATATGTTGTGTCTCTACTGTGACATGTCTCCATGTTTTAATGTTCAGAAAGCTCTTTATTTTTCTCATACTGTCTGTGCTTCAGCACCTCTTTTCACCCTCTGTCTGAAACCAGAGCCCAGTCTGCTCTGATTGGTTAGCTGGCCGGCTCTGTTGAGATGTCCTGCCCCTTAAACAATGTGTAGGAGCGCTAGCCAATAGCAGCGCGAGTGTTTCATAGGACTGTCACTTCATTCAGGAAGTAAACAAAGGAGTCCAATGGAGGTTTTAAGTAAAGGATCTGAGTACATTTTCTACTTCTGACCTTATTTTATCATATACCTCCCTCATTATCAGTCAAGACCAACCACAATTCAAATGAGTTCAAATTCATCTTTTAAAGTTTCACATTAATTGATGTTACACCTCCATGTAGTTACTCATTTAAAAAAAGAACCTCTGACATGTTTTCCATACATCAGCAGATGTGTCTTTAATTGGAACAGTCTAATGCTTCATACCAGTGTTGTCAGGTTGAAACATTATTTTTGTTCTAAATTGTCAGCTTTTGAGAAGGTTAGATAACAACCTTGTTTTGCGCTCAGTGATGATGTGTTTGTAGTTTTTAAACTGGGTTTTGAGAGTGATTCATATCACTGTTAACCCATGGAGGAACATAACTGAGCAGATCCAGAATGCACCCGAATCATCACACAACTCTTCAAGTCACACAAATTCCTCAAACCAGCAGGAAGTATGCAGCAAACAATCATCCCTCACTGGACATTTGTCCTCAAAGTTGCACACTAACCAGTTGATTGAGTTGAGGCCATTTGCGGACGACAACCTCGGATGGAACGAGGAATCAATGCCGTGTTTGTCCACTCTTCTGCTCATTAAGAAACCCCTATTCACGTCAGGGTCTGTATATGACAAAGAAAGCTCACAAGTGCACATTTTCAGTCAGAGGAGGGTGGTTTTTCCTCCTTCTCAAAGCCCTCCCCTCATCCAAATTCGCCTCACAGAAGCGCTGTGCCAGAGGCCAAAGTCTTGACAGGGGTAGCCCAGTGAGGGGGAAATCAAACGAGTCCGTTTTCTGCAGCCGGGCTCTCCGACACGGACCCCCTGTTTACCCAGCAGCCCTTAATCTGTAACCCACCTTTGCGATCGAGGAATAAAATAAGCTTTACTGTGCATCCATCATCCTCAGCAAGACTGGGTTTTGTTTCCTGTGTGATGTGAGTCGATTGGTTACTCATAAATACTGGTGTGCAGATTGAAATCCACACATAATATCACATTCATCTCTCGTGATCAATGTTGATACAATACAATGGGTATCACTGCAAAGCGAATAAGTGTTTCTTCAATATTTGTCTGTGAAATTGGAAAATGTTGTTTAATTAAAAAGTAATGATTGCCTTTATAAACCCAGCAGAAGTAGAAAAGGAGAACATTTCATTTTTTGTGCTAATGAACAAAAGCATTTGAACCATTTTCTGTTTAAAATTAAAGTCTGCTTTGTTTAAGGTCAAGTGTATTTACATTACATTTCACTTGTTAGACGCTTTTATCCATATACATACATTCAGTACTGTGGGCAATCCCCACAGGAGCAATTTGGGGTGAAGTGTCTTGCCCAGGGACACAACGACATGCTGACTGCAGTGGGACTCGAACTTGCTACCCCCTGATTCGAAGTTCAGCGCACTAACCACTGAGCCACAGCCTCCCCTATATGTATATCCTGCTCATTAAATGTGACTTGCCTGCCTTGTTACTTTGATATTATTTAGTTTAGTTACTTTTAAAGTCTCAATAAACTGTACCAATTGATCTGTAAAATGTATGATTTTTTACGCACAGCACAACAATATTCAACATTTTAGGCTTAAGCTTGAGCATGTGTTTTCACTTTAATTCAAGCAACATTTTGTACATCACCTTGGTAACTTTTCAGCCCTTTCTGTTATCTCCATATGGCGGCAGTGCGTCTGGCCTCACACTTGTGCTGCACTGCATTAAAGCTGCCTGCTCCATCCAGCGCTCTTTATCCTCTGTGTAACCCAAGTGATTCCTACATGCACATTTATTTCTCGAAAACATTCGCATAATGAGGATTGATTTTCCTCATGAGCGTTCATTGGGAAGGTTTCACTCATTGCGCCATGTAGAGGATGAAGGCTCCAGAGGAACGCAGCTCACATTGGAGCGTTCACATTGGTACCAGGTCAAGCCAGATAAAGTATCCAAACAAGGCCTCTGATCTGTCCTTCAAAATAAAAGCCATGCAGGAAAATGCATTCAAATGAGCACAGCACTCGGGGAAAAGTCATACAATAATCTGTTAAAACGGTCCATGTGAGATATGAACATGTCTGGCAATAATTTGTGCCGCAGTTGTTGCCCTGTAGCGTCTGCAAATAGCATACTAAAGCATTATGGTTGATGACGGATTGCGTGCTTTTATTTTGACGCCAAATCCCCTCTTTTCCTGTGCTGTCTTGCTCAGCTCATGCTGACTTCTCGCCGCACTCTGAGAGAGCGGAGGAGAGAGAGAGAGAGAGACGGCATCCGATGTGTCTTTTTCTGCACATCACTTTGGAAATTTGCGCTCGTGTAGTCCTGCTAAAGGCGGTGCTCACCTGCCGGGCTGTGAGCGGCTAACTGATTTAAGAGGATCTTCAGACTAATTGCCTCCTCTGATATTGCCCTTCATTGATTCTTTCGACCATTCCCCTAATCACTGTCATGATTTTCTTCATTTTCTCCTCTCCTGCTGTTTCAAAGTGACCGGTTGCAGGTGTTTTTGTGCTCCGATTTGCGCCAGTCAAGCCTGGCAATATGTAATTTTGTGGATAGACGCTGCGTTTTTTTTTGGAGAAGTGGACTATTTCACGGCACGGGATTCCTTGTGATTTCTTTTTCAAACGTTACTGCTTTACTCTGTAGACCAGAACAGATTCTGATACACCGTGATGGTGTGGGGCTTTCAGAACTGACAGCAGAGTGTACGCTATCATTTGGAAACTGCTTGTGGGTAAGTTCAATATATGTTTGGTCTATTCGTTTCCAAAGTTATTTTGATGCCCGTGCTGATTTCTGTAGATCAGCTTGAACCAGTTTGTGGGCACTAACGATCCGTTTGGATTATGCTGATATTACAAACGGATTCCAGTTCTTCCAAATATGCGGCACTTAAATGCACATTTGGAGTGTTTACCCCTCATAAATCCCAGTGGCTGCTTTTGCTTTAGTTGCGGATGCAGCCTCCTCAGCTCAGTGGATGTTACAGGGAAGTCTTCACGGCTGCAGTACGACACTGAAGTGGACTGCTGAAGTCGTCTGTATTCTTTAGTAAAAACCCAATTATCCAAGCACAACAATTACATTGTGTCAGTGGATACGGGCTGTTAATTTTACGGCGATTTTTTTTATCTCGACGTTAAATGTGCAATAACACTGTGCGCATTTGCGCGTCGCTCCGGTGCGTCAGCAATGTTGTGTGTGTTTGTGTGTATAAGTGCCTGTGGAAAGTGCGCGTGTTTTGATGCGTGTGTGAGTGGGTGTATGTGCATGTGCACATGCACGCGTGTCAGAAAAGGGGTGTCGAGCAGTGCCCGGGTTTAGTCATTTCAAATTATTTCTGCTGAATGATTGCTTGACGAGTCAGCTCTCTGCCTCGGTGTTTGCTAGTAGTTCCTCTCCCATCCCCTGCCTCCCTCTCATGCTCGGGTGGATGATGGCCTATGATCGCCCAGATGGATGTTGGAGCTCCACTCTGTCTTGGATCAGACTGGAGTTAGCCTTAAACATATTTGGGAATCAGGAAATTATACTGCTGTAAAATTAGAGCAGATGCTGGCTTAACAACATGGGGAGGGGGGTGTTTTTGTCTTTCACCCACTACATATGAGTTACGCAAGGTACTGTAGCCTTGTAACTTGCAACTCACCTTTTTATCAAGTAACGACTGCCAGAAAGCTGCTCCTTCTTACACATTTTTCTCTTAAACTGTTAGAAACAATCAACTCCTAAGGCCAAGGCCTGCAGGCAGAGAAAGACTTACATTCATAGCAGCTCGTTAATAAAATAAGATGTCTATGTTTGTCACGTGTGCTCCATTCCCACTGCTCTGAAGTCATCTTGCTCTGCAATTCAATTTCTTCTTGACTACTTCTGCTGTAGGTGATATATTCTTGGTTTATGATGCTATTTTAATATCATCTTTATTTATCTCGAATACCAGGGGTTAAACTTTGCCACAGGAGCAACCAGCAGCACATGAATTTATAGGTAAGTGGCAGTGGCCACTTAACGCAAGCCCTGCAGCTACATATTGAGCTGAGTCGAGTGCTCTCACACAGAAATTGATTTAGACAGAGATTATGTCATCCAGCATTGGCACACTTTTTTTATGCCGGTCAAGTTTACCCAGCGGCATTCAATTCCTCTTCTGCTGCCTGATGAATTAAGTGTAGATTTAAAGGGCATCTTAATGCACCATTAAAGTCGCTGTCTTATTGGCGGGGTCATTTTCAGTCACATTTGTTGTACTTAATCAGTTTTTTAATTCATTTTAAGTCTGACTGAGAATGTGGATGCTCTTAATAAAGTTGAATTTCAACATCAATCTCAGTGCCAGTACATTAGTACATATTTGCTAATATCCATTGTTCCAATTTGGCTTACAATGCTCTCTCTGGCAGACAGACGTATCTGAAGACATCACAAGCTTTCTCCCCTTCCCGTCTTGATTGATACTTTTCATTTTCAAGGAGCTGTCACCAATGCCTATTGGCCTTGGCTTTCCAATCAAGGGGCAGGCAGTCAGAGGCTTTCAAATGAAAGAGTTCATTAATATAGCGGGAAATAAGGGTTGTCTCGCTGTGCAATATTGGCTCTGTGTGGGGAGTGATTGGAGCAATTGATGAGGATTTGTGAGGAAGAATGTTGAGAGAGGCCACCTCAATCATGGATATTAAATGACATTAATAAGACTACAAGGGGAAATCGAAATACCCAGAGGTGATCCAGCTTGTCTGTTTGTGTGTGTGGGCGCCAATGTGTGCAAATTCAGCCGGACCACCCTCCATTCTGACTTCTGTGCAGACTTATTGACTGTTGTGGACCAGATGCATAACACACATGCTCTCAGTTAAATCTTTTGAAAAAATCCAATTCCCGTGAAGATGAGATTCCTCTTTCCCCATGCCTTGTTCCATTTTCCATCACAATCATAGGGCATCGATCTGATTCCAAGCTATTTATTTTTGTTGCAGACATCATGTCATGAATTGACAAGTATGGTAGATCAGGTAGATTACAATATGTCTGGCCATGTTGCTCTGCTCATAAGAAAGATTCATGAGGGTGAACACCAACATTTAAATCTTATCCTTTCTGGCTTAAGTATTTTCGCCTCCAACTTTCCACTCATTGTTTTGATTCAGCGGTCCCAAATTATGCTAAGAGACCTTTTTTTTTTTAAAGCAGTGGCTTGTGGCCTTTCTCTATTCATGTCACAGTCTGCAGCAAATAGTCGTGTTTTTCATCCCCATCAGAAACCTCACATTTGAGTAATTTTTTAGTAAGTTAAACTATGTTGTGTTATTCACTATCATATGAAAGGGGCCCTATTATCCTTTTTGGTGTTTTCCCTTTTCCTGTAGTGTGTTATATATGTTTTTGTGCATGTCAATGGTCTGCAAAGGCTGCAATCCAAAAGTTCCCTCCAGAGGTAGTTTTCTTTTGTAGCTTTTAAACTTGAATTCTTCCTACCTGTATCTTTGTCTAAATTCCTTGTGTAAAACAAGTTTAAGGCCATTTTTTTTGTTTGTTGATAAACGAGCACTGCCTTACCGTAAAGCTGTTATTTCCACTCTCAATAGTTTAGTTGTAAATCAATTTAGATAATTTGCATTAATTATGCAAAGAGTGGGCAATATATTGCCTAAATATACCATTCATTTACGTAAAATCTGATTATTTTCCTGTATATATTTGGATACACCATTTATGAATACTTTACTGGTGGACCTCAGGTAGCTTAACCCCTCTCAGGTACATCAGCCCTTAAGAGATGTCATTATTTGTATTTGTATAACCCCACTAAGTATGTCAGGCCGGTGTTAAGAGTCCAACACAAGTTATCTGTCCTTTAATCTGTTTCATTTCAGAAAAAATATAGCAACCTTGATTACTCACTGAGGCGAGACTAGGCTGTATTGAAAAGTAAATGCCTAGTCCCCCCCCACCCCCCCTACAGCTGTCTATATGCCCTCCCCTGCTGTTATTCATCAGAGGGTAGGTATCAATAAGAATGGTTTTCCCCTGCAAATCATTTTCATGGTCGACTTCCTTTTGAGACCTTGATCTGAATGCCTTCATGTATGGATGTGAACCGAGCATCTGCTGCTCAAATGCTTCCTATATTCACTTCCTGCATGTAATGGCATTCCTATCCAAACAGAGTAATGCTTAATACTACAATAAAAGCATGGTAATGGTCTCTTTGCATTGCTCTTGAAAAAAAAAAAAAATGCTTCTGTGCATGTGTGTGTGTCTTCAAGGGGGATCAAAGCATAACTGATCAGAGTCAAATGCAATTTAAAAGCAATTTATTTAGTTAAAGCAGGAACTAAAAGGACTCTGGGTCAGCCACAGAGTGTCAGGCCCTGGAGCATAAATGTTGTGCTGGTCAATGGTAACACAGCTAAATGAAAAAAAGTTCCTCTGATGAAAAGGCCATCTAAGAAATGATCAGTTACCTCAATATACAGTATTTCTCTTTGCTAGGGGCAAGTGAAATGAAAAGTGAATGAAGGCAGTGGTATAAGAAGCCCATTGCTATAAGCAAGAGGGTTGAATTGTCATTTTCATCCTTTTCTTTTCAGGCCCAGTGTCATCGTAGCATGTCTGGAGGTGATCCTTAGAGGCCCATCCAGCCTAGAAAGATGAAGTTGATGTGTTTTAGATGGCTTTTTAGAGAGATGTGAATAGAGAATGGAAATTGCATGCCAGGGGAAGCAAAATGAGCAATTTTCCCTCCCATTTCCCCTCCTCTCTTCATCGGATCGTGCCTACTCATTCATGAAGGCTTTGTTGTGACATTCCATACGTTGTTGTGGAGATAAGAAAAAAAAATCACACAAATGACGTTTCGCAGGACGGGGGACGGGGACGGGCGGCTCCGCAAGCTAATGCATTTCCAGGCTGGCTAACACCACCGAAGAAGAGACACATCCGTCTAATGTTATGAAATCACAAGCAGCGATCTTTATCCACTTTTTGACCTGTGTTTTCGTGGCTGGTGGTTCGATTTTCAGGAGATTTGACAACAGTCAAGTATTGTTAATATCTATGAACACAGGCTGCTTGCATACAGTCAGTGAGTGTATACATGTGTAGCCTCTGTGAGAAACATCCCCTCTGAGCCAGGCGAGACCTGAAAATAGAACAGCGACGTCAAGGGATTAATAGTCAGTGAAATCAAGAAGCGCTTCATTAGCAGTTTTTTTGTCGTTAGCCACTACATACTATACTATACTATACAGTATGAGACCCTTGGCAACATTATATTGAAGCTAATCTGTACATATATAGAACAAGATGGGTCGGAACCATTCAGACAGAAGCTCTAAAACCATAGACCACTTCTAACGTCTAATGTCATGTGACTCAAAATGCAAAATCCTAATCTTGAATTGCTTTCCTTTCTCCTATTTAGATTACAAAAGGATGACCTGCAATGCCCACATTTGATTGGTGCTTTGCTAGTTGATGATCCTCTGCATTGCTGTCAAAGTTATTTTGGTGAAACGTCTTTGAATTTGCAGGGAAATGTCATTGAAATGAACGAGCAGGCATCGTGTTTTCATGCAATGCTCGTCAGTCTGGGCCAATCTTTAGTAAACGGACTGTTTCATTGTCCTCCGTTCATAGCCCTACTTACTGTCTTTAGTGAAACTTAAAACCAACATTAATAAATATATACAGTTTGACCCTGTTCAGTGAAACGTATGGCTGAACACACTGAGCCACATCATAACCTATATATATATATTCAAACATAGCAATTCCACTAATAATCCAATCCCCACTTTGGGTAATGATGGTAATAACTTTATATGGCTAAGACATACTTTGCATTACAACTGAGGGGGGGTTGCTTGTGTGCCTCCTTCCCAGCCGGAGCGCGGCTCTGTTCCCCCCCCGCTGGACCAGACCAACTCTCAACAGGGTTCTTGATTTATGGGCCACTTTACAAGAAGGGCCTGGGGACGCAGCACTCCTTGTCCTACGATATTGAATCTGGGCTGCCTAGCATGGAGATGTGGCTCATCTGCTATTGTAGAAGAGCTTATTTGCATTGCACTGTTAAGCTCTCAGTGGTAACAACAGTGCGTCTGCTCACCTGCGCACTTAAGTTTATGTTTGCTTGCAGGGCTGTTTGGTTAAGACATATAAGGGACATTTATTGAGGAAAGACAAACAGCTTTCACATTGACGTGTTTGGATGCATTTCCTTTGCAATATGCACGTTGCATAACGTATGTTTCTGTCTTAAGATTACGTGTGCCTCTGCTGTGTTTGATTTCAATTTCACCATGAAAAGCAAGGGGCCTGCCACTGTATTGTATATTTCAATCAAATCGTTTGAAATGTGGCACATCCATCATTATCCTTGAAGCTGTGCATTCATCGATGATGAAAGCTGAAGTACTTTCAAGCAGCGCACAACCTCGACAGACAGAGTCAGATAAATTGACTGCACAATTTCATGCACATTGTGTGTTAGAAGAAAGACTGATTATTTCTTCAAAGGATTTGTTTGTTTTGTTGCTGTCGGCTGTGCATGTTCTCTGTTTTCGGCTCAATTTGATTCTTACAAGTGGTAGATTAGATTTTTCTTCTTTTTTTTTAACCAGCAAGATAAATGTTTAGCAGCCTTAATGATTATAGTTGCTGTAGGGTAGGAGTTTAATAACGGTGTTAATAATGTGACTTCTTTTATTCCCCCTTAAATCACCCCATGGTTCTGCTGCTTAGATAAGACGGTATATTTAGCCATTTGGATAAAAGAGCATTATTTTTATATTTTAGCCCTTTACTTATGTCATTTTTATGATTTAGGAATGTTTATTTTAAATGTTTTTACTGATCCATCATTATGTTTCCATGTAATCTATAAAAAGATGCTCTGTACTATGCCGTTTTTAGTGCAATTAGCGTCACCCTGGTGTAAACAAGGCAGCCATGGGGTTCCTGGCCAACAGCAGTTTGGATGCTCACCACCAGCAACTCAACCGTGGAAAAAACGAAATATTTCTCTCTACAACAAAGTTTAGAAAGGGCAGAGCATGCTAAGCTGATGGTCTCGACCATCCTCCTTCCTTCATAGGACAAAAAGAAAAAACCCTATCCAGAGGAATTGTTTCCTGCTGTTATACTGTAAAATATGCATCGTTCTTTTACTTTCTTAAAGTCTGTTCCCCTTGAAGAACGCAGACTTTGATGCTCTTCAATGACTAGCATTAGCATACTGTAGAGTTAGCGAGAGAGTCGTCGGTTCAGCAGCAGATCAGTCTCAGTGTCACAGATTTAAATTTAGTAGCAGAGTAAAAAATGTGTGTTTGAGGTTGTGTGTGTGTGAGATAAAGGGAGATACGCTTCAGCCTGTGAATATCTCATCGCTATTTTTGAAAGTCTCAACCCCGGTTTGATGAAACTTCATTTTTATTTAGCATCACGGTTGTTTCTCTGAGATGCACCAACTGCTGCCAGATACAGCTAGTGTTCGATTCAGATAACCCCGCTGCAGTAATGTCGTTCAGCGGCTACTGTAGCATGCTTCCTCCCGAGCTGAATGACTTGAACTCTGACCGTGTTTTAGAGTTTGATTGACAGAAAAAGATGAAAAGTCATGCGTTTTAAGTTTGAGTCAATCTACAAATGTTCTCGGATAGCTGCTCCAAGAAAAAAAATGCAATTTGTTGGATAAGCACATGAAATCCACCAATGTTATTTATAAAGCCCAATATCACAAATTACACATTTGTCCCGGGGCTTTACAGTGAGCATTTCTGCCATATTTTATTTATATAGATCCGTTTATGTCCCTTTTGATATTAAACAAAACGCCAATAGCTCAGTTGGCTGTTATCTTTTTCATTTAGTGTTTTTTCTTTCATAGTATAAAGTGAGCCGGTTTTAGAAACATGTGACCACAACTGTCCCACATGTGTAGAAATGGACTGCCTGTAACATGTTTACAAGGAAAGCCCGATCCTTTCAAAGGCAGCTAAATGATCTGTGATGTTAGCAATAGAGCAGAATCATCAGTGTCAACTTAGCAGCGCGTTTATCATCACTGTTCTATGAAACCATAAACGTCAGTCAATCTAAAACGTTGAGACATTTATGAATAGCAGCTTCAGTGCCCACAGCAGCTGTGAGTAAACAAAACAACCCTTTTGACAACCCAAATAATTGTCTGCATTTTGAAAGATCAACATCTATTAGCACTGGAAAATGTGCCATGTGCAGACGCAGCACATTTGTTAAATCTTTTAAATCACATAAATAGATTTGATTTATGGACAGTTATAGGGACAGTCAATCACTGACCGCCTTGACAGTTCCACACATAATCCGCAGTTATTTCTGTGTGGCGCCATTTCATGATACGGCCTCTCTTGGTTGCCGTTCTCCTCATCCACTATTCTCCTCCCTTTTCCAGCGTTCATTCATCCTCTCTTCCCCTTTCACCTCTCCCTCTCAGTGATTCAGGCAGGCTCTCCCTTGGTCCACTAAGCCCTGGCCTAGAATATCCAAAGAGAGAGCTCCGTTCACTTAATGTCATCCTTATTTCCCTGACAGCCAGGCGGGATAAAGAATCTATTTAGCAGGCAGATCAGGTAATGGGACTAAGAATTAGACGTGACTGAAAAGACAGTTTGAATGTGTGTGCACTAGCCTGTGTGTCTGTCCATAGAATTAATGTAAAGTGGATTTTCTTTTCAAGCTGACCATAGACCAACAGCTTAAAATAAGACATTTAAATGTTACTTTATACTGCATCTGCCATATTTCATCTTCAGTGATCTGTTTATGTCACTTTGGACATCAAATGAAAAGCCAATAGCTAAGTTGGCTAAGTAAAGCAATGATTATACAGTGGTTTAAATATGACACAATTCAATGATCAACAATATTTAAATGTGTATCCCTCCCACACAGAGCTAAATTAACAAAACAACACGATTGCATAACTCACACGGTAGCACGTTATCTCTCATTGTTTCTTATTCATCTGGTTTTTTGTTTTAGTATTGAAGCTGTTTTTATTCTGTTGCCAGGGACGAAGTTGACTGAGTGCATATTTATAACCTCACGCTGTAAAAAACATTTATTTGAAGACATTTACGCTGCTAAACATATCCAGAGATGTCGATTGCATTCGAGAAGCAACCTCTTCCCTCTCTCTCACTCATGTGTGCATATCAAGAACATGGAGGCTTGTGGTTGCAAGGTTATTAGATAGTCCAAAATGTAATAATTCAGTGAAGAGAGCACAGACTCGCGTGGGTGTGTGTGTGTGTGTGCGTCAGCCAAGTGTGTAAGGGCTTGAAAAGTGTTCTTCACAAATAGAAATGTTAATAACTCACCAAGCAGAGTATATATCAGTTTCCTGTACTAGAGGCAGAAGGGTTAGGGGAGAGGGGTGACAGTGGGAGGGCTACTTGGGGTAATGACAGATACAAAGAGTGTTAAGTTCATACAATAACTGAATCATTGCAGTTCTCTTTTCTCAGTTTGATTCAGTATGCGACTGAAGTCCCATAATGCTATTTATATGTAAGAGCTCTGATTAGAATTAGTCAAAAGAGGTCAAACTCTTGGAGATGTCCATAGTGATGTCACTATGTTCAGGAAGTAAACAAATTCGTCTAATGGAGGTGTTTCTGGCAGGCCAACAAGCAGAGACCCTTAGTCGATTGGTGGGAGTCATAACCACGGACTGACTCAACATTGGTAGGAAAGGAGAAGAAACATGTCAAACATTTTAAAAACGTATTTCCATCGATATTCCAGAGCATGTATAGGATTGAAATGCTTTCCAAACAAGCCGGAGATATGTCGGCACAAATACGGTTGTCTGTTATTGCCTTCTGCTGTCAGTTCCTGTTGGCCGCTGAAATGGGAAATGTCCCTCAAAGATATGAACAGTCATCCAGAAGCATCTCATACGAGCAGTGGTTCAGAATGGAGCACGAGGGCCTTCAGTGTGAACAGCCCTGAGAAAATGTGTGACTGAGCAAGAGAGACTTAAAATGAGAGATCCGTATAAATCATCATCTCAATATCCCCCTGACGAGCCGTGGTCTAGCAGTAAAGCCTCGGCCGGCAATTGCTGAAATTGTTTGTGTGCGAATGTGAGAGGGAGATGCATTCCTCGGGGCCAACTCCGTGCCCCAAGAGCGTTGAGAGAGTGCCCATTTCTCTTTCTGAACCCTCCTTGAAAATAATTGAATTTTGGATGAATCCGCTGAGGAGGAAACACTGTCATGGGCGGAGGAAGTGGATGCTTGAGGAAAAAACAATCAAAGGAATGAGAGGCAGGTGACAGCACCTTTTAGGATGAGCTTTTCTTTAAAGAACGAGATGAGATGCTTGACAGGACAAGTTTTCATTGTCGGATTTTGAACAGATGACAATGTTTTTGTTGGGACATCTAGTATTCATTCATTTGTTAAAGGGGGGGGTCTATTGTGTTCATGATCGTGTGTCTGACAGTTAGACAGCTGCACTGAATCTTTAACAATAATGGATAAACACCTTTTTCATGATTACTGAGCAAAGTGAGTGTTTGACCTTGATAAGCCCTTGGACAGATCACTCATTCAAACAGGTGGCCATCTTCTCAAATACAACAGAAACAGGCACTCAAAGATAAAGCGCAAACTGATGAAGAACACCACTCATCCTGTGTCCTTCTTCAGATGTCACTGGGGATAACCGTTGTTCCGACCACTATGCTAGCCGTTTTTAGTGCAATTAGCGTCACCCTGGTGTAAACAAGGCAGCCATGGGGTTCCTGGCCAACAGCAGTTTGGATGCTCACCACCAGCAACTCAACCGTGGAAATATTTCTCTCTACAAGAAAGTTTAGAAATGGCAGAGCATGCTGAGCTTATAGTTAAGTTACCGTCAGATGGGACTGTGTGAAATGTAGGGAGGAACTCATAATATCCGGGAGAACCATAACAAGAAATGGGAATATGCATCAACAGGTTCGCCATAAATCATGCTGTGATGACAATAAAGTAATGGGGGTTAGGGAGAGTGGTGGAAGTATATAACATCACAGGCGCCTGAGTGAAAGCAGCCATCATGGTTATAAAGTGAACGCATTAAGTGGAGCACTGAAAGGCACCTCAATGCAAATAACAAGCGTATAGACATGTGGCGGGCAATCATGTTTTACAAATGCAAGAGTGCCCGCATCAATACGTGCGCGGCTGCCAGATGAGCTCAACAGCTTTTTAATTCTTGCTTTGATCTCCTCAACAGAGCCGGCCATTAAAGCCTTTCCCTCAGAAGACCTGGCACTTATGCATACAGCGGACATGAGAAGGGTCCTACTGAGAGTGCATTTGAAACCATCAGTGTACCGACAATTTGATCCAGACATTCAGTTAATGTCCTAACAGACGTATTTAAGGCTATAAGGAGCACCTGCTACAAGATACCCAACCTTTTTCATGAGAAGTCAGCAGAGTCATGCCTCAGCAATTACCTACATGTGGCATTCTCCCTCATTCTTGTGATGCGGTTTGAGTTGTGCAGCATGTCACACATACCCAGCTGGACTGCACTTATCTCCACTCAGCTCTCACACCTTAAAAATAACTGCACCCTTTGTCTGAATGTCGCTTGACAAGCTCTGCAGTCTGAGTACCACCTTCATTGGATTTGTATTCTTCCTCGCCAGAAGACCTCTGCCCACAAAATACTATCAAATACAAGAACTGTGAGCCCCTGGTTCCCTGAAACTTCCACAGAGGGGTTGTACATTTATGAGTTTCTGGACTGCATCATCATTATTGTATATTAGGATATCATCCAGTATACATAAATATGAATCAGTCGATTAAAATATGTAATCGCATGATGTCCATAGTTAATCGTGATTAATCGCAAATTAATCGCACATTTTTTATCTGTTCTAGATGTACCTTAGAGGAATATTTTTCAAGTTTTTAATACTCTTATCAACATATGAGTGGACAAATATGCTTTATGCAAATGTTTGTTTATTATCATTGGAACAATGACAAATATTCTCCTGAATATTCTCAACACAACAACCTGGAACCTCTCTCTCTCTCTCTCTTCACTCTCTCCCAACCCTGTCTACTTCTCTGCACTGAGCCAGTTGCTCAAACAGACAAGCCTGTTTACAGTTGTCTGCAAAATGCCGCTCCTCTGTCTTCATAACAGTCAAAGCATGAGACTGAAGTTCCCACTGTGGGTCAAAATAATACGCTGTGATGTGCAGTCAACACGTTGGATACGATCCGAATTATCTAACGCAGCCCCTCGTCCTCCACAATGTTAAGCTGTAGCCCCCCATTTAGCTACCGCTGTTGTTGCCCAGGCGTCTCCCCGGCAAATTTTCAAGCGTGGTCTGCGGCAAGCGAGCGGCAGGAGCGGAGCTGTCGGCATCAGCTGGGTGCTTGGCTTGCTGTTTAAAACACCTTTTTTTGTATCCATATCTCTCGCTAGAATCTCCCACCATCCAACTAACAACAACAACAACAACAACAACGTTAAGCCTTTGGGCTCTGAAACTACGGGGCGGGCCGAGGACAAATACACATGCGTTAATCGCACGTTAAAATAATTAGTGGCGTGAAAAAATGTTTGCGTTAACTTGACAGCCCTAATAAATATATATATATATATTGTTACTATTAAACCATACCCTTAAACCAACTCTTCTCCCTTGCCCATACAACAAAATAAATAACATAACCTGCCTTGGTGGGAGCCAAAAGAAAACAGTGAGAAATAGCTTCTGAAGCCATTTTCCTATTTACGGCTGCACAAAATCCCAAAGCGCAGCGCTGTGTCATGTTTTCATGTGGGATTCTTCAATATATTTAATCCCATAATCCACAATATTCTCTCTCTGCTGCACACATGCAGGCATAGTGTATAATCCGTGTGCCCAACATAATATGACTTACCATATTTGCTCATCAGTAAAGTCTGTATAACAAGAACCTTAATTACCCTACATCGCAAGAGCACGTTGTTGGATAAATTAGAGGTTTACTTTGGTACAGGATATCACTGAACTGGAGGAATACCGAGCAGATCTAGTGATTCAGTGGATTCCTCGAGAAAGACACCATCTTTTGTGCTTATGTTTCCGACTTGCACCCAACAGGGAAAAGCAATTAAAAAGATAAGATTTTTCGTTCGGTGGCGTTTAGCTTTTTCTGAGGTGGCATTGGTTGCAGAGAGCAAGGGCTGACTACAAAGGGCCTTTGACGAGGAGAACACGGCAATGTCGCCATCTCTGGCTAGGGGCCAGTTTCGCATGCCACTGTGAGCGTCTCAAGGGTTATTGTGGTGGCTTTTCAGGGTTTCCTCTCAAAGGGCTTTCTGGTGCGGCTTTGTGGAATCTATGTGAAGCATCTTTGTCGTGACTGAAAGACCAATGGTAGCGCCGACATGGACGCCTGAAATGCCTCTCTTTGACTGTAGCAAGGAGATGTATAGCTTTTAATGTCATTCCCTTCTTCAACTCAAGTACTTCTTGGTTTATTGGGCCATATTTAGTTTTATCCACCTCGCACCTTCACACAGCTGTATATCAACAGAGAGATATCCTGATCTAAGCGAGGACCTGATCGTGTCACGTTGATCGGGAGAGAAGTTGAATCAGTGTTGTAGGTAGTTGACAAAGCTGCATAGCTCAGGTCTGTCTTGATAGAGATGAATCTTGACATTTGTATCATCAACAGCCTCCTCCTGATTATACAGCAAGTCCCCGAAGAGCCGCTGGTATAAATAAAGCAGAGGCAGGTAAACACTTCGGCGAACAGAATTTGCACATAGGGTTGTTGGATCGCTTCCAACTGAACTTAGGTCTTGTAAAAAGTTCTCCAATTATTGGCTCAGAACTTACCGTTTTTTTTATTTTAGCTTTGATCGAGTATCTCTTGCAAGAAATCATTATCTCTCTTTTTTATTTTTGAGGTTTTAGATGGATTGGGAGTATTCACAGACTGTTTGTCGGTGCTGAATAATAAGTCAAGCTTTTGTTTCCTTGTAGGACTGGTAAAAAATGAAAGCTCCCATACCTCTTCTGATCCTGCTTCATGCCGTTGTGGTCCATTGCCTGAAAGTGGTGTCGAAGAGAGGCTCAGGTAAGTCTTTTATTGCCAACAAATTGTCAAATTGTATCTATTTTACTTCAGTGTCCCATTTATAAGGAGCTATATTAATTGATACAGTTGTGAATCTCTTGAACCTGGCAAGATTTCAAGGCTCTTTTTTTAACCTGAAGCACAAATCATGTTCCAGTCAACAGCATGGGATCACATACAAACGGTCACAATTAAAATCAAAGCTGTCCTGTCTTTTAACAGATTGATTTTTAACCCCATAAAAACTTAAAGGAGACCTATTATGCAAAATCCACTTTGTCATGTCTTTTATACATCAACATGTGTCCCCTCTGTTTAAAGAGATTCTGAAAGTTTCAGGAAAAAAATATCATCTTGTTTTCTTATTTTTTGTAGAAGATAATAATAACAGGTGTTTATTTTTCAAGGGTTTTTTTTTTTTAGGAAAAAAGATTCGCTCACTTTCTGCCCTGAACCATTTAAATAAAAACCTGTCTGAAAATGAGCTGATTAGATTTTGGCCACTTTGTGATGTCATAACGATTTTGGCTTGTGTAACCATTAGCCAATCACCAATCAAGGGACCTTTAAATTTGACTTTTGATGATGGACTAGTTTGTGGTTGATCTTTGCCGATCATTTGCATGGTATCATCTTGTTTTCTTATTTTTTGTAGAAGATAATAATAACAGGTGTTTATTTTTCAAGGGTTTACCTTTCATTAAATAATGAGAGATGACAAACCTTTTGCACCTATAATGCACACACTCGAGTGTCAGTGTGTGAGTGAGTACTCTCTGGATCTATGAAGCACTTTGCAACTTGCTTCTGTGGCCTATATCCAAGTATTCACATGGCTGTAGAATTAATACCAATTGACTCTCCATTCCAAAAAGACAATTACTTTCTACAAGAGGATGGATGCAAGCTAGAGGAGAAATCCACACTGGCTAAGATGAAACATAAAGGAAGTATTTTGCATTCTTTTTTCTTTCCAGAGGCTGCTTGCGTCTGGGTTTTTACCCATGCATATTAGACACAGGTGCGGGAATGGCCCAAGGCTCATCAAAGGCTTTTCCAGCAGAAGTCCCTACGGGCTATCTCATCGGATGCTTCACGAGCCATTGCCTGTGGCGAGGATTTGAAATGTGTCCGCTGATAAATGAACACCCGGTCCGAGCCAGACCTCTGTCCTTTGTTCCTTCTTCTTTTAGATTGTACGTCTTTATTGGAAGCCATGCTGGGAGCAAGTGAGAGCACCATTGTTAAAAGGGATTCTGGGCAATGAAAGCCAGTTTTAAATTGCATTGCTTTCATTTATATCGAATGGAAAGAAACAGCGGGGTCAGGAAGGTGCAGATCCCGGTGTCATAGCAGGTACTTATTTCAATGAAACGTTTTCCAGGGTTTAGGGTTCCTTTTATTTATGAGATAAAACCAGTTTCAGTTTCATTCGGTCATATTTTTATTGGAGATTGAAAAAAATAAGATTGATAGTCTCATTTAGCTTTGGCTCTCTGATCACCTGCCATTTTTACTCCACTTCGAAGGGCTTCTTTATGCATGGTCCAAAAATATGTGGCCAATACATCAAAACTCTTAGAAGTTGCTTGCTTTTTATCTTCAATATCTTAAGGAAAATATCACGATCCAATATGAATTTACAAAACAACCTAATGGTTCAATCTATATTAAGACGAACTGAGCTGCTCTAAACTCAGTAAACATGTCCTGTTTTTCATTCTTACTTTTATGAAAAGAATCTCACTGTAAACAGCCCATTAAAGGAAATTAAATATCTTGATTAACTCCCGTAGGAACAATAGATCCACTATCTTACTTGCTTTTCCTTTCACTAGCCATGAACACACACACACACACACGCACACACACACACACACACACACACACACGCACACACACTAACTCCAGAAACCCCTGCACAGTGCTGCATGTGCACTGCTATTATCTGTAGATGATTAAATTCAAAACACCCGTCTCTGAGTAATGCTTTGTCTGCATTTGTACTCGAGGTGGATCAGTGCAAAAACATACAATGCATATCTGCCATACTAATCCTCAGCATGCATAAGTAGGAGAACATATCCATTTGTCCTCTGCTGTGGTTCCTCTTTGTAACAATGCTGAGACGGCCTGAACGCTTGAGTGAACAGAATAGTAATTACGTATAGTTTTCGCTTAATACAGCACATCAAGCCGGATGTTGAAGTAAAACCCGGCTCTTGGATTGTCAGTGATGTTAAAACCTACGCTGCCCAATTCATTCCAGGAGATGATTCTTGTTTGAACTCCACCACATGTTGTGGCTTCATTTTCTGTGGAGAAATGTTTTTACGATCTGAAAAATGTCTCCCTGGTCCAAATGTTGTTAAAGTGAGGCCTTCGATAGATTTGATTTGATATGTCATTTAAGAGATGTTCTCCTATTCTACAATAGTTTAAGGTCACTGTAATTGTGCTTAAATGCTCTGTCTGTGCATAATACAGGGTGCGTACGGGTGCTGGAAATCCTTGAAAATGCTTGAAATTGTACGAGGTGTTTTCAAGGTTTGAAAAGTGCTTGAATTTTGGGAATGGTGCTTGAATTTGGGATAAAGTGCTTGAAATTGTAAAGGCTTTAATTCGCTTTTTAGATTAAAAGAAAATAAAGAAGTCGGAGCGCGCTTAATTGCTTCGCTTTTACATAAAACAGCTCCGCTCCGGCCTTCCCGCGCAATGCGCATGACCGGCAAGTGTTTTTGTTACGTGTGTGAGTGACCTGGGCATTCTGATGAGAGTGATAGATGACAGTATGCCAGGAGGTTGCCGTTTCAACGAGCGTTGGCTAGCAGAAGACAAATACAAGCCATGGCTAAGACGAGGGTCAAGCGAAGCCCAAGAGTAGCCTCCTGCAAAGTGTGCAACAATAACGATGCGAGAGTCTGCGCTGACACAACACACCACACGAAAGGTACGCCACAGTAGAGCATTTTAGATTAGGCTATCGTTGCATGTAAAATACATGACACTTTTCTCTGTGCGCGGCAAAACAAGCTCGCCAAAATGGCTTCACTATTCTGGCAGTATTTTAAGTGTCCGAAAATGACAATAAAATAGCGGTATGCAACGTGTGTGTGAAGCAGAAATCCTGCAGCTCCACCCGCTGTGACGGACCGGTGAGCGGAGCAGAACACACATTAAGAGTTAGACCTAACACACTTAGCTATTTTATCTACCTCTGGAATAAGCTAAACTAGTTATAAATATATTTATTCTTCACTGTCGGGTCGCTCATTACTGGATCAGTGAGCTGCATGAGATACTGACGGGCTGTCAGGAGAGAGAGAGAGGGGGAGAGAGGAAAAGAGAGCGATATCGGTATCGGCCGATACTGATTCCGGCGATCGGCTCCAAAATTGGCGATCGGAGCATCCCTAATAATTGTATATGATATGTTTTATAATGATTGATCATGAAAGTGTTCTCAAAGCTGGTAAAGGTGCAGCTAGTTTGAATGACTTTGTATACTGCAGGGTAGCTTGTGAATTTACTCCAGGTGGAACTGAAGTCTGATTTAACACTTGATTATATTTCACATCATTCATCCACATCTGTGAAGTAACTAAAGGTATTAAATACATGTAGTGGAGTCAAAGTACACCATTTACCTCTGACTTGTGTTTACTGCCAACCTAAAAGTACCTCAAAAATAGTAATCAATAATATATTGAAAAGTTATTTGGCTGATTGTTTTATATTGGCTCAGCCAGGTTATATCGGATGCCCAGTCTACGTACAGATGGGTCACTCATTTTGAAATATTAAACTTAGTTTTCTTTTCTAACATTTTTAATTTTTCATCGTCATGTAGAATGCTATTATGAAACACACATTTAGTTGTTTATAGCATAAAGAACATCTGATTTAATGTGAGGTAGGGAAATAATCATTTGAGTATAAGTATGTGTATATAAATATGTAATTTACAACAGCTGTAAGATGCTTGAAAAGCTTGAAAATGCACCTTGAAAATGCTTGAAAAGTGCTTGAATTTGACTTTGGAAAAGGTGTAAGAACCCTGATAATATGTCCCGCAATAAGCCCATAAATGCACAGATCCTTACATGTTCCAGTGTTTGTAAGATGACTGGAAGGAGCTTGTGGCATGCCCAGTAGAATCTGTTAAGAAGGGACACAACTCCTGTCAAAGTGGCCTTTAGAAAGACGCTAAACAATGACTCGCTTCTTTCTATAGCGCAATGCCAGACCCTTTTGGTCATTTCTGGCAGCTTCCTCCAATAAACCAAGATATTTTCACATTTTACATATCGAGAAAATGAGCACTGACTAATTAGGTTGTAGGGTCACAGCCTGCTGAAATCCTTAATTTACCCTTAACTCATCAATTATTAGGTAAGAGCTAAACTGTTGACATTGAAAGCATGAAGAAATGATATTGTGGAGGTTTTGACGATGTATGTTTGGTCACTTTTGAATAATAGAAAAGGGGAAAAAGAGTATTTCTGTTGCACTTGGTATTCCTGGTTCTGTCGCTGTTATTGTCTTAAACACACAATCGGCTCCCTTGTTGGCCACACTATACAATAGATGCTTGGAAGAGCTCACTAAGGAATCCCTCAAACTGCCCGTTTGCTTACTTGGCAGTGAGCTGAGGAGAGCAGAATCCTCTTTCTGTGCACCACACAGCTGCATTTAATTTAATATAAAATAGAAACGGCAGAGTTCATGCGAGGTCTCACTTTTGACTCCTTTTGAAGTAATAACTATGCATTTATTCTTCTTCTCACCTCTGAACATGGATTAAAATCACAGTGAGAGAGAGCTTTGGATAATAAAGATGAATTTTGAAAGACCTGGACACAGAACGGTATAAAAAGGGGCATGAGAACACATTGCTGAAGAAACTGACATTTTCTCTAATACTGTAGTCGTTTTCAAATGTATTTAATGTGCTTAGTATTCATGTGCATTACGTCGTGAACCCTGCAATGCTTCTTATCTTTGGTATTCAGTTTTGCTCCATGCTGCTTCACGTACGTATTCATTAGGAGTTAGTGTTATCCTCAGGGATTTCCTGCAACACTTCTTGCTTAGGAGAAGTTGTACGGCATGTCTGTTGATAACATATTTGCTGTTTCCACAAAGCCAAAACGTGAATAATACTCAGTGAATTTCCTCTGCTTGCTTTATTCGACCATTCATCAGATTTTTAAGCGATTGTTTTTGAAGTCCCAAATCAACGCAGCAGTTCAGAAACCTCTCTAAAATGGGCTCACAAAAGTTTGTATTCATTATAGAAGAAGAGACAGACCCCCATTTAGAACCAGGGACACTGGAAAACAATCCGCTTTTCAGCGTTTTGCCTTTGCATTTCAAGTTGATTTCTATTTGACATTCACTAAAAGTCTCCCCTTAACTAAACATGTCCCCCAAGTGAGCATCAGTGACAGTTGTAGATTCACAATCATAGTCCTTGACACTGATGGAGACGAATGTAGCCTATCTCTCCTCCCCTCCGTTGTACAGTCATTAGTTCCAATTTCTTCAGCAGACATTGATGAGTCCCCAGACAAATGATGCTTACCTTTGCACAGTCTCCCAGTAATTCCAGGAATGTATATGTATATAACCCATAACACTCAATCACAGTGAATGCACCATTTTGTTATTCATGCATACATAAAAACCCTTCTCCAACATGTGTTCCCATTTGGCAATTCAGATCCCTGCTCTGCTTCTAGTTTCTATTAAGGATGGTCTTATAGGTCCCGGCGTGTCACTCTGATGAAGAGTAGCTGTAAATAAAACACGCCGCCGCAACAAGACCTTGGTTCCCATTAGTGAGCCGCCGCTCATCATCCGTCTCTCCCGGTATATTTATCTACTGCCGCTACAGTAGGTCCACAACATATTTTCCCCACTTTTTTTTTGCTCTTGCAGGAGAAAGAATCAAGGACGTTGTGACAGTCAGTTCAATTTACAATCTTCACACCCATTGCTATGCACAACTCTGGGAGAATGTCAACATTAATATGTCATTTAAGGATAGAAACGTCCCCCCACATTAATGGGGCTATTCGCAATTTGGCCAATAATTGGACAAGACAGTGATTGCTAACAGGGGACGTCAGCGCACAAATTAAATTATGCCATTTGACTTTGTGTTATATATGCTTTTCTTCATGTAAATGGTCTGAAAAACCTAAAATCCCAAAGGCATAGAGGGGTTTTCAACATTACAGCATGTAACAGTATTTTAGTAGCATCCACATTTACTAAAATAAACCTGGAAAAAAGGTGTATAAACCTTTTTAAGATGATTTTGAAGTGTTCTCTATCTCTTTCTAACACACACACACACACAGGCGCACACATAAATGCATACCCGCGGTTCATCTTCCCTCGGTCAATACCACATACCTGCCACAAATGTTGAATGATTGCCTCCACTGCACCGCCCGTTCATTGCAGGGGAGATTGATCACACACATGATATTGGAAATGAAATGGCTTGCCACATGGAGTTGTTTTCCCTCATGCTGCTCTTAGAGAGAGCGGGGGAGAAACTCAACAAGTGTGCCACATAGCCTCTTTGCAACTGGGGTTACTGTGGATATGTGCTCCAGGTCGGGGACACATGCCACAGTCCTCCGTGTGTAATGAATGACGATCAATCGCCTGATTTACGAGCGGAATAGTCTCTCCGTGGTCTGTTTCCTGACCTGTAATAATGTTACAACACCAGAGCAATTGAGAAAAATGCCAGAGAAGGTTGTAGATGGCGGCAGCTCAGTGAAGATATGCTGTGTAGCCGAAGGTGGAGGTGTTTAAAGCTCGAGTGTGCTGTCAGTGCTCCCGTGTGTGGATCAAAGACGTATCCGATTACAGCAATTTTTTGTATTCCTTTGAGGCATTTGGGTTTAAGGCATTGCCTCTACAAAAATGTCACACATAGGCGTTATCAAGCCTATGGGATGATTGGATTTTGGTTTGCTAAAATCCAGATTTGGGTAGTGGGGTGGAAGTGTGGGTTGAGCCTATAGGGTCAGGCACCTGTCAATCACGCAGATATGTCCCAAAACAATCTGCCCCAAAAACGGTTTTGGTTGCAATTTCTATATCTGTAAAAGCATTTTAAATGTGCCCTATCATGCTTTTTGGGGGGTTCCCTTTCCTGTAGTGTGTTGTGTAGGTTTTCAAACATGTAATTGCATTTGCATCTCTGTAATTCTCATAGCACCTGCAAAGGGGGAGATGCATTGCTAACAGTGCTGCTAAGCAAATAACATCTCAGTGTCTATTTTGCAAATGAGCCTCATTGCAAAAACTGTCCAATTCACAAAGATCTGTGCTAAAAGCCGCATGCAGTTAAAATGCAAACATATCAACTGAAGCACATTTCAGCACTATGGGGTGTCCACGGTCACTTAAACTTTATTTCGGCAAAGACACACACACAAATGTGAACCGTATTCAAATTCTGTGGATTAAACACTTAGATTTCCTTCCACCTTAATGTGTTTTCCTCTATTTGGTCATTGCCTTGAAACTTCAACATTATCTCCAGTTTAATATTTTTTGTCCACTAAAAGATAATATGTTCATTTCAGGCTCCCTTAGCAAATGATGCTGCCCACTTTAACAGCCGGGGTGTTTGGTACCAATTTGAGAGATTATATGTGTGGATGATAATGAGCTTTAGTCCGAAAGAGGATTTAAACATGGAGAAGGCTGGCCACTGCTTAATTTAAGAAAATCTGGCTCTCAGGTTTAAGGAAAAAGGACTTCAGGGGGAATACAACTCCCCAAAGAAAAAGGAAACCGTTTAAATGAAACATTTGTAATAAGGTTAGGGCAAATTGGACGTAATGGTTACGGAAATAATTTGTATTCTCTCACCAACTGAACAACGGGGGGAAATGAACCAGTAGAAGTCTCTCAGTACCGTGCAAATTGCCTGGAGGCGGCGATGGGACTGTACCCAAAAATATCACACATTTAACCTGGGGCTGCTCTGCATGATTAATCCTTGTGGGTACTCCCCCTCATTCTGCGTCACTCTTCGCCTGTTTATCCAGCAGTAGCACAACTATATGCATGCGTTTGCTCTTAAATTTAAAAAAAGGTCCTTCAATGGTGCTGCTGTCCCCTTCTGATCTGTCGAAGTTTCTCTCGGTAACCTTGCCTGTCTCTGTGTTTTCACCCAGCAACCCTCCTCCACCTCCCGTGAATTGAAAGTGATAGTTATTGCCACCATTGATTGGCAACTTTCTCCTCGAGGCCAGACAGGATCGCTTGGGAGTCGGATGGATGCGTCACCGAATAATTAAAGCAATGCACGCCCCATTCAATATTCATTATATTTTAAAGGGTTTTAACGGAAACATTTTAATCTTTTTTTATGTACGCCTCTCTGCAGCTGCATCTGGGATTGTAAATCAATTTTTTAAATCACACACCTGCATTATGAGTGTAGTGAGATTGTGCTAAATGATAGCTCACATCCCTCCTTGATAAAAGGTTTAACTAGTGTAGTTGAAGTAAAGTCATTTGTGGAAATCAGACAAACTGGTAATTTGATTTTCACTTGTCTCAGCTTTTGCAATCTATGAGACATTCAATTATTTTGTATTCCAGTGTTGACTCTTGCAGTGCATTGGCTTTCTATTGATTGAGGCACTCACTTTGTTTGGGGCTGATGCAACTCACTTAAGTTTGATTTGTGAGGGAGAGAAACTCCCACTGGAGGGAACTTTGGGATTTTAGCCTTTGCAGACCATTTACATGCACAAAAACCTTTATAAAACACTACAGGAAAGGGAAAAAGTTTTTCCTCACAACAAGGTTTCTGTCCATGTGCAAGAATTAAAAGTCCAAAAAGGCTATGCAGGAAAACTGTAGGATGAGATGAAGAGGGTTTTTCCCCCCATTTGACCTTGTAAACCAATTATTTGCTTGTTAGGGGTAGAAACATTGAGATGACTGATAATGTCAAAGGGTGTGAAGTTTCTGGCCTTTTCCTGCCTTCAGTGCTGTGAAAGAAACTGCATGAATTGCGATTTTTAATTAGCCTAACCCGCACAATGAGGCTGCTTGAGAGGTGAAGTTTTGTGAAAGCCTCCCAACAAGGTTGCATTTGATGAGGCTGTCAAGCTCTCTCGCGTCAGCCAGGCACTCAGCATGTGGCCTTTTTCAATTCTCCTTTATTAGAAAGTTTGAACACATCCTCTCTCACTGTGTTCATTCCCTGTTCAGTCTCCCTGTCGCTCAATGACAGCTAAGAACAAAAAACACTACTCTCTTGTTCTCTTTGTACGTGTTTCTTTCCCTTTCCCTTTTTATCCCGTTCTTTATTTAGTCCAACTGGGATTGGTCAAAGCACAATCAAGCTATTTCTGCAACAAGCAGAGGCCCAGTGAATCCTTACAGGTCTCAATGGAGTCCTGCCAAGTTAGGGGCTTTTCAGTTTGCCTTTTTTTTTTGCAAGGGAGAAAGGATGTGAGCTTGCTTTGCCGAGGAGTACGCCTTTGTTGGTTGCAGGAGACTGACGCACTGCAGGAGTTCTGGAAACAAACCAGGTTGACTCTATTCTTCGGGCCCTGGCTGCTTTTCTCACCACTGATCAGAAAATACAAGCCATTCAAATTCTGCTGCTTAGCATTTTTATTATAATTAGCCAGGAATCACCTGGTACTCCCCCCATAAGGAAAGTATCCAAAGCCAAATGGCCTATTGTTTAGGGAGATAAATACTACTATAATTAAGACGCAACAAATTTGATAAAAAAAATCCACTCCTCTTCAGCTCAAGAATCCCCTCCAAGCATGCTTTGTAATTTCATTTGGCACATTGAAGTTCCTTCACATATTTTCCTGTCATGTTTATTGCTTCTGTTTGATGTGGCGCACGGTTGAAATATTTAAGACCTCTTATTTACGATCATCCGGAGCCCCAAAAAAGGGAAGAAGATGGCAGCTGATTTCCCTGCAGTGCAATGATCGATACATTCTACATATGAATTAAGTTCCTCTGTCATCTCCAAGGCCTCTTGCAGGGAAAAGCCTCTCACTGGTCTCTTATCAGCCAATCACAGAGCAGCATGGCTCCGCACAGCCTCCCTCACCTCTGCATTCATAAAACACACATATGGTGGTGCAGCATTAGGAAAGTGTGTGTTCACTGATCATCATGTGTCATTTACAATAGGTGTCTTTCATTTATTATTTGTATATGACATAAAGTGGCAGTTCTGTAAATGTGATCAGCTATGGATCAAACTGTCATGACATATTTATGTTGCTCTGCTGGCTTTGGAGTTTATTAAGGAGTTTGGATGAGATGAAGGCATGCATGAAGAGCTACTAAGTTTACATGAGGAGACTCTTAAGTCAAAACAACAATATATTTCTGGTTGAAGTACTGTACATTTTCCTTCAGGCTTCAGCCTGGAGAGAGCCTGGAGTCTTTATTAGCGTCTGCTGCTAACTGAGAGGCACTACAGATGTTAGTAGGCGTTGCATCTCTGTTTCCTGCCAGTAGCCAAGCAACACGACATGCTGCGACCTCACAATCCAAAGTGTTTCTGCGCTCTCAGCACATCCCCTCGCACAATCTCGCTCTCAGAAACGGGGATTAGAGATCCCCCTCTCTCTCGCTTTTCCACAACCTTTGCCTGTGTTGTGCGTGTGATCTTGCCAGAGGGTAATTAAACTGTTTCTGCTACTCTCAGGGAAGTTTCCTCGCGTATATCATCTGACATCAAAAACACTTAAAATAAATTGCTGTGTAAAAAATGCGATGTTCAGGCGGCCAATTAAGTTTGATTCCTGAAGTGTGAGCCTCTGAGCGTGTGTAATGAGGCCCGTGGCTTAACTGTGAAGTCTGCTCGCTGCTGTCTGACAAAATATGTTTTTTTTCTTCCATTCACGTGGAGCCTAATGAGTGGTGGAGATGCTATTCTTACCCATCAACAAGTCCGATGATGGAAGAGAAACAGATCACATAGCTTGAGGAATAGGCGCTTTCACACCAGAGTACTTTTCCCAGGAATAGTTCCGATAGTTCCTGGGATCTGGAACTAGAACTTTTTTCTGATTGGCTGGGCGAATTGCAAACCACGCCCTGTAAAACTCTAGCATTAGCATTAGCCCAGCGCACCAACGGAGAGAGAATAACTTATGGCAACACAAAAGAAAACATGGGAGCGGTGGAGTGATGAGGAGGTGTCGACGCTTCTAGGTGATTTACTCGGAAGCCAGTCCCCAACTCCGGGGACTTCCGGCCGGGGACTTCGGGTGGCAGTATACCCCGTGAAGTTGTTTGCGGCCTGCCAGTAAACCCAAAGCAGAAGAAGAAGTGACGTCAGCGTCTCCCTCAGGGACTTATTCCGGTGTGAACGCGATTTACTAGATAGTTCCAGGAAATAAAAGTTCCGGGAACTATTCCTGGGAAAAGTACTTGGTGTGAAAGCGCCTAATGATTAACACCCCCTTTTACAAGAGGGTTGACCTTACAGTTTTTTCTGCAATGGCAATGAATTAAAACCGGTGATGGTGATATTAAGCTGTTAATGAATCGGTTGAATTTACTTGCAACCTAGGGTGTTTGTCCAGGTTTAATGAAAACACTTCTTGCAAAACAGCTGGGATAAAGATAACAAAAAAACCAGTTTATGGTAATGCTGTTTTGATCGACTGTTGACAGGACCTCCGTCCCAGTTCCTGCCTCGAAACACTCCATTTCAATCCCAAAATAAAAGTATCCAAATCCCATTCTAACACCTTTCATTTGCTCGGCATTGAAATTCAAATACGGCCTGATTATAATGTTTAATGTGCATGCCACCCTCAGCGATTTTGAAATGGTGTGGCGTAGGCATTCAAAGGGCCTCCTTTTGCTGTTTGCAACTCTCTCTAAGGCTCTCTGTCATCTTTTTGTGCACCAAGTGCCTGGTCTTGAGAAAACACAAGGACAGCTAAGGATTATGCTTCTGTATGTGTCTTTCATTGCCTTTAATATGCAAATAGGAGATTAGTTTTGCAAAGAAAAGTGTTTGGCATGGGAGTTATTTCTACCAGGAGGGTGACACTAAACATTCCCACCTCTTTCCTTTTTTCGTTCTCAGGATCAGTCTTAACCATTTCAGCAAGAAACCGCAACCAGGGAGCTGTGTACAACAAACACAATCATATGGTCTTTAGCTACTTGCAACACTCAAGGTTTCAGTAACATGACTCGTGTTTTTTTATTTAATTCAAATGCATGTGTCAGTGTTTTTCATTTGAGCCTCATGACAAAATTAAAATGTCTCTCTCGGTGTGGCTCAGGCACATCAAACAAAATAAGAAAACGACATGTTCATAGCAAAAGCCAAATGCAGTCGGGTAAATGACTTTGCTATTACACTGTCAGAAAAACCATTTCAAATTTGCCATGGGAAGCAATTCCAGCATTTCTTTTGATCTCCAGTGCAGAGGGGAGGAGGAAGGATTAGGAAACATTTCATATCATGGAATTGTGATCCCGGCGTTGCAGCAACACAATGCACATGCAATGTCAACATCAATAATTGACTGATTTGAATGACCTAATTTCTTGCAAGTGGGCGACCTCTGCATCAGAGCGTTTAACCCTTTCCAAATGTGCCTCAGGCTGACTGATGGTGGATCGGAGCACTCAACCAAATGTTTCTGCTTCCTCCTCTAGGCATGTTTGTTAAGTGACCCTAAGGGCCGTTCACACATGGGAGCAGGAGATCAAGGCAGTAGAACAAATACAACAAAGTATATCAAGTCAACAATTTGTTTATTCCGACACTAAGTAAATTAAATGAAGATTGAAGGCTCCCCACACTTATTAAGTCAGCATGCAGGCTACACACACCTCCGTTGTTTGGAGTATTGATTCTGTGTGCACACGCACATACACGTGAGACAGTGAGGCGCAGATTATCCGATTAAACATCCACGCTGACCGTGTACAATTGATCAGAGTACATTTGCTCGGGGCTGACAACCCAGTGGGCATTCATGACTGGCTCAGAGGGGGGGGGGGGGGTTAAGGATTATTGACTGTGGGAAAAAGAAATAGAGAAATCTAGAGAGTCACAGAATAATCGGATTAAACTAACAAATTAGCGTAAGAGTAATGAACCCGAGACACTTCCTTGGTGGTTCGTCCCTCTGAAGGAATAGCTTTTTGAATAACATGTTTTTATTTGATTTACTTTGATAAAATCGAAAGTTGTGGAAATGTGAAAGAAGATGTCTATTATCTCTTTTGCTTTTCACACGTCATTCCCACCTGATTAGTCAGTGTGTGGACATTTTCCCCACATAGGTTTTGTGCACATCCTCTCTTAATGAAATGAAGCTGCCTTTCATTCATCGTAAGTCAAGGAAATGTTTTTTGTTCTTGACCTCCTTCAGGCCTGCAGAATGAGTCAGTGTGTGTTAATTGCGCTGACAGCACTGCCTTGACTCTTGCTATCATGCATGACATGCAGCTATTTGACGGCCTCTGCTGTCCTCTGACTGTCGAAAGGTAGGAGCACTTGAGAGAGTGTTTAAACAAGCGATCACTGGCGCCTCTGCGCTGTTGACTTCGGCTTTTTGAGTATTTGCATTTTTATTGTTGAGTTGTAAACACTCACAAACAAAACCAACAGTGGATGAAATGTGGCTCAGAGTTAATGAATAGATTTTAATGGACACTCCAGGAATGTTTGTTAATTTTCTGTCAGCGCGTGGTCCTAATGAAGCTGAATGAAGTGTGCGTCGGGTTACTGGTGCGTGCAGTGTGATTATGTTGAATATGTTCTCTCTGTTGTGTGGTGCCAACAGTTTAAGCGGGGCTGTGTAGGTGGAGGGACGTGGGAAGGGAGGAAGGGCAAAGGGAGACAAAGGCAAAGTGGAGAGTACGCAAGGCCGGGCTTCATGAATTCATTTCCCCTCTCTCCTGTGTCAGAGGGACCTCGTCTGAACCCATTACGGTGGTAACAAGGTGACAGCAAGCGCTCTTGCTATGGGTTCTGGCCTCCGGAGCTGTCTGGCTGCCCGTCTATGTTAATTAAGGGAGAGAATGAAAGTGTGAGGTATGGGGACACTGTTAGACAAAAACGCTTAACTAGATGGTCCGAAAGGACGGAGTTTCACTCTTTCTCTCAGAGTTTGCAGCTTCGAGGTGGAGCTAAAAAGACAGCCATTAAAGCTGAACCCCTATTCACATTGGTAAGTGAGACATACAAAACTCCCCACTCAGCAGACCATGAATTATTGACACCCTGTTAGGCTTGTCATGTTTAATTATTTGATTTTAGAACGATTGGCCAGTCTCATTCACTGAATCCATTTCCCTTGCACATTATTTAAAGGGGCCCTATTGTGATTTTCCCTTTCCTGTAGTCTGTAATATAGGTTGTTGTGCATGTAAATGGTCTGCAAAGGCTAAAATCCCAAAGTCACTGGTGCTCTTCTAAAGTAATGTCTTTCAACCGTGCTGCTGGTTTAAGATGGACGTAATAGAAATATTTGGCAGCATCCTTTCCCCTCATCTGTGGGAAAATTAGTGTTGTCTTTCTGCAAGGGAAAAAGGCACTGGCGAAGTTCACTGGCAGAGTGTTTTTAGTGCAAAGTAAGTGGGCGATCAGGAGATGTCATCAATTCCAATGCATGCCAGTTGCCACGGAAACAGAAGTGGAGAGGCTTTTCTCAAGGATCCTGTTAAACATTTAGAGTGTGCACGGCTCAAATGGAGAAAGAAAATAAATAGAGAAAAGGAGCGCCTGAGATGTGTCGTGGACTATTGTCCATCTTTTCATCTTTATTTGTTTCCCCTTCGATTAGAAGTGGGAATTCTGTGAATACATTTCTGTGATTGGTTTTTAGTTAAAGCTCCTTTTCTATTTAAAAAGCTACACAGTTGAGAGACAGAAAATTATACAGCTCACAAACCTTCAATTCACCTTAAAGCATCATTTTTACGGAGCATTTGAAATTGTTAACTCTCCCTACATCTCCTTAATATCCAAAGTAGAGGTGGGTTGCATTTCAGAAACACTATGATAACCTTATGTAAGACACACACTTGTTATACTTATTATGTTGTTTTCTCATATTGGCTACTCTTTATTAAATGGCTTAGTTGCATGGCTGATTCTAATCAATTTGGACATTTCACAGGTAAGGTTGTTAATTGTCGCTAAAAGACCGTTGCTAAGGAGAAAACAGACGGTTGCTAAGGAGGATCAAGAGACTATTTGCAGTCATATCAATCCACAGAAAGAAGTCCAGTAAATTAAACGTCACCCTAGCACCCAACTTTACCTTTATCTGCCAAAGTGTCCAATGCTGTGACCAAAGCTTTGCTCAAAAGCACCACAGTTGCGCGGCGCCTCCTGATGGAGCAGCTAGCCCCTCTCAGCGGTAATCTCCCAGCAGACGATGGGAAAGGGCTCAGCGCGGTCAGGACGTGAGCTGAGCAGATAGGAGCTCTGTGTAATTCCTGTTAATTACTGTTCAGGAGGCGATAAGACCTGTTTGGAGGGGCTAAGAGAGGAGATAAGGAGGATCAGGGATTCACCTGAAGGATGTTTCACCTCATGGGCAAAAACAGTCCACTTGAAAAATGGTCTGGCTGCAGTAGTTGTTTTTTCTTCTACACTTACTGAACTAATGGAACTTTTCTGACGCTCTATTAAGTGCAGAGGCTGAGAGAGGTTTTTTTTATTTCTAACAGAATCTGAAAAACTTTTAAAGCAAACTTATTGACTTGAAATTGCAATAATGTTTTCATCCAGTTTTTAAATGATAGCGTCAATTTGAGTGTTGACCTCATTGTTATCATTATTTGATGAATTCTTTCTTCTTTTAAGTGGACCTTGAGTTGTATTGTTTTGGTCATCTGCTGATTTTAAGACTCCATAGACAACATTTTTGCAAAATTGAGGAAATGAATTCACAGAAAACTATAGTTTAATAAATCCTGGCAATTCCCATTTCCAAAATCACATCAAAACAGATGTATTGAAACACACTTTTTAGTGCACTTGTGTTAGACTATTGATGCCACGGCAAATATTCACAGCATGACTTGAGGGATTTTCTTTTTCGAGAATAGTTCAAAGCAATTCACCAAAAAACATGAGCCCTGTGAGATCCAATTCATTTCTTTCGGCATATTCCAAGCCCCTATTATCATGCGCCGGGGGTGGATCTCACAAGTTGTCAGTCACCTCTGTTCTGCTGTGAAATCAGACCAAATCCCACTCACTGTTTGTCTGCCTTTCATTGCACAGATAACCCTTTGACCTGCTGGCGAACAGGCCTTTCACTTTTCGCGTCAAAAATAACTAGTCATTTGTGATAATTTAGTATGAAAAATAAAAGGCTGATAACAGAGAACACTGTGTGGTTCGATGAAGGAACTGAGCCCTGGATGGTGAACTGCAACGGCTCTTTAGGGCTCCGAGTGCAGGGAGATATGAGCTCATATTTAAGACACTAGTTGTCTGAATTCATTGCATTACGAATACCTGGGAGTGGGTGAGGTCTCCTGCACCTTCACATTGACCTTGGTAGTATTAAGAAGGACTATTATGCTAATTTAAGGTTTCATATTTGAATGTTGTGCCTCTACTCTGACATGTTAACATACTTTAATGTAACCTGCAAAAACATATAGGGCCCCTTTAAGTTCTTGCATGACTCTCTTGTGTGTGCATGCTGGTAGAGGCCTCTAATTTCTTACTTTTCAGTTTAAATATTTTCTCTTGTCCCTGCTTATTATCAGCTCAGCGAAGGCATCGTGTCTTTCTCACTCAGCAGCTCATCATTAGCAGCAGGAACATATTTCGCCCTTGTAATACACAGAACACCAAGATACTAATTACCTTTCAGTCACCAATAAGGCTTGGTTTTACCCCCCACTTCTCATTGAACAGCCACTGCTGGAAGAAGAATCTGTTTCAGTCAGGCGTTCGTGGAGCCTCTATACAAATCACGCGTAATATGACAACCATTCATCACTTTGATAAATGACTATCAAAGAGAGCTACTGAGAAATATGCAAATGTCATCGCTTAGACATCACAGTGTACCTCATTCTTAGTGATTAGACAACACACAACTTTCCCACAAGCAAGAATAAGTAGTGTTTGATTACACAGAAGGATATTCTTTTTCAACAAATGCACTGTACCAAGGGACCAGACAAATCTGAATCTCCGGCTTAAATGCTCCTAATTTCCATCTCCTTTATCTTAAATGGATACTCACTCCATCATATACTGCTATTAAATTAGTCAAGTCTGTGCACTGCGCCTAATGGACCCTCTATTGTTCCAGATATTAGACAACACAGAAAATTAGGCATAATCCACTTGTCTTTTCTAATGTTAAATGAGTAGTTTGAGGATTTCAAGGACACTTTGATGAGTCATTGCTCGTGTTGTTACCTCCTCAGATGTTGTGTAATGCTGCAGGATAAAAGCACACATTATTTGTGTGTACTTCTGGACATCATAGCTCCAGTTTAGTGAAGCCCTGCTGCAGTATGCAATGATATTTATGATACAAGTCTGTGGCAGCAATTTGTACCAGTTGTCAAAAAGGTTAAATGGACTATTTTCTCCCCTCTCAGAATACGGATGGTGCATTGAGGGACTGAGGGAGAAGATAAGACGGAGAGGGATGGTAGTGGGAGGTTCAGTTGGTGCAGAGGCTGCTGTGATGTTTTAAAAGAAAAAACGGACAGCGAGGAAACTCAGTAACTTTCTCAAATACAAATAAGTCCATGGTTACAGATGCTGAAACCTGGCAAGAACATTTGATTTCACCCCTTAACCCTCACCCTAAAACCACAACAATTATAATAGGCTCCCTTTAACACAAAACTATAAGAACTTTTCCATTTGCTTTGCTTCCTTTTTTAGGTGTTAAAGTATCCTTCCACCACAAACCTTTATCAAGTTGTGGGCCTCTTACTACCAAAATGATTCCCCAAATAGTCCTTCAGTACAGCTACATTATTCCAGGAACTACTGTATCTCGTTTCTTGCAGTACTAAAGGTCACTGATGGTCCTTAAAATTATCATAATGTGACTGATTTTCCCACAAGACTAAAAAGTGTGACGGTTGTCACTACCCGATCGGTCCACCTGCCCGATCTGTACTGCGCATGTGTGAGATGGTCCGCCATATTGGACAACTACATACGGCAACTCTACTAGGACATTTGACACAGTGGCTTTTGGCAAAGCACAAAAAGAACCGAGAGAGATTATTGTTATTACAACGTGACTTCACTATTATTTAACAACTCTTTTTATTGGGTTCTTTTATTTGGGGTTAAGTACATTGTCAGAATAAGTGAGAAATTGATTTAACTTCTGTTAGACAGCTATCATACTGAATAAATATTTACTCTGAATGTATGCAAAAATGTATGGCATATAGCTGTCTAACAGAAGTTAAATCAATTTCTCACTTATTCTGACAATGTACTTAACCCCAAATAAAAGAACCCAATAAAAAGAGTTGTTAAATAATAGTGAAGTCACGTTGTAATAACAATAATCTCTCTCGGTTCTTTTTCTGCTTTGCCAAAAGCCACTGTGTCAAATGTCCTAGTAGAGTTGCCGTATGTAGTTGTCCAATATGGCGGACCATCTCGCACATGCGCAGTACAGATCGGGCAGGTGGACCGATCGGGTAGTGACAGCGGTGATGAGAGAAAAAGAGGAAATGGCTGCCTTTTGAAAGTCTCCCTTTCGACCTCTGCACGTACGTTTCAATATCCATTAAAGCATCAGAGTTGCACGACAATGAACTAAACAAAGCATCAGAACAAAATAGGAACATTTACTTCCATATCTGTATTTCTTTCTGACACGTAAAGTCATGTGACCATGCCATAGCTCGTTTATAGCCTAACGTTTGCTAGTTACTCCTAGCGATTGCATTTGCGAAGCCCTTGTGATGCTTACTTCTGCATCGGCGTACACAACATGTCATCACTGCACCACTCTATTGTTATAAACACACTTGAAAACTTCCTGCCGCACTGACCCTAAGTCTGTGTCAACACTTTCCTGTTAAAGTTCCTGCATAGTTCACTGCTCTGATGACCTGCACCCTGAGGTCTCCTCCAGCTATGCAAATGAGCCCATCTTGTTTGTGTTTTGCAGATGTGGGGCAATAAAATAAAGCAGGGAAAGACAGGGGAGGAGAAGTGCTGTACACTCCATGGCTCCGTTGCCCCAGAGTGCTCGGTGAATTATTTATGAAAGTGCTGACAGAAGAGGAGCAGGTTCAACAAGGCGCGTTTCTCTGGGGGGCCCCAACAGCCGACAGTCAGGTGGGGCTCGGTTTGTCTTGCGGCCTCTGGATTTTAATGATGGTCCAGTGGTCTCGTTATGCGAATCTACAGTGTAGCGTTTCTCCTGTGTCAGCTGAAAAGAGGAGTTGCGTGCGAATCGGTAATCTCTGCTGTGGCTCTGCACCCCTCCATTTAGTTTCTCATGTACACTCGCCCCATCGTTTCCAATCTGAGTTTTGCCTCCTTCCCCGGTTCTCTCTCCTCCTTACCTTTCACACTTTGTCATTTCTCATCTAGTTGTTATACATGGCCTTCTGCAGTGTGTCTATTTCTGAATTGCTCTCGTCCCCTCTGTCCGCCTACTCCTCACTTGCATCTCATACATCTCTGTCGGTTCCTTCTGCACACTACTAACACCATCAATGATGATTGACAGGGCACTAAACATAATTTAAATCATTCCTCTTAACCCGCATTAGCTTAATTGGAAGTCTTTCTACTTCTGTTTTTGCAGTATGGCAGAGATAAAAGGAAGCGAAGCCATGAAGATGATGAAATGTATGTTTTTATAAAAAATATGTAAATGTACCTATAGTGCAGCAGCATGTATTTGGAATAACAGACATGTTGGTATAAGGAGTGCTCAGTGTGCTGGTGCAGTGGCATTTCTTTGCAAATAGTCTTTGGCCCATGGACTAGGGCTGAACGATTAATCGATTTTAAATCGAAATCGCGATTTTAAATGATGTGATTATCAAATCGCAAAGCCTGTGATTTAAAAAAAAAAAAAAAAAAATGTCTTGTGTGTCAGTCATCCACACCAATCAGAAGTGCTGTGCTCCACATGTACCAGCCATTGTTAACCAATCAGAAGTGGCCCATGATAGAAGGGGATAGACAGATTGATCCAATCACCTGCCAAGTGTTTTTGAAAGTGCCTGCCCTTTTCCAAATGGCTTCCAATGGAGCTTTCCTAGATGGTTTGGTGAAACAAACCATCTGAGTCAGGTTAGTAATGCTCCATCACATGTTTCTATTACAGGGTGAGTCTGAAACTGAAGCTTGACTTTAAAGCAACCCAACGGAAGTTTCATGTAAGTTTAGTTCTTTCACTCGTAGCTCGGGCTGCGGGGGTGCTAGAGACGGGAGCACGTTGATACGACCTTCCTAGCCGGAGATATGGCCGCATTTTACAATAAACTTCCGTTGGGTCGCTTAAAAACAAATATCGCAAATCGAATCGCAATATCTGTCAGAAAAATCGCAATTAGATTATTTCCCCAAATCGTGCAGCCCTACCATGGACCCTAAAAGTCTGCTCATACACTATAACATATTACAATGTGGAGTCATGCACAGCAGCTAAAAATAAAAAGAATGGGTTGGTTTCGTGCTCACCTCTTGAGATTAGGGAAAACATCTTGTGCCGTTGCTTACTCTGATTGACAATCATCCTAATATGAACCATTGCTATCTAGAACGATTACAATTCACATTTCGCAGCCCTCTGACAGCAAACAGAGTTTGGAGTGTTCTTGATAACTGCGACGCTCCTCTTAATTACATTTCGTATCGACCTCACTAAACTGTTGCTGCCGCAATGACAGTCAATGTGCTTACCGCTACAGATTGAGGTATTGTAAAAGTTTAGTGTTGTGATGACGAACTCTGTCTTTTTATCTTGGGTCTATCTGGCTTACTTTCTCCAGGGTGGTTCATCGTCCTTGGCTCTCTTCATAAAAAATATATAATGTTTCCCTCAACAAAGACAGACATTATGTTCCACTATATTCTTCTCTTAAATCATTGTTTCTTCAAGAAGCTCAGCATCAATGGCCACTTTTCAAACAGTTGTCATTGAAAATATACAACAACACTCTCTTGACTAACCCCCCTAATGCATTGCGCCTCAGGGCTGCTGCATAATCTGACAGCACCTCCGCTTATAGGTCTCCTCACTGTCAGACTCACCTCTCCAGAGGATGGACACATCACAGGTCTCTGCTACCCCGTCCCCCCCCCAGGCCTCACTTGTCAACAGGAGCAGCACCTCCTCTGTTTGACCCCAAGGGAGGAGAGGAAGGAGGGGACTCAAAAGTGTAGATAGACATTGGATGAATTGTATAAGGATACAGCTTATTGCAAAGATGATCTGCATGCATGAAATAGATGGTTTTCTTCACATATTGTTTCATTTGAAAGAACAAGTATAAAGAAAACATAATCATTAAGTCTGGTATAATGCGATAACAGCATCATATGGTGAGTTACCTTCTGAATCCCACTCCTGTTGGTTTAACATGGATAATCATGTGGCTGTGTTGTGTGGATTCATTGTAGTTTCTTTGGAAACCTAATGAGAGTATTTTCCTTGGTAGGAGCTTAATGGGCTCTTGTTGGTGCACAGAAAACACTCCTTAGTAACCAGCTTGATATGAGCTTGCTGTGCTACGTTGAATGTTGTACAAGCTCTCATACAAGCATGTTTACATGAAAACAATGTCCTTCCCCTTCACATTCCCTCCATATTCCACACTAAAACCGGCCTCAAATTGTACTCACGACTTGGATATGAACCGCTTCATTCAGAGAGCCCACATTTCCAACTGATAACAAATAATTGTTCTTCCATATCACATTTCTGCCATTGTGGCCAAATCTCGCTCCCTGCATTGAGTTTTCATCATTTTCCTACATCTATTATTCCGGCACTATTCCACCGCGATCAGATATGGCACATCCTTCCAGAAAATCCCCAACTTTAACCTTGTGAAAAAGCTTGCAGATTGAACTATCTCAGCAGTTCCCAGCAACTCTAAGCTGACAGAATGTCTTCATAGCAGTTCAGGGTTCTGTGGTACACATGGATCTGTGCGTCATCCCAGAGTTTGACAGGCGAGCACGTACGCACACCAACACACATACACATACAGACACACACACACTCACACAAAGGCACTTTCTGGTGAGAAGCAGGGGGTCCAATTATGGGCTACTGTGACAGGGAACGGCTGTAGGGAAGTCAGCATCCCCGCAGGAAGGCCACTGTGTGCCCAACACACTGCCAGCATGTCCACTGACAGTGATAGGAATCCTATGATGGGAAACAAAGGCACAATGGAAACCTTAAAGCTGTTGTGAAGGAAATGTTGGCGGTGTTTTCTCTGCAGACACTATAATCAGATCATATTGAACCGTGCTGCACTGTGCTCACTCGCCCACGCACTGTCTTTATTGAGATATAAATTAGACCGTGTTTTCTCATGAGGATCTCAACTCTCTAAATACAATCTGAGCACTTCTTTGTAAAACATATTCAGTGTAAAAAAGAATGCAGCCAATTGTCACATTCTTGAAGACAGTTTTTATTTGGAAGCTAACTTTTGGAAAATTCCATTAAAAAAAGAAATATATATTTGCAATACATGTTTTATACATTGGTGTTTTATTTTGTTAAAACTCTAATAGATCCAGTGATGGGAAAAGCTCAGATCGTATACTTGAGTAAAAGTAGCAATACTAAATTGTCCATTTACATGCACAAAAACCTATATGACTAAGTACAGGAAAAGGGATATTTTTTAACCTGTAATGATACGCCCATTTTTTATTAGTTCATGTATATTGTGTATTCATTTGAATTTGAAGTAACTAGGAAAAGTTGCCAAAACAAATGTAGTGGAGTAAACCAAACAATATCAGCTTCCAATAATAAGCAGACGCTACAATGTACATTGAATGCATGTCTTCCATAATTCAACTTCCTAACCTCCACACGGATTACTTTTGAATGCAGGGCAAGTCAACAGACAGAATACTTGAGCACCCTAAATTATGTAAGGATATGTGCATAAACGTGACTCATTGCACGCACTGCTCCGATAATGCCGACAGTGTGAAAGATAATACTTGACATTTTCCAAAGGATGAAAGCCATGGAGTGTGAAAACAAAGTGGGCAATATCTCCTGACAAATCTGACAGCTGCCATTAAAATAAAAACACAAAATTGAAAAGGAAATCGTTTTTCTATGGCTCTTTTCAAGCTCCAGCAGAGTGTGTTCTGTGAGTTTTGTAAAAGTTGTACTGTTGAAACTGGAAGCTTGTGTACAGCGTTGATTCTTAGGAACAAATAGGCCTTTCCCGATGGCACAAAGAGCTGAATATGTGGGCAAAGGGGTGTCTGACAGCTCCAAGGCCCCCTGCTCCTCGCTGGCTGGGAGTCTCCAGGGGACAGGGCACATGTTTTTTTTCTCAGCCGCCCCTGTCTTTGTCCATGTGTGTTTCCTGTCTTTGCACATATGGATCTTGTCTCATGTGTGTTCCTCTGTGACCCCTTCCTACACTCCTTTCCATATGACTGCATCCTGTTTTCCTTGCCTGTTCCTGCATCTTAAACATCAGAGATCACCTTGGTCATGTGCACACAGGCCCTGCAGAGCTCTACTGTTGGTTTGTCCTCGCTGCACTGTGCAGACCTCTATTGACCTAATATACGTTCCTGCTTCAGCAGCCCCCCAAAGTGTAGCCCGCTGCTCTCGCTGGTTAATGGAAATGTTTCCTGAGTGGTCTTCCAAGGCCATCGTGGAGGGAAGCTTAAGCTTTAGTGTGAATGCGTACACGATGCGTCAGCAAATGTGGGTGTTGAAGACAGTTTGTTTTGTCTTCTCAAAATAAGTGCCAACATTGAACTTAATGTCAATTCTGTTTTGTTTTTTTTGCAAATCTAGATTAGTGACTTTCTCTCGTTAGAAAGATTGAGCATCAGTGTAACTCGCATTGCGTTAAGTGTGTGACTACTGCAGCAAAGTAAATGTGTGACTGTCACTGTGGACAGATCGCCGCGTCCTGATGTCTGCACATCCGCCCACTCCCATATGTCTGCAACACCATGAGAAAATGCCTCACAGTGCAGGGATAAGTATAATAATAATTCCCTGCCTGTTTAGTAGCAGAAAGACACACTTTTATAAATGTATTAAAAGCTATATTTGTTTAGAAGTACAAATAAAGCAGCACACATAGATATAAACACACCAAAAAGCCATTGAAAGCTGTAGTCACCTAACATATAATTTTGCACCATTTGTGGCTAGTTTAGGAAAGGTTATAATTTTCCTCCAGCATGCTTCAAGCGAAATGTCCTGTGTTTTCACTCTTCTATCTGATCCGACATCCACAGTATATACTTATGTCATCCCACACTAGAAGCTGCACACTGCCTTTTAAAGGGAGAGGGCTGTCAGAGAAAATGAACATTCCTGACTCGGTGCCATTTGAGAAGCAATCACAGCGACCGCAAATGGACCATTGACCCCTTTAGCTTATGATGTTAATGCAATATAGGAGCACACACTACTGAAGACTTATTTCACTTTGAACACTTAAATACACTACCCTCAACACCTCAATACTTTGTAGTTATCTACATTTTAAACAGATAATCATCAAACATTCAATATACTATAGGCTTTGACAGTGTACTTAAAGCTCCTTACACACCAAGCCGATTTTCGACGTCGATAGATGTCGGGCCGTCGATGAGCGTCGTGTCGCCCTACTCAGATTGGTGTGTACTGCACCGTTGTGTCTTTTTTCGGCCGTGCCGACACCTTCCGCCGCCGATTCAACATGTTGAATCGGGAGGCCGTCGGCTAAATAAATCACTCAGATTGGCTGTTCAGCTAGCGAATCAGTGCATGAGAAGCGAAACGGAAGTGAGGGACCCAAACAAACTATTAAGAAGGCAAATGTGAGATTTCATTTAACTCCAGCTCTCGGCACAGGTTCGGGAAAGCCCCATGAGCTTCTCGCTGTAGAGTGAACATGGAACGCACACGCTATTTGTTGTTTGTTTATATCACGCAGTCTGCTCTTCTTCTCTCGGTGTATCACGCAGTCTGTCTTCCGGTTGTTGCCTCTTTTGAATGACGAATACACACTACCGCCGCCTGCTGGTAAGGAGAGTTATTGCCACTTAACAATTAACACATCAATACTCGCATGTCCAACTGATAAAGATTAACTCAAAATGTTAAGAGGATATTATTTTAGTGAAAGCAACAATAGCTACTGTGTGAAAAAGCGGCTGGCCAATACACGACAGAGCCGACCAGCGATCCAATCAGAGCAGACTGAGCTCTGGTTTCAGACAGAGGGTGAAAAGAGGTGCTGCAGCACAGGCAGTTTGAGACAAATAAAGAGCTCTTTGAACATTAAAGCATGGAGACATGTCACAGTAGAGACACTACATACAAGTATGAACCTGAACATGAGCAGAATAGAGTCTCTTCCACTTCTAAACTAACAGAGACATTTACATTTAAACCTATTCTGCTTTGCCATTTTCTGTACTTTGTAACAGTCATTCTCTGTAGCCATTTTACAGGAAAATTCACATAATAATGAAAGTCTTTACATTCAGTGCTTCTGTATAAGTCTCCAACTGCTCTCATTTTAGAGAAGTCGCCATGGATACAGGTCTCAAACATACAGCATGTGTGCATTGGTTAGTAGACCACGCCATTTTACAGCATTCTCGTGCAATGCAACTCCTGCTGGTGTTTAGTTTTTTAGGTAGAAAAGATGCCCTTTTCTGCAAATCAAACTCATGGTCATTTAATATCATTTGCATGGTTTTCAACTGCCCTCATGAACAAAATGAAAAGGAATGATTGATTGGAAAGGGCTGACAAGTGAATGTTTTACACCTGCAGGCTAAATGGAGAGAGGCTCCATTCTGTGGTTTTTACTGATGAACCACAATTGATCTGCAGCTTCATTTCTCACCTCCATCAGCCAGGCAAAATCACCTTGTTAGCAATAATGCAACAAAGTTTTAAAAGACTGTCGATTTTTCTTTTCCCCAAATCCCAGAAACGTCAATTCATTTACGCGACGTTAATGTTTGCTAGCGGGTGCTCAGCAAGGTTTGACTAAAGCATTTCATCCTGCACAGCAGCGCTGCCTCTGAGAAATGTTTAGATAACTCCAATCTGTCAAATGTTTGTTTTGAAATGCATCCATCAAGCCTCAGTCCCTTCCTCGGCGCTTCACTCTCTTTCCATTCACAGGTTCATGCTCGCAGCAGCAGACACACTGACAATCTGCTGATTTAAAGGAGCTCGCTCTTACTTCTCTACAAGAGATGTGCGCAGTATATCTCAGCTGGGGAATGGGTGCATCGATACAGCCGATACATCTCGCTGACTTAGCAACCCCAGTATTAACAAACGCTCTCACAAGTCACTTCAATCTACAGTATAGACCTATTTTGTATACGTCAAAACATCTGTCACGTTTCAGAACAAAATGGACAGGATGGCATTGGTTTCTTGTAGACAGGATAAAAGCTTATGATTCCAGGTCTTTCTGATGATTAACAATCAAAAAAGTACAAAAGAAGACACATGTTATACGATTAACTAAATACAATAAATGACATTTGTTTTTTACTTTATGAATTCTTACCTTTAGTTCACACTGAAAAACAATTAACCCAGGGTTTACTCCATTATCAGACGCTAACCCTGTAAAAATTGGGGCCAACCCTCTCCTGGTACACGGAGGGTAAAACCCGGTTTAACCTGCTTTGGATTTGTTAAACGGTTGTTAACCCAGGGAAAGCAGTACTCTGGGGCACTGTGAACCTTATATATAGATGACTGATTTAAACAGTCATCTATATATATACAGTAGTGCATATTATTGTTTCAGAATTGTGTACTTTGGTGTAAAATGACATGACAGGTCTTTTAATGGATTTATTTGTTACCAAGTGGATACAACATGCATTACCTGCTCATAAGAACGTTCAATGCAACAGCAAAATAATACAAACGGGCACAAAAAGAGGCGCTTTGAGAGACAGAGATAGTCTGGCACTAGCTTTGGGGAAAGCTTCCTGCCGTGCAGATTGGTTCCAGTCTGCTAGAAAAGCAATATGAAGTTTTGGGGCAGTGATAGCCTAATGGAAAGGAAAGTGTATTTCTGGTTAAAAGAGTAGATTTCTCAAATCCCCAAAGCAGGAGGCACATTTTGCATGCAAGGAAACTCATACTGCACATTCCCTGCGTAACAGACAAATATATCTCCAGACTGCCTTTAAGCAAGTCATTTAACCCCACTGGCACCACTGGTGGATATTTAATGAACGTAGCAGTGGTGCAAATCTCTGCAGAAACCCTGCCAGGCTGTCACTGTGAATGAAAGTGTGTTGTTAGTCAACCTGTCTGCTTAAAAAAGGTTAGACAGTGGAGTGTCACTCACAGTTTCTCAAAGGCAAGTCGTTTATTAGCTGTGTGAAAGAAGCGTTTGGGGGTTTTCACTTTCGTTTGGTGTGTTATATTGTTCTGAACGTGTCCATTGGACTACTTTGTTTACTTCTGGAACATTGTCATATATCACGTCACAAATATGAACCTGATAATAAGCAGAATATGTCTTTTTTTAACCATTAACATGAAAACAAAAGCAAACCAAATGAAGCTTGCTTGAGAGAAAAACAAATGCTTTTGATGATTTGATAAAATGCTTAAAAGGACCTATATTAACATTCTCCAGACAAGCATCTCTTACATATGGTGAATAGTATTTTCCTCTGTACAGTATGTAGCAAAATCAGAATCTACTGTATCCCTGCCTCTCACCAAGGATCAACGTCCACCTTATTTAACCTTCACCATTCCCTTTTTCTAACCTCAATCAAGTAGGTTTAATTGACCTCACCTAAACATACTTTAACCATAGATGTGACTGATAAGAAAGAAATCATTTTAGTAATTTATATTAAGGTCATGTGGTGAGAAATAGAAGGTGATTAGCAATATTCATTCAAGGTAGCAACGCGGACATATTTAAACCCTTGGACTCTATCAATATGAACCATCTTTATTACAAATAGGCCCATGGGAATAGCAGAGAAGATCGTCTGCAGGCAGGGGAGGGGGGAGTTCAGTCAGCAGATGAAATGTGGACCCCCTCTGTTTAATCTTGAAGAATATCCTGATGGAGAACAGTGGTTTTGAAATGCAGGATGATAGGATCACAATGACAGGAACTGTGACTGCACAGGAAAGCATAAGTGACAGAGCATAATATAAATGTCCCCATTGGCAGATGTTATGTTTTGAAAGACTTATTTAATTATATTTGGTGCATACTTCATGTTCTTAATTATGTTTCCAGTCTTGTAAGGGGCTCACGAGTCTGCTGATAATCCTAGTTGTGGAAAACCTACTATCATCCTTTTTTTATGTCTTTGATATCCATATGAAACAGCTTGGAAAGGCCACGACTCGGCTGAACTGTATCCTGTGAGACAAGTCATTGTATTGCTTCTGAGTCACAATTATGACATCTGTATTAGTGTGTCATGTTAGTATAAACATTGAAACTGTGACGTGGCCTAGGGATGAGACGAGCGATGGCTTGCTCCACAACGCTGTTCCTTTGGGTATCACCACCCTAGTGACACTACCACTTGTCCCCGCCACTATCTCCACCCTTCTGGCCGTCCGTCAGTCCAGTAAAGAGAGTGAGACGAACTGTGACTCCAGCGTATGCCCTGTGTTTCAGTTCATTTAGCCCCGAGATTCTGAGGCTAACATGCATTAGCCATGTTTGTACCACAGAAAAGGGCACACGTTGCAGAAGGTCAGGACAGTAAGTGGCCCTAATGAAAGTGTTACTCTTGGGAAATTCCATCCTCGCGTTTGGTGGTGCAGGGTCAAAAATATTTGGCTGGGCAAATTCGTTCTGATAGCCCTAACTCGGAGAGATAATGTGTGAGGAAGCAGGGAGATAGGGGGAAGGAGGGGGGGGAGTACAAATCCAGAGAATCATAAATCTTCCCTTTGATCACAGATAAAGATGTGGGTGGATTTGTTGTCTCCGCCAGCATGCCTTTGGAAGCGTGTCATGTCATTTGCCGCATCCCTCCCTCCTCCTGACAATCACAACTCGGGCGGTCTCATCTCTCGGCATTGTTATCTTCTTCTCTATAAATAAAATGGATGAGACTGACTTTAAAAAGAGTGATGTCAAACAACCCTCTTTTTCATGTTACTTTAGTAGCCTTGACCTTTTTATGTGCTCGGGATAATTTTGTTGAGATCCTGTAGCTAGGCCTTTGGGTGCGCTTGCCCTTTCATCCTTTTTATCCAAACTCTTTCCACACTAACAATGGGCGAAGTCAAAGGCTGTGATGAATTCTTCACAACTGCAGCTGGAAGTGAAGCAAGTGGACACCAGCCCCCATGACGAATCCGACTGCGAGGGAAACTTGAGGGCCTCACAGTCAGACATGCTTTAACGAGCAGAGAAGAGCGACCGCTTTTCTTGGTGCTGAAGCAATTTTGGGCAATTTTTTGTCAGGAAAGGATTTACTGTATTCTTATGGTTCCCCCTGCAATTGGATGTCTTTCTTAAATAGTGAGAGTACCTAATCTTCCATGTTCATTTCCAATCAATTTCAACTCATATTTTCACTGCAAATAATAAAATAAAAAGAATAAAGGCATGATGTACTCGTAAGCTACAAATCAATGCTACATTTACAAGCAATGGATTGTTATGTATATTTTTAAGATACATTTTTTTAGATAATACATTATACTTGGCAATTTTAACGGTTATCCATGTTATCTGATCCTCTATCTGCGGCAACACTTAAAGGATAGACGCATTATTCAATCACTTATTACTGCATAAACCCATTATATAATATTAATTATGACAGTTGAACCCTTCACAGTGCATTTCTAGTATTCACATGCACCGTTATTCTTCTGAATGTTGCTTAGTGTAAGAGCCTGGGATGATCTAAAACTGTTAACAATGTATCTGTCTTGTTAGTTTTCCCCACACTGCCGAACAACCAAACCATTTTCTCAGTAAGAGTAAAGGACAAATGCTGGCGGTGCCATATGCTCCAGGATCACGCGGAGAAGCAGAGAGTGAAGACAGTAACCATTACGATCATATTAGATTCCATTATAGTTTGTCTGATGGGGCTCTCGGGGCCACAAGCTGCAATTAAACTCTAAATAAAATATTATTTTCCATTCTCTCTGTGTGCAGTGGGAGGAATCCAAATTCTTTTAGTAATGCCTCATTTAGGATCCACAGTTTTCCCATTTGGGCACTTGGACTCATTTAGGACTGCGGCACCCTTCCCATAGCTGCAGTCTTCAGCAGTAAAGCCCAGTGTGTCGGATTGCAGGCCTCATTTAAGGTTATAAAACGGTGTGTGTGTGTGTGTGTGTGTGTGTGTGTGTGTGTGTTTATGTGCATACAGCATTACAGAATGGCTTATGACTTTGTTTGCCTCCTTTTTATAGACATCAGCAGCACTGTGCAGACAAATAGGTACATTAAGCAAAGACACCAGCTTGATTAGATGCTACCTGCCCAGAAGAGTTGATCACTCTGGTTGACCTTTCCTTCGCACGACAAGACACACTCCTCAACTGTTCATTCTCATCAGGCCTTCATTTTGTTACCTCGATCCACAGCAAATGGCTGAAAAGATTTATGAGCCCAGTGCCAAAGAACATCGCTCAAATGAAGAAGTACATACCGCCGTCACTACTCGTACAAACTGGTGACAGAAACACGATTTAATCAAATGTCTTTTAATGATGAGCGGCTTTGATTGTCTATACTTCATAATCACATGAATCATTACAAGTGACATTTTTGTGAAATTATGCAGATTTGAATATTTCTCATTATCTCTCTGACTTTGTATCTGATATTTATCAACCAGCCTCTGATCAGCACGACTTGTTGACGGCTGAGTGTTCTTCTAACATACACTATCCCACGTTGCTGTCATGAAATGAGTTGGTCTTGCATCTGCAATGTAATATTATTTGCAATCAGTGCTTCAGTTAAATATAAATGTCTAGAGCACCTCTTAAACCTGTCACAGTGGGCGATGGAACAAAGCGGCTGCGGTGCACCAATCTGGAGCTTTCTTAGCAATTTTCCTGTCAGTGGTCACAATCACAGTCGGAGGGCGAGATGTAAATGCGTGGCTGGTGTTAAGGAACAATTTCTCTGAGGTTTTCTACTGCTGCAGATTACAGACTTGTTGACATCTGTGGGTGGGCAGTTTGCATCAAGAAACATTTCATTAGTGGCAGATGAATTCAGCTCAGTGAAGTAATGCCTGGAGGGTAGCTTCATCTGAAGTTTAGAAATGGCGGTAATTAGTGTGTGAAGATGCCAGTTTGACTGACAACTTATAGTTTCCCATTAAAAGGTGTGTTTATATTGATTGATAAGTGACACTTGTTCTGGCTGCTTGTGCTGCTTGGTAAAAGCTGATCAACTACGTCAACTGTTTGCATTGTCTGTGCTGTTAGCATTGCTAGCTAGTAACCATGGTTTCACCCGTCTCGATGTTTGAGAGTATAGCATATGGATTTCTGTCTTGTATCTTGCATCATGGTGTTATAAGTAAACACGAGTATCTGGGCCGGCATGAGCTTCTCGGTGGACTGAGATTTGTGACTGTTTAAAGAGATTGTATTTCGTACAAAATCGTACCCTTCTGCCTCTCAGAGGTGTTCAACCGCTGCAGATTAGACACTTGTTGACACCTGTGGGTGGATGGTTTCATTTAGCATCAATAAACATTTCTCTGGTTATGCAAAATCTGTGACAATATAAAGAGATTTATGATTTGATGACTGTGGTTTCCCTTGCAAACACTTGAAATCGCACGCTCCTGCATCGTTATTCTTCCTGAGCCATCCACTCTTTTTCTACGGATATCCAGATAACTGTGTGGAGGAAAAATCTTCAATCAAAAAATGCTCTGAATTCTGTAAAGAGAACCTTTTAAGGTTTGTGTTGTTTTGAAGGTGCTGGCTGAGTTGGGCTTGGTCTTGGTTCTCTTTAGCTGAATCCCTGATGTTGTATAACAACTAACGAACAAACCTCATGCACACTCATTCAGTGTGTGGCCTGGGCTCATGTTTTCATCGCCTCCACCTTTTCTTTGTTCTGCCGCATCGTGGAGGTGAATCCTCTGCTGCCAGAAAACAGTATAAAACAATGGAGTCAGTGAGACATAGCACGGCTAATGGATTCACCGTCGCCCCCTTCCCCACCTTTGTTTTTCATGTGCAAAGGTATTCATCGAGGCTTGCTGGCGTCGGTCATGCATGACACTAATTCATTTAAATGGCCCAGAAAATTGAGAAGATATTCACGCACCTGCAGAGTTGGCAGAAAGCGATTCAGTCGGGGTGTATTGAATCAGCATGTTTATCTAAAGATGAGGCAAATGTTTGTGTACTGCTTAAATGCCTCTTGTGATGGCCCCGGAGTGGTTTTGGTTGATTTTCACCGGTGATGATTATATTCAGCGCTACATCCTTTTACTATCACAAAAAGACTGTTTCTCTCACCCTGGCTGGTATATCAGAAGCGGTTTTGTCGACTCCACAAAAGTGAATTTTAACGACGACGCAAAACTTTGTTCAGCATTTTTTTTAAATAAGGGTGAAAAACATCCTCTTAGTCCATGTGTACCAATAATAAAAGTTTATACAGAGTTCTTAAGTTGTGCTCTGAATCAGCTCTTCGTTAAATTATGGATCAGGGCCAAGACAGAGTGCTTCTGTGAATTCAAACTGCATCTCGTTAGAACATCAGGCTGCAAAGATTCATGAACAGAAGATGGCTTGACTCTGCTGCTGTGTTATTTACATTTCTCGCCTCTTTTGGGTGTGTAAGGCTGCATTTTTTAAATTTCTTTAGCATTTATTATGTCCTTTAACCATTATGGAAGATTGGACGTGCTTTTTGTATGAAAATAACTTTAAATTAGTATTGGATATTGGCCAAGCCTTTTCTTGCCTAACTAGTTGGAGTTTTCGCAACTCATTAAGTTTCCAAAGACTTCTACTAACCTCTGTAGACATCTGGGATGATTCGTACTGCTTTCAGAAAGGGTCCAAAGCATCTTTGTCAGTATAAAAAACATCCACTGTATTCATTGAGAGTTTGGGTTGTTCTTATGCAGTGTGAATAAACTGCTTCTGCTTCCCATGAGTTGAATACAAACGGACGCATTATTCAATTTGCCTTGCTGTATAATATTCAGTGACTTAAAATACTGTGAGGCTGGCAGGGTAATTTGATAACTTGCCACCTATATCAAAAACGGATTTGTTGAATATTCTATTTTGTGTAGTTAAGCAGCAAAATATGCCTCAATGGGCTATTTTCAACTCGGGAAGAATTGTGGGTAAATTGGTTGGATACAGACGCTGTGTGGCCTCTCCGGTCCGTTGCTTTGCTTTGATGACACCTAAGATTAAACGGTTTCTGTTGGCTGAAATTCAAAGCTCTGCAGTTTGGGACAATACAAAATGCATGCCTGCTGTATATAGCACACTTTGCTGCTTTAAGCTAGTTTCTATGATTCGTCATAAGGCACACACTGTAGTGTTAAAGGGGCCCTATTATGGTATTGTTCCGGTTCATAATTGTATTTTGTGCCTCTACTGTGACATGTTTACATGCTTTAATGTTCAAAAAGGTCTTTATTTTCTCATACTGCCTGTGTGTAGGCTAAATTCGGCTTTATTCAGGTTTCGATTATTTCTCGACAACCTTTTCTACCCGAAAATTGAAGAACTGAAAAGACGAGAATGCTTACCCCCTCAAATTTGAGAGGCACATTATGGAGAAATACAAAAATGTGTCATTTCCCTACTGCTATGTGACTGCACTGTATATCATGGGAATAATGAGAACTGCACTGAGTGGTATCCTGGTCCACTTTTGCACAGGTGCTTTCCCAGACAAATAAGAGGTTGCTTTTATATTATTGCAATTCATATGCAAGCACACACACCTGGAGCCAGTCGATTCTATAGATTCCCTTTCTTCGGACAAAACCAACAGCCTGTTTTGCAACTTATTGCACAGTTAATGTAATTAAAACTCAAATCACGTTAGTCATCATTAAGACCGGTTGATTAGGTTCCATTTCCATTTGCTGCCTATTAAAAGATCAATTCTTTAAGTGTTAATTGGTAAATACAAGGTAAACATAATTTATTAACCATAAGTCATTAATCCAATTGCCAGAACGGGAGCTCCAAAAACTGCGAAATGTGTGAAATAATTCATGTATGGGCAGTTGGCATTGTAAATAAATGAATGACCAGTTGAATTCCCATCAGCTTTTCATGCAATCGTCCACATCTGCTGGCGTACTTGGATTTGTTGTTAGATGCAGGAAATGAAAGCGCAATTGTTTCAGATTATCATTCCCCTGTGCAACAACCCTGTTTCTCTGGTGCATTAAAAGTCACAAGAGTGGAACAAATGGCACAGTTTCCACAATCATTCCCAATTAATGAGTCACTCCTGCAAAGAAATGCAAGTTTCCAAATGCTAGATTGCTTCCTAAAACAGGACTGAGTGAGGCGAAAAAAAAATTCCTTCAGCCATTTTAGAAACAAGCTTAGCATGCTTTTCTCGGGTATTACACATTCTCACTGAATGCTTCCCTTTCATAGTGGAAGCCTTATTGGCTTTGGGGTGTCAGAGCAGGGGGGTAAGTATGTGGAAAATCTATTGGCATTCGTGCCATGCTTAAGTGCAATGAAGTTATGTAGCTTCCTGTTAGTTGCACTGGGATAGTGTTGCTTTGTTACTTGGGACAGGAGCCTCAAGAAAGAGCCTTTTCTTTGCCAAAGTGACAACAATTTATGGACTGATACGGGTTTGGGAGAGTTAACTTTGTTGATTCAATTTCCTTTATACTGGAGTGCTTCTTAGGTACACACCACTATACAGGTTTGGATATTAAACTTCCTTCATCTATTTGTCGGGACACTTCTCCTACGCTTGCAGCATGTTGTCAACATCAATAAAACGTCTTGCTCGGAAGAAACATAAACAACCAGGAAGAAAATGAGTACCTGTACAAATCTAAAAGCGTATGACTTTGATGCTGAACTTTTTAGAGGCCGGCCAGCGCCTCATGCTTTCATTTCTTATTTATTACCAAGAATACTGCTGTGTCAGTGTGTGCATGCGTCTGTGAGAGATTACGCCGTCGTGCAATCGGAGCCATAGCATGCTGTCGACTCCACGTTGGGAATCCAGATCTCAACAAGGACTTGGCCCGTGCCCCAGAGATGCATGATGGGTGAGTCGGAGATGTTTGATTTAAACTGTCACATCGCTCCGCATGGGTCTAACGCATAATGCACCGGCAGTCAGGAAGAAACAAGCACATCCTTTTAATACAGTGAAGAGCCACTTTTTCCTCATGCACTGATTAACCTTGAGCTGCCGTCCGTTGTGGCGACACAGCAGGTTTTCTTCACCTTTGAATAATGATAAAACCATCTAAGTAGGGAAGCCCCTTGCAAAGCCCAGCATGCATTTGTGTAGTTAAAAAGAGCTGCACGAGGAGGTCGTCGGGCTAACTGTGATGCTGTGACCTTTTTTTGGCTCGTGAAACCAGCAAGACGCATGGAAATGAAGCAAGCAGGAGTGCAAAATGTGTCCTTGGCATGTGTCCATTAGTTGACAAAAAGGCCCACAGGATGGATCACTAATGCTGGATTTGTGGCCCTCCATGTTGCAGTGTAATCCTGCAAAGGGACTGTTTTTCTAACCTGATGATTAGCAGAAGACGGGCTTGTCCCATTTCCCCCAGAGCTGCCTCTCTGCGTTGTATCCTATATGGTGAGGGTAGGAAGCACCAGCTGGGCTTGTTTGCACAGTGTGCGTGTTTATGCATTCATGTACTGTACTGCTGGATCTATGGCCTCAATGTGTTTGCATGTTGGCGAACAATGCATGTGCACAGTTTCAACAGTGTTTGGTCTGCTCTTATGCTCGTGGATTATACCAGATTTGCATGGCTGTGTATTAAGCAAGTCCTTCACCGAGGGACCTTTTTTTAATCTTAATTAATTTCTGATCAATCCTTATTAACATTGCACACATAAGGGCTCCATGGCCAGTTAGTGCCTTAATTCTACCCAAGAGATGGAAAAACAGGGTTTGACGAGTCGAATATGAAGGAGATGATGTGATTTACTGAACCGAGGAAAGATACTAACGGGATAGGGACAGAAATATATAAAGATAATTTGACACTATGTCGACTTATCCTTTTTTTCTCTCTTTGACTTGACCTTGCAGATGTTCATTACTGTCAGATAATTTGCCCACATGGGATCATGTTCCTACCCAGAGTCCTCCACTCCCAAGCTGGTAGTAAAGTCATGACAAATGCCTCTGCATGACATTATGGAGTAGTGTTTTTAAACAGCGAGGAAAGAAAGAAAGAAAGAGGGATAAGGAGGAAAGAGATGGTTGATTAATAATTCATATTCTGCAGATGATCTGTGAATTGCAGTGGTTTAAATCCACTATATTACATGCCTGCACAAAAAGGTAAAACCGACCAATGACTCTGTTTTTGGTGCAGTTGCAATTCAACTTGTTGTGGCTAGCAGAAGAAATCAGTAGCCTCATGAATGGGAAGCTCAAATTTGTTATGAAAAGCCTTTCATATCTGAGGGGGGGATATTGTAAGCGGTGCACCATTAGGCAGCACAATCCTTTGCTGCTTCCACAAGAACTCCCCTTTGATGATTGATCATGTGGAAATAGGGCCGTGGCGTGACAGGCATCAATTTGATGGTAATTGTATTGTTTTTTCATGAGGAAAAACCTCCATCAGAGGAGTAATATCGGGAAGAAATGAGTTTGCACTGTGCAACAACAATACATATTATGTAGATGTGGCGGTGGATATGTAAAGAGATTGTGCAGCAGTTCCTCTCTCCTGCTTTTCAGAGGAGGCTTGTGCTGGCTCGCTTGTGAAATGAGGCAGGATCCAAGACCCCTGCTGCCAGATCGGCCCTGCAGGATGCTCTTTACTTGTATTTTTAGTTATTTGAATGTGTGGTTGCAGCCCCCACCAACCCATCTCCTTCCTCTTCCCTTTTCTTCTTCTTCTTTCCTCCTTCTTCTTCGTCTTCTTCTTCTTCTCTCGTAATAAGAACATGCAATGTGTGTGAATTTTTTATACTGTTATATAAGAAGCCTTGGCACCCCAAGAGACCCGTGTCCTGGTTCTGGTGTGTTCAAAAACAAGCACACGAGAGGAAGAAGAGAGGAGAAAAGGGGAGGGAGGGAGGGGGATGAGAGTTAAGAGAGGTTTCAGAGAGATGGAGGAGGAGAGGGAAAGACGGAGAGAGGATTGCAGAAGGGGAGAGCGGAAGGAAGAGGGAAAAGCGGGTTGAAGGAGGGAAATGTAAGAAGAGCAGGGAGAGGATGAAATGAAAGCAGGAGAGAAAGCATGCAGTGGGGGAGCCTGTAGGGGGAGATCTTCCCATTAAGAGGCACAGTGCTCAACTCTCTGATCTCCGAGTTGTGTTGTGATGCCAGACAAGAATACTCTAGGGCGACAACCACTGCCACTGGAGAAACAGCTCCTCGGCGACTGATATACAAATACTGTGTACAGCAAGAGAGGAGAGGGAGGGACGCACAGGGACTTAAAAGGGGGGGGGGGGGGGGGGGGGGGGGGAAGGATTGAAGAAAAGGGAGAGAGGAAGAGCAGCAGGGAGGGGGATGACACAGGAGATGATAAGCCAGTGCCATTGTATGAACACATCTCAAAGTGTGACATAGATCCTACGAGCTGCGTGCAAACTTTCTCCGGTTTGCACACAGATCTTTTGCAGGTTGAGCAAGGTAATATGCAAAAATGTAACGCTGATTGTAAATGCAACAACAAATGTGGGATATATTATGCATTGGCTTAGAAGTGAGACTTAAAGAATATTTTGGTATAGGGTTTTGCATATGGAGGAGGCTGCAGCTCCTGTGTGAGAACTCATGCATATATAACTGAAAACAGTTTTCTGTGCTCTTTATAGTTCTTCAGTTTGGTCCAAATCCTTTTTAGGGATTCTTGTTCTCCTAATAGCTCTGCTGTTGTTCCCTGTGCATCCAAAGCCTGATATAGCTTATTCCTGTGTGCCATATGTTCCATTGTTGTCTCAAAATGATAAAAAACCGGCTCCACTGGTTCACATTTAACGTCATTATGATGAACGTGAGCACTGTAGTTTATTTTGAGAAAATCCCTTGTGGCTGAAAAACATAGAGAGGAAGTCACTGTTTGAATGAAAGGAGGGCTATCCAATTGTGGGTTGGTTGGAAATGAATTGACAATTAGAAAAATAGAGAGTAATACTTTTTAGTTTAACATATTAACATATGCCATTGAAATATCAAGTTTAAAACATTGTATTTTCTAATGTTCCTATTTCTGCTGGGTTTTTAAATCCTGCCCTTCTATGTATCTGACAATCTAACCCACCTTATTATTTTAATATGATATTTCAGATACTGTTCTGACTGCCTGAGCGGAGATTTGGAAGCTATTCAGGAAATAGATATAGGAAAATATGTGCTCCTTTCTTAGAATATATATCCGCCTTCTTGACAGAAAGATTAAGCATCAGTGACAGCTGAGGTCCATTACCTGGTATTGGGTTTTGGTCGAGCACTGAGGGTAGATAAGTCATCTGCAGAGGTGTGACACAGAGTCAGTTTGACTCTTTTCAGGTGAAAATACATGCCCAGGAGTCCTGCTGTAAATGAGGAACATTTAATGTGGAAATGCAGTTTTCAGGTTGTTCTGCTTTCTAAAACATGGTAAGCTGCTGAAGCCACTTAAAATAATGCTGTTAAAACAATAATTTTACGATAATGTCAAAATGTAGGAAATAATGAAGGCAGGATTTGATACAGTGGTAATAGCATAGCCTTAGGGACCTGTTTATCTTATTATTATTAGCCAGCTGACATTATCATGATCATTATGTCCGTGCCGCCCGCGTGATCCTCACATGAGATTGCCTTATTCGAGCTAATGAAGCCGGCCCTGCGAGCCCTGATACCCGTCAACCCTGCCAGAACCCGGCCTCCATTTCATTGCCTCACGTCATGGTAATTTATTTGTTTATTTTCATTAACAGAAAACATTAGGTCTCGTTTCTTACCAGATACGGCCAATACGTTAATGAGCATGCCAGTTAAGATGAAGATGAAAGCAGCAGTTAATTATCTCCCCGTAACGTCAGCGAGACAGACTCATTCTTATAAATAAATAAATAAAGAAGAGAAGTCATTATCCCGCCAGCTCGTCTTGTCACTGTGTTGATCTGAGGGTCTGTTTGCAAGGTTCATAGAATAAGATATGAAATGAAAATGTATTGCATGACCTCATTACACCTATCATACCCTAGTGGGATTCTTTGGTGAGAAAACAAGGTATATTACTACATTAAAATGCAATAAAAGTGACTGTAAAGTGTGACACAGATAACAATAATGCTGCTACTGTGACAAAAAAAGGACTTAAAATACCTAAAATATGAAGTAATGTAGTAGAGTCCCTCACGTAAGCCTTTGTCCTGCATAAGAATAAGATACGTATGGCTAATAATGTTTTTTTGCCACATAGTATTATTTATCATGGGATCTATTGTTCTTGATGGTTACCTCAATAGTGGATGGCAGATTGTCTGGGAGGAGTAAAGACCTTTGGAAATCATACTGACTGCTTTAATCTGCATGTTCACTGCTTTCATTAGAAGATCATCAACGTGTGGTATTGATTGTAGTCACTCAGCAGGGAGCTGCATACTCAGATTCTGGCGGAAAACACAAATGTAGTCATGCCCCTATTAATATATATATATTTATTGTGTGCTTCTACTTCACGTGCAATGTGATTTTAGCTGTTGCAGACCATTTACATGCACAAAAACCAATATAAGACACTTCGGGAAAGGGAAAACACCCCAAAAGGATATCAGGGTTAAGTGTTTCTGTATTGGTCCACATTAAGCTTTTTTTCATAGCACCACTGATTTGCTTCCAAGTACATTTGTAACAGTTTATTCAGTCCCCGGGACCCTCTGAAGGCTCACATGTGTGGCGTGACCACCGTCTGTCGCCAGCAGATCTTTCCCATAATGCTTTATGGCATACATGTGTATATTATCCTAACCTGCTGCCTCAGATGAGCGGGTGCTAATGGGACGCGTTGGCCTAAAATAGCCCCATTAATGACACAGTTTGTTTAATGGAGGTGATTAAAGGGGGTGTTGAGGGTGACCCGAGGCCATTCTGCGATTGGTGGCTGGAGTAATCATTGGACACCAACCGCCTAACCACCACCACCACCACCGTTTCCCCTTTGCTTTCGTCGCTCCTTCCTTTCTGTCATCCCCTCCCACACCTCTGGGGAAAAAGGACAGGAGGGAGGTGAAGAAGTGACAAGAAACTTCGTCTTGTTACATCATCACAACCTGTGATCAAAATGCATGAATTCAGCACGCCTCCCGATCACTGAGAAAGAAAAGGTTGTTGGTTTATTAGCGATCACCCGTCAGATTGAGCCTACGCTGGGACAGACTCGGGGTGAGAGAGGTGGCAGGACTGATGGGATGGATGGATGGATGATTGGAGGAGCAGGGGAGGGTTAATCGTCGCCCGGCCGGTTTAGTCATGGTCCTGGTAATCTCTGGTGACCTTGGCTGCTGCTTTGCTGGCTGGATTTCCACAGTGCCGCATTAATATGCACCAGTTATGAAGCTCTCAGCCTGTCTGTCTCTTTTTTTGTATCGCCCTCTACACACTGTGTCCCTCTCTTTGTCTACTTCTTCTCCTTACCCCTTTGTTTATCCGTCCTTTCATACATTACCGGCATCAATCTCGTTCAACCTCTTCCCATACTGTCCATAACATAATCACAGACTTCAGAATTGATGACAGCATCTCTATTGGGCTTTTGTCAGAATTTGGCAGGCTGAGGGGTTTTTAAGGTTATTTTTATGGCATTTCTGCTTTATTAGATAATGTGCAGCCTAGCAAGATGGCAGAGACAGAGAGAGATGGATGGAGAAGAGTTTTTTGTCAAACAACAAACTTAGATTTATATATATATTTTGTTTCTTGCCACATTATTTCAGAGAAAACCTTGATTTGCTTACCTTTTAGTCAATGTGAAGGGATTTGGTTAGCCGATAAACATCCACCCTGTGTCTTGCTCAAGGACACTGCAGCAGGAAATGTGAATGGTCTGCTTAAAATAAAGTATTTTTATTCCACAATACTGCTTGTTATGCAATGGAAAAAACAGATGTGACTTTCAGACAAATGTGACAGTGGTTGGCAACTTTCTGGCATAGAGGAGATAAAAAAGAAGACGGTGTCCCCCTTAAAATACTGACGCTGCATTTCATATTATAATTTTATCTGCAGACTGGAAAAGCAGACAACTCGGCAAACCACATTTGTGCTGACTTTAAAATCAAATGGATTGACAGAAAAAGATGTGTTTTACTCAAGACAACCTTAATTCTTGTCAGTGTCTAACGATGCCTGCCTATTTTCATCACGTCAGACATTTGTTTTCTTTACGTGGCATGGCAAGGATATCCTCTTCATCTCAGCGGAAGAATAAGAGTTGTTTCATATCTCTTGTAAAGCCTTTATCGTGTGATTTGTCTTCAACCAAGGGCACTACCTCTTGGATTTCTGGTGGAGGGAAAGCCAAGAGAGGATGAATGAGGCAGAAGCAGATTAAAATATCAGAAAAAAAGACTCTTTATATTGCAAGGGATATTAAAAAGGACTCAAATGTGTTGGATCTTCAATCCTGTTCCGCATACTTGACTATTGACGGCTTAACAGCAGAGATGTTTTGTGTTGATTGATATACTCGAGCATCGGTCTTAGCATTTGATCAATATCAGAGCTTTTTATCCAGTGCGGCTAGTTGAAGATGTTTTTACTGAGACCTCCAGCCCTTTCTCCAGCGTTATCTGTTAAAGTAGCCTGGGGGGAGAGGAAGCTCTGCAGACACAAGTGTAGCTCAACTTATGATGTTCTGTCTTTACAGAAATTACTTTATTAGACGTATGAGAGATGTGCAGCTTTTTTCTTCCACTTGTATTTGGTCGATGCGCATGTTGCTGCTTTCTACAGCCATAGAGAATGTGGATGCAACCATCGTCATGTCATAACTGTCTGCCTTTCGGTTTTTACGACGATTCACAATCGTTTCCCCGTTCCTGTAGTCTGTTATTTCGGTTTTTGTGCAATCCCAAAGTCCCCTCCTCCAACACATTGTAGGCTAAGTGATAGGCTAAGGGGCGGGACATTCGTAAACAGTTGACCAATCCTAACAGAGCCGGCCAGCCAACCAATCAGAGCAGACTGGGCTCTGGTTTCAGACAGAGGGTGAGAAAAATGAGAAAAATAAAGCACTTTTTGAATATTAAAGCATGTGAACATGTCACAGGAGAGGCACACGATACAATACCAATACATGAGCATAATATGGCCCCTTTTTAAAGAACTTCAGATGTATTTGCCCCAACCTTTTCACGTAGCTGCAAACTAAGTGTAAACAAGTGTATTTGAAAAAAAAGTGAAATAAAAACAGCCTTTTCAACTCTACTTTAGTTTTTTCCCGAAGCTGCATGGTGACACCTTCAAAGGCCTCACTTCTCTTCATGCCCGCATTCAGTGGCTGCAGTGGGAGCACTTACCAAATGAGAGCCGAGGAACAATTGCATTCATTTAGTGTACTCAACCACCTCTGCGGATAGTTTGTTTATATTGAATTACCCCATTGTTACCTTGACCGAACCTGCGATTCTCGCTAACAAGCCCACTGAGTCTTTCACTAGAGGGCTTTAGATTATTTTTGAGTTTTGTTTTGGCTGTTGTCAAGCTAACTGAGTGAGCGCCGCTAATTGGCTCTCATCCTTTGTTTTGGGTCGTTCTTAAGATGAGTTGAATCTTGGCCATTATTCCTTTAACCTTTTTTTTATCACTGCTCTACTTTCCGCAGCTTCCCCTCAGACGGTCATCCATCTAAAGCAGTGCACCCCGGTTTAATTAATTATGTATATGCAAATGCATGCTCACAGTGCCAGGATCTCCATTTTGATTTTCTTGGCTTTTTCCCTTTCTTGTCCCCGTTACCTCTGTGGCAGATCCAGGTGGATTTATTGTAAATTCAATTTGCATTAAGGCTTCTAATTTGCTGACATTTTGCATGAATACATTTTTTAAACTGTTATGCACCTCAGCTCACACAGCTGCTCACCCCTCCCCAATAGCTGAACTATGGGCATGCATTTGCAGGGAGAAGATGGGGAGCACATGGTAATGAAATTCTTACTAAGCTTCTAATTGGAGCAGAATGGCTTATTTCGAATGAGGAAAATGAACTGCTTGTTATCAGCCAGTTGGCGGAGAGATAAGGGAATTACAGTGTGTGTGTGTTAAGGGAGTTGTTTTTCTTGTGTGTGTGTGTGTGTATTTGGCTGGAACATATAGCTGTGTTTGTGTGTGGCTTAAAGTATGCATGGTTATATAACGCAAAAAAAAGTAGCTCAAAATGACCAGATTGGGCTCATGTTCATCTCTTATTTAATTAGTTTCATAGTTGGAAGTGTTTCTGACCTAAATACAAGCACTCTCCATTTGCAGTGTTTTAAAAGCATTCATTTAGAATATGCATTATGTTGGTTTATTATTTAATTTAACAAAGACGGAAAATCATCAAATTATAATCATATTCTATTGTTTTTTACTTCTTTTGAGTCAGCGTCTCTTTTCTGAATAGTTTACTCAGACCAGCTTTTAATGATTTATTAAGTGAAGTCTGATACAATAAATGACCCACTTGCCTCTCTGGCTATGCAGTGTGAATAGGACAGTGTGTGATGTCTACTGTAGGTAATTTAATTTTTAATGTCAGGACAACCTCATCTCTAATTTGGATAAGAATATCTATTGGACATTGCAAAATAAAGAGCTTTTTGAACATTAAAGCATGGAAACATGTCACAGTAGAAGCACTAAATACAAATATGAACCTGAACATGGGAATATCATGTACTCTTTAAAACAAATGACCAGTAATTGAAATGATATCAACGCTTGGGTTGACTTCAGTTCACTCAGTGTTACATAACTAATACATACATCACTGTAATTGATGGATTTGTATGGCAAGATGGGAAGCTTTGTAGTCCAAATGCTGCAGTGCTGCCAATGATGTGTGGACTTATCCCTGGCTGTTTGACTTTTTTTAATTGCAGCTTTGATCTGTTTTATGATGCGTTGATCTGATGAATAATGTAAAACTTGACCCTGGTTCCACCATTTTACGGGAATGACAGATTCATTTTAATACGGTGTTTGTTACGTTTGACAAATCCTAGTCTGTGAGGTCGTGCTGCCCAAACACAATCATTCAAAGCAAATGGACATGCCAGTAAGACAAAGCCAACATGTACCAGCTGAAATAAACCTGCATCGGCATTTTCAGGAAACATCTCAGCCAGCTGTCCTCACTTCCCCGTGTCACTAGCTGCCACAGAGAATGAGTGCAGTGCATCATATTATCTGGTTTGTAATTGAATTGTAGCGGGAGGTAGGTTTGTAATCAGTGTACAGCAGGTAGTTTTCGTTCCAGTGTTTGACAGTAATGTCCTCTAATGGGAAGCTCTGGCTCTACTCTTGTTCCAGGCCACTAGTTTTCCCTGGATCCCTGGCTGGCTGCCTGCCTGTGTGTGTGTGTGAGTGTGTGTGTGTGTGTGTTTGTGTGTGCGCCTGGCAGAAATGCTTCATTCTGCAACTCACCTCCATTACCTGTAAATTCAATATTCCTGAATGTGTTGTTTTAACATACCTGACCTTGAACGCATCTCCATCAGGAGTCTACCTGGATAACTGGTGATGCCAATGGCAAAGCTTTGAACCCCTCACTTGTGTGGCTTTTGCGGGACCTGCCTGTCCTCGCTGATGTGCAGCCTGAATCATTTCTCCATCATAATCTTCTTCCTCTCTCTTTGAACTGCCGGCGCCACCTCCTCTCACCCTCCCACTCTCTGTAGCCGAGCTGAAAAGCTTTGAGATAGAGGGAGAGAGAAAGGCAAAGAAAAAAAAGACGATGCTCTGGTAGTTAACACTGTGGGAAAAAATGAGAGACAAAAAAATAAGGTCAGAGTTGACGTATAAGAGCTGACACCGGCGCCCATCAGCACGCCACCCGCTCCTTGCTTTGTTACATATTCTCGCCGTCTTATCGTTTCACAGGCGGCTGGTGCAGAGGCTGATATGACAAGCTCTCTGTCCATCTGGGCACGCTCTATTTTCACCAACGCTCATTTCGCGGGGGGCACCGGAGCACAACGCCCAAATAGTGTGTCGGTGTCTGTAGTGGACCGGCGAGGGTCTGAGTCACCGGCTTAGCGCGCCCACACCGCCATGATACAGCACGAAATAACAGGCTGACAGGGCTGCTGGCGGAGGCATCGTGTGGGTGTGTGTGTGTGTGTGTGTGTGTGTGTGGTACCTGTGTGGGTGGGTGAGAGTGTGTGGAACATCCACACTCGTTCCCGATGTGTGCAGTCATGTCTGCAATGCAGCACTCGGGTTATTTTTTTTTGCAGGAGTCAGTATTGTTTATGTTGTGTGTCTCGATGCCTCCCAAGGCTGTTTGTTAGATGAGAGGATTACTGACGCCATGGGGAACAGGAGGATGATTTTCTGATTATATAGTTCTCCCGCTGGGACACCCCTGCCAAAACAGGATCACTCTTACAGCTGCTCCTTGTCAAATGTTTCCCTGACATAGACGCGAACTGAGGGCAAATACAAGTCAAATGTCATAGTTTCATTGCCAAGGAAAGAATAACAAAAATGCTGTTTCTGAGACGTAATCACTGCTTTAAAAGTCATAGTAGAAGTCATTGCACTGACATGATCCAAAAGGTTGATAAGATGTACTGTAGAGAGAGATGATGGTTTTTTTTTTTGCATGAAAGGGAAAAAAGGCCTTATCTTGTGTGTAGAGACATACTGATTTACATACTTTTTGAAGAGAAATCTGCTTTTTTTTTAATTGTTCTTTAACTTGCTGGTTTTACCATTCTCTTTTTGAATAATAGAAGATGAAGCAAGACCAGTAAAAGTCCCTCCATCAAGATCATAAAGGAAAAAGACATCCAAGAACATATTAAAAAGCCAAACGTGGCCACAAATCTGCATTGCAGACATTCAATAAAGCAATCAAGTCCTCCTCAAATCCTTTGCAGACATCTGAGACATTATTTTTCTTTCTTCTGGTGCAGGTTAGTTGCAAAAGTCTAAAGAAAATGTTTTAGACTGGACCTTGCAATGCAGAAAATCCACTTAAATTAGATGTTTTTATTGCGAAGTGTGTGAAATGTGTGAAATTTAATTAAAAAAAATTAGTCTACCTGTACTTGAGTGTGTGTACTTGAGTGTGTGTACTTGAGTGTGTGTACTTGAGTGTGTGTGTTTTATACTGTGACTATTTCCTTATCCTCTTCCCGGCAAGGGTCCATCCCGGCCGACTTGCCCTCGTCCCCCCTCCCATTAGCTTTCCCCCTCTGTGCCCCCTGTCCCCCCGTCAGCCTTTAACCTGTGATTGGAGACAGCAGGCTGCTCTTTCTGCAAGCCGTGTCCAATCAGGTGAGTCGAATCTGATATGGAAAGGTAAAATCCGGGAAGATTGCAGGCTGTGTTTATTTTGCGATAGGAGGGAAAGCAGTTCCCCCCGTTTTTTTTTTTTAAAACAATCACATAAGAGTATTTGCATATAAATGACAGACCGGTGGCTGTCAGGGATCAGAGGGAGTTGGGGAGAGAGACAAACGACAGATGAAGATGAAGTGTCATGAGAGTAAAGAGCAGGAAGACAGGGAGAGATGGTGGGAGAGAGACAGAGCGGTTTTATCAACTGGGAGGTAAATGTCACTGCAATAATGTCAACTATCAATCTTTGCATCTACATAATCTTTCTGAAAAAATATTAAATATGCTCATGTTGGATTCCCTTGAATGTATTCTTGGAAAAACATGAATTAGCTTTCTCTCCACATGTGAAACCACCCTCTCTGTACATTGTCTTTGTATTGCTCTGGCCATTGACTATTCCTTTATCATGTCCCCTCACTGCACAGCCCCTCCCTCTGTATATACATTGACTACTGTCCCCAGTTGGTTATAGATTGTCTGCTATGTCACCATATGGACAATAACTCTGGTAATTTTAGCATTTACAGTTCCTGATTGTTGCTATGCCATTACATCAACAGTAGACTAGTGGTAATTTCCCTCCTGCAATTTTAGAAAAAGTGGATTTCCTATTCAAAGCCTGGGTCTTTCTTATTGTTCCAGATATGTGTGTGTGTGTGTTTATGTAGACCAGTAAGAACATAATCTCACATGCAGAGGCTGATTGCCTTATTGGCTGATGACTCATTCTCTCTTGCAACCTGCTGGAGGTACTTCAATCATGCAGGTAATCTGCTCCTTTACGCCAGTAGCCCAGAGGTTACAGTCCCCACCCGTCAGAGCTATTTTCCTCTTAATTGAGACCCACTCTGCTGCGGCAACGTTTTCACAAGTGCGTGCGTGCGTGCGTCCGTCCGTCCGTCCGTCTGTCCAATCAGCCCAGGCCCAATGTATGCATGCCTTTCTGATTGAATTACACAGCGGCTTTATGGAGAAAAATGGTTGCGAACCATCTCCTTGAGTGCTTATGAGAAAATAGACACTCTCCGTGGTGACCTGACTCAATCTGCATACGATTACCCCTCAGCGGACCTGTAACCAAATTTATGAGCTGATCACCTCCTCTCCAGAGGCAGCACGGGTGACAGTGAATTGACAGTAAAATGCAGACAGTGACATAACATTTGTTTAGCTTTATTGAGGTGCCCTTTAAATACTAGAATTTCTTTTTATGCATGTTTACGAGCATCTTGGTCGCATCTGTTTTGCATCGTTTCAGCTAACAAGATTTTTTTTTTTTTAATACATTTTGCCCAGGCCTATAGATGCAATATCTATAAAGCCATATGCATATTAAAGCATTTTACATTCTATAAACTAAATAAGTGAGTGTTGACTTGAGGTAGAGTGGTCCTTTCAACAGTGAAATAATACATATATAAATAATGGTATATAATATGTATATTTTGTAAGTTTAATCAGCTTTAAGACTCAAAAGACCTTCTTAAAAGGCATAATCTTGTTTACTTTGCTCCATATTTGCATTAAACCTTGGGTTATTATTTATATGAATACATTTTAACATAAAAAAATGAATCTATGCAGCCAATTACTTTTGTCATCAAACACAAGTTGTTTTTGCTTTTTCATATAAATCACTTCCTTGGTTTAGTTTTGGCATTAAACATGAGGATGAAAGCCTTTATTGTAAATGAGGCACCAGTCTTTTTAACAGTTGGACAAATGAGACAAACATGAAAACAAGGCAGGCCCTGTCTTTGTTTAATGGCGTGGTTAAATCGGGATATGGCTAGAAGACCCCATTTCGGTGATGTCAGTGAATATGCTCTATGAAATCCTAATTTCCAGCGACGGGCAAACATTTGTACTTTGACCATTTGGCAGCTGACATCTGACAGTTACTTTTTTCCAGCTGACAAACAGATCTGTGTGGACCCATTTAGGACCAACCACAAAGAAATCACCACTCTTGTATTTATGGGTGAATTGGACTCCTTATTCACTTATGGAGCATGATGACATCACCATGTCTATTGGCTAGCGCTCCGACACATTGTATGTGATAGGCTAAGGGGTGGGACATCTTTAAGTGGTTGACCAATCACAACAGAGCCAGCCAGCTAACCAACCAATCAGAATTCAGTATTCATATAGGCTGTGAAATAAGTATCATAACATGGAAATAATCAAGTAAAGTAACCCAAAAAGTACACTAAAGCAGAATGTACTTAGTTTCAATCCACCACTGGTTACGGGCCATGTGCAACAGAGCCTCAAACGCTGCTTCTGTTGTTATTATCAGACAGCAGATTGGCCAATTCCCCCACCAATTGTGATCCAGCAGAATGGAAATCTGGTGAGCAGGGAAATGTTAATCGAGTTCAATTAGGCTTTGTACCATGTTTGTTTCCCGCCAACAGATTAAGCAGAATCCCCACCCTCGCTTACTGAAATGAATGATAACCCTCCGTCAAAAGTCTGCAACGGGTAATTTGAGGATAGGTGGAAGATGACAGATACTGGCGCTGGCAAATAGATAAATACAGCAAGCCCTTTGAACGACTTCACCCTTGAAGGGAAATTCATTTAGGATTTCTGATGCTTTTCTTTATTTTTCTTGAGCTTCTCAGTGACACTGTGGGGATATTGTTTGAACATCCTGTGCAGTAATCAAATGCCTCGGGGTGCTTTAAGAAACATCCTTTATCTGGCAGTGATTCCCTGCTGAATAGACCGACATGTTATACATTTCCACTAGTCATCAACCATTTCATTTTTTGAAATCTCTTTTAATCAGGCTTGTATTAGAAGGATCGAACATGCATGAAATGTAAGTACTTAATCCAAAGATCTCCATTTAAGCATGTTTAGTGTTTTTACTTACTATGCAGGTGCATTTGTAATATTTTGCATGATATCATATATTGCCCTGTAGTGGGAAATGTGTATTACTTGATCAACATTAGGTATAACTCTTGGATTAACTTCATTTTTCTAACAACCATTTATGTGTTTTATGAGGGAAACATTTCAGATTCTGAATTAGGACACATAATTAGAAGTGAAACCACCTTGGCTTGGGTTGTCTTTACCTTAATCCTTCAAGTTATTATTATCACAAACGAATTAACAAGTGCTCAATAAGCGGTGGTAGAACCCTTTGTTGCCATAGCAACATGTAGACTTAATCACAAATGAAAGGACTGTGGTTGTTTGGTAGCTCGCATAGAACACCTCACCTTCTCCAGCTCTTGTATTTGCTTGGTTTGATTCAGTCTAGTTTTCCCTTTTGTTTCATTGTCTTGCTCCTGGGAGGACCCACAAAAAGAGATTTGGCGTTGATTTCAAAGCATTGCATCTGATTTAATTCTCACGACTCATTCTTGCTGATTCAGATTCATGGCGCATCAGGAAAGGTGCTGCAGATGTTGCACATAGGTTACATAAGCTGACAAATAAACATGGCACAGTAGAAGCAACACATACATAAATGAGCAAGTAAGGCCCCCTTCATTTTATTTAAAATGTATAAAAAATTCAACGTTAATATTTCTCTCGTCACTCTGTCTGATAGCATAAACACCTCGTGCTTTTCCCCTCTACCATCTTTTGTCCAGCACCTACCAGTGTTTTGCTTGTGTTCCCAGCACGGTACACATACAGTACCACACAATTCAACACAACACCGGCATGGTTTAATCAATCCCCCACCATCACACACTCCCCCCCCCCCCCCCAGTCACCCCGCTGACTGCAGCACACACTGCACCTCGCTGATTGGATGCAGAGTTGCTTCTTTGGTAAATAAAACATTTATAGAGGCTCAATTAGCGCAGCCTGTTGAGTCTGCTGCAGCTGTGCTCGCCAGCTGTTTTAAAAGGAAGAGTGATGCAGGGAGGTGAGGCGAGGGAAAAGAGGATGTCAGGAACAGGAAGGGGAAAATGTATAAGGTAAGATGAAGCAAGAGACTTGGTTTTTGATTTGGTGCTGGACCAGTTGGTTTTTCCAAATATATAAAAAAGTAAGTTAAATAGCAGAGAGAAATATATGTTTTAATTAAAGTTTCACAAGCTGATTTGCAGTGATGGAAAAGTAAAGATTTCACTACAGATCTCTGTCAGGAATCTGGTTGGGAATTTATTTAGAACCATTCACTAGGCTGTTATGGTCAGAAGTCGTTTTTATTGCAAAAGTTATTGTCTCTGTTAAGTCTGCTTCTAATGATCCTACAGGAGGCTTGTATCTGCTTCCCTTGATGCCCATCAGCAGGTTAGCTGCACAACATGTTACCTCATTGATTTACTCCAGTTAAAATTGTTCAACAATCCCAAAACAGGAAGTTAAACTAACAGATAGCTGGCTAATCCTGATTCTTGAGACAGGCCACAAATGACCTGAAGTTGTGTTTTTCCCACCTTTTAAAAAAACACACAGATGTATTGTATCCTTCATACACACACTTGCTTTCACTCACTATCAGGCTTGGGGAGTAGCGTATTACAGGTAACGGATAATCAGGATACAAAAAAAGATAACTGGACTCCCTTACATTTATATAAAGAAATCTGATTAATGGTACATTTCTTAAACATTTGGGATTACTAGCAGGGTTGCAATATTACTAAAAAGCACTTAATATAATAATAATAATAATAATAATAATACACTTAAAGGTGGGGTAGGTAAGTTTGAGAAAGCGGCTCGAGATACACTTTTTGTTATATTCCATGGAATGCTCTTAACATCCCGATAGCAATGAATATCTGAAGTGCTTTGACAAAAAATCCATAAAAGAATGTAATCTGTGGAAGCCGTGGTACTGTAAAAAGCACGACCAATCATCTGAGCCGGCCCGGCTAAAATAACTGGATGGCCTACCTGCCTGTCAGCCTTCCATCTGTGCACAAACTTATCTCGTGCCCTCATTGGTCATGTGCGCGTTCGTGTGTGTTGGAGGAGGGGCTCTGTAAGGAAGTGGCAGATTTTCTCCGGTTGTGTATTTTCAAATTCCAGCGCACTCGAGCTGGTTTCTCCGAAATGACCTACAGTACCCCACCTTTAATTTAAAAACACCTTATTGATATGTATTTTCTATTTTCCTTATTTGCATTTCATTTATTATATTGTTATTATTTGCTTTTCAATCAGCACCCCTGGAGTTGGTATGGTGTGTGTGACTGCTCTCTTGTGTGTAAGAATTGATCAAAATGAAATGCCAATTTTAGATTTCGCATGAATCTCATATGCTCCCAAAGATGGGAATAAACAATCTGGTGATCAAAACCATCCCTTTGCCTGCTGTGCATGAATAAGGCAGTTATTATTATTCAATGTCTGAAACATTTTTTGATTGACAGTTGGTGCACTTTATTAGATTTCTTATCAGGAAGACCCCCATTGCTCCACCTTGGCATGTGCCGCAGCACAGTATGAGACGAGCTGCTTTATTTTCTTTTCATTTATATGACTGGTCTGAATGCCGCTTCACTGCAGCTTCTGATTTCCTTAGGTCAAATGTAGATGAGTGCCATTCAAACAGATATTGACGGAGGATTGCCAGTAAATAGTCGATTCATGTGTGAGATAGTGACACAAGAGTCGAATATAAATACAGGCATGTTTGTAGCTTGTCGGTGAAGGCAGGGTCAGGTGCTGCACAATGAGTGAATTTAGCCTGCTTGCTTTTGTCCTTTTTTAAATGAGCTTTTAATTAAATTCAGTATGTTAAAGGTGTGCATACGAACATATTTGAGCTTCTGGATTAATTGTGATACAAGGATTGCTGGAAAAGCACATGAAGAGACGGACTGATGCCAGCACTGAAATTGGTCCTGCCCCGGTCTTGCCACATACCCTTTTCATGATTTATAAATGGCCCTCTGCTTGGCTTGGTGATGATGGCTCCAAACCCTTTTAAAGTAACTTAATCCCCCTTTCTTCTGTCCTTTTCTTTCAGTGGAAGGCTGCACAGATTGGTCAGTGGACTACCTGAAATACAAGGTGCTTCTGGGGGAACCTGTACGGATTAAGTGCGCTTTATTCTATGGATATATCCGGGCCAACTACACCCATGCACAGAGCGCTGGACTCAGCCTCATGTGGTACAAAAGTGCAGGACACGGGGACTTCGAGGAACCCATCAGTTTTGACGGCACGAGGATGAGCAAAGAGGAGGACGCCATATGGTTTCGACCTGCAGAGCTGGACGATGTGGGGTATTATTCCTGCGTTTTAAGGTAAGTGGAGAAATACTGCTCTCCTCTTAACTGTCGAATTTAAATTGGTGTTTTTATTGCTTTGCCTTTGACTTGAGCAAGCGTTTGTGAGAAAGTCTTTATCCGTTTAGTAGTGTGAGTAAAATAGTGCGGGTAAATAATATCCTCTGAAGACCCTGTGGGCATGAGTGAAGCTATTTGAAAGTCCTCCTCTGGGGATTTCTAATGAAGTCTCTCTCATCTACAGTATGGCCACAAGGGCACTGCTCCTTGGTCCACAGAGCATCTAACAGCGTGAGGTTCTATATGCTAAATTATTTCTTTATTCTCCTCTGGGGGACAGTATGAGTGCAATTGTTAAATCGATTATTCTTCTTTCCTCACAAGTCCTTCTTTCTGAGCAAGGAGTGAGGTGAAAGAGAATGGACAGTAATTCTGCATGATAAGACTGAGGATAGGAGAAAGTCCTCCCACAATCTTCCTTTTCCACTTGACTGATGGTTGTTTGATTTATGACTTCTATAATGTGGTGAAATGTCTGGCTTCCTACCTCACATTGGCAGGAATTGTTATTAACGTCAAGGTTGTGTCGACATATTTTAAAATGGCAAAGCGACTTTCTTGGAAGAGCAAGTGGGACTTTAAAAAAAAAATCCTGAAAGAAAAGAACTGATATTTTCTGGAAACATTTAATTTAGCTTAAACACAAATGATTTAGTAGACAGGAGAATAATGTAGTCTCGAGCACCCAGCACAGGTCTCCATGTGTTTCATAAGCTCAACTCTAAGAGGTTTTGGCTATTACTATTCATCACCATTAGCACTCTTCCCCCTTTGCTGTGGCGGTCGCCGTGAATAGAAACGGGCAGCACCAATCCAACAATTCTCTATTCAGCGACACTGGCAGCATTTTCTGGAGGTAGACAATCAGTCAGCTCAGAGTTATTGTGTAATCACGCAGAAAGTAGAGCCATGAGATTTGATTTGGAAAAGTAGCGCTGCTTTGTCGCCAGTCTCCGCCATTCAAGAACCAAATTAAGGGGCAACACTTATGTGCCCACCATGGAGAGGAATAACAATAGTTCTGAATGCAGAGCACTTTTGCACCGCACATGATTTTCTCTCTGCAGACGTTTCTTTTGGACTATTGTTGCGTTCTGGAGGTTTTTCAGTCATGACAAGGATGTTTACTTTTTTGCTTAACTTTCAACTCCATTCACATGGAATACGTACAACGCTGACATTTACTAACAATGGCTGCATTGATGCTGCAATCAGCTGCACTGATTTTCACTGTTAATCATGCAGCTGTGGGGGACGGGGGGGTTTCAGATCTTTATTGTAGGAAGTAGACACCAGATACACTGATTACTTCCAGCACAGTAAGACCATGTCGTGAAGAAGCTTTCTAAATCTGATGAGGGACTCAAACTGTTTCAGGAAAGACTATAAAAGGGAAATTAAAAAATATTGCATTTATTATTATATAAGTTAAAAAAATATCATATTGAAAAGCCTTACTGTGTTTCATTATTATCATTATTATTATTATTATTATTATTATTTATTATAGCATTATTATGAATATTTTATTATAATTATTATTACTTGTATTATTAACATCATTATTATTCATTAATAATTACAAGTCATCCATTTAAAATTACTTTTACTTAAAGTATTTGCTTGAAAACAAACTTAAGTGCCAATATGTGTGATGTCTACTGATACCAGATTTGCCACCTTAGAGTTGCAGAAACAAGCCGAATGATGTGCACATGCTTTGTTGCTATATAGTAATAACTTATTAACCTTGTGGGTAAAGGGTATTTTCTCTGTGCCGGCTCATTAGTCAGCTATATGGTGACATACGGTGGCTTTCATCAGGGGGGAGGGTCTGTTTTAAAAGGATTAGGTTATTGGATACTGGGCGTGTGTGTCACATGCAGCGTTCTGAAGTGCAGAGCAATGCATGCGTCGGATCACGTGGGTCCATCAAATTGGAATGATTTATAGTCCAGTATTAGCATATTCTGTGTGTTGTGCAGACACAGTAATAAGGCCAAGGCTCAGTCCAAATGACTGACAGCAATGGTTTAAGAGGACCAGGCTTTTGATTGCTTAGACAATTTCTGAAAATGATTTTATTCACATTTTAGAGAGAGCCTCTCCGTAGTAATAACATTGCATTTAAACACTAAGCTAATGACCTTAAATGGTTACAGTAGGACATTTGCGAGCTTTTGTCGCATTCTTCATTCGAGCGTTGACAATGTGTTAAAAATGTAGAAATGGATTCCTCCAATTTTACAACCACACAGCAGCGCCGTTATGTAGACGTGACTCATTTGCAATTCCCACTCACCGCAGCCAAATCAGAGGATTGCTCTTCTCTTTTGTCTCGGCAGCGTGGGTCCTATAGATGATCAGCGCTTGCATATGTTAACATATCGCTTTTGGATTAGGCTCCTGGCAGTGTTTTAACGTGAGGAGATTCTCTCCCATTTTGAAAACATGAAGGGACCTGGGGAGTTAGAGCACTGAGCGGTGGAACGAATGCATCACAGCGCAACAATACATCTTCTCTCACTGGATACATGTCATACTTGAGCATGTTATAACAATTCAATCCCAGTTACTATGGTCTCTCATGATGTTATTGTCTCAAAACAAGAACTGATAGTGTGTCCAAGAATGTTATGATGTCCGCAGACAACATCTAGAAATGATCTTTCCACTGTGAATTTCACCTATGGAACTTACATGCACAAAAACCTATATAACACACTACAGGAAGGGGTCAACTCCAAAAAGCCCCCTTTTAATTATATATTGAGTTAACAAAGCCGTTTTTGAGCTTTTATTGTATACTTACCCACTTTCTGTTGTAGCTATTCAGCTGTGAGTTTATGGTGTGCTTCTCATATGGCATCAGTAATATAAGGACTGTCAGTCAGTGTGTTCAGAGATGTGTTTGCCAGCTGCCTGTCACAGGTGTTATTGCACTAGGCAAAGCTTCACAGTGCAGGCAGTGTATTCACAACAGACCCACATCAGCCAGAGAACACACACTGCTGCACACACACTTAGAAGCCAATGTGTTATCATCAAGCAAAACTCTGTTGATGATTCCCAGCAAATTACATTTTGGTTATTCCTGTATTGGTTTTATGGATTTCCAATGCAATGCATGAATTATAGTAAAACAAAGTACATTTTCCATGACATTACCGCTAGTCCTCTTCTCTCATCTTTGTGTATTTGCTCAGCTGCACTCAAGGTGTCAGAGGGCATTGTCTTACGCGAACACACACCAACACACACACACAGACATATAGCAGTTGCACTGACAGGAACTTAATGTGCCTCCAATCTGTATGTAAAAGCAGGCCAAGATGACACACACATGTACACAATAAACATTCAGAGCATGTATGCCTGTCTCTTTCGCTCACACACACACACACACACACACACACACACACACACACACACACACACACACACACACACACACACACACACACACACACACACACATCCACATGCATTAAGGACATATGATGTGGGCCACATACTGTACATGAGTGGAAGTGAGCAGATGGAGAGTGATGTGTGTCAAATCGAGGGTTTTCAGATGTCCTACCCCTGAGGAGGTCTGTCGTATGCAGAGCGAAAACATCTGCAGAAGAGTGACACAAACACACACACCCAGGTCATCCGGTTAGTTGGAGGATACCACTATCTCCTCAGCACTGCTGAGAGTCTCTCTGTAAGCCTATTAGCATAACAACGTTTCTAATTCCTGCTATTTTGTTACCTGGCTGACGGATGAGACATCAGAGTAAAAGCCGGTATGGCTAACAGGACATGAAAAGGGAGTAGATGTTTTGGAAATAATAACATAAATCTTATTTTTAAAACAGCAAGGGTAGCAACATGTTTGCAGTGCACTGTACTGTAAGTGAGCGGGTATCATTGTTTCAGTGCCAGAGCCACCACTCACCTCATGCTCACCTCAATCTCATGAAGTTTAATCACTGCCAGCTCTCTGCAGACTTTTAAAGTCACTGATCTCTCCATCCAGCCTCTCTTCATAATGTAGCATGATTTCCTCCATTGCTTTGTCCTCTATGCTCAACTGCAGCATAAATTAGCAGGGCAAACTGATTTGATGGATGTCTGTTACGGCTTTGATACAATCACATGCCGGTTTTAACGCTTCTGTAGGAGTGCTTAGCAACTTCACGCTAATCATCTTTGCTGTGTCAAAAGCTATTAAGTGTGGGGTCTCCAGCCATTCTACATTTTATTAATTCAGTTTCAGGAGACCGAAGCTGTGAAAAAGGAGCATTGTTCTTGGCCCATAAAGTGCAATCACCAACTTACCTTGACTTCTGGTCAAACCAATGCCCAAACAGAGACCCATATCCTCAGTGTATCGATCTGTTTGCAGTGTGCTGGGAGTACAGAGTCAAATTAAGGACAGCTGTAGCAGTGCAGGGAGAATCCCACTTCTTTGGCAGGTAGCTAATGTTTCACCTTTAACCCCGTTCACCGGTGTTGGCAAGCTGCCACAGTCCCGGGCTTATTAATGGGTTTCCTGCATGCCCTGCAAAGCGTGGGCTGTCACCAGCAGAGGACAAAGAGAGGATAACATAGGAGTACATCTGTATGTGTGTGTGTGTGTGTGTCCATTTGTTTATGGAGGACTGGACCTCACCTGGTACCAGGGTTGGGAAGGATACTTAAAAAATGTATTCAGGTACAATTACTAGTTACCTCCCAACAACACACACACTTTGAAAAGCACTTCCTCTCCGCTCCCGACTGCAGCCATGTTGCCTGTGTTAGTATTGGTCGGCAGGAGTGTCTGGTGATCTCTCAGGGAAGTGACAGTCAGAATAGGCCGTCTGGAACACTCTGTCATTCAGATCGAGTCAGGACCTGTCCAATTGATCCAGCCCAGCTGTCAGAGCCAATGAGAGACGCTAGACTAAGGAGCAGCATGGATGGTTTGGGCTGCCAGCGGTTATGGATGATGTATAATATAAGGTTGGAGTTATAAGATACCTGGCAGAAGACAATCAGTTAGCTGTGGCTCTGTGGAATAGCTTCACGAGAAGGGCTGCAACAAAGAGGCCCTGATGGATGTTAATCAGTGGTGGTTCTTCCAAATGAGGCCCATATGGATGGGGTTTTGAAGTCAATGAAATTAAAAGTGGCTTTTTCATCTAGTTATCCGAACAAAGGTATTCTCCACCCTCAACTTCTGGCATCTGGCTCATTGGGTCTGGATAATTAGGATTCATTCTCTTTGAATATTTTGGAATCTCCAGATGTTGCACAAAACAGTGCAGGGGAGTCGGTGGGAGAGAAACTCCCTCTTGAGGGAACTTTGGGATTTTAGAATTTAAAAAAAACCTATATACTGTAAAACACAGGGAAGGGAAAACCCCAAAAAGCATAATAGGGCCTCTTAGATGGAAATTCAGGGGATCACCAAAGTCTTTAGGGTATCCATAAATGTCTGTATCATTTTTTGCTCCAATCCATCGTTTGGCTGTGGATATATTTGAATACATATTTGAACATTTAAAACGGGAATTAAAGTAAAATTCACAGGATCAAGAAAGATCAGTGAAGAGTTCTGTTGACTGGGGAAAATTCATCCGAGATTTGTTGACATTATCCTCAGACTAATAGTGCACTAAGGTGTTGTTAAACATTATCCAAGAAAGTAGTGCAGCACACATTACAGCAATGACTGAAGGACTTTTCCCAAACTACTTCTAGAGGTTGTGAGAGAGTTGGTGCTCGATCTAATGCAGCAGTTATTCACAGTGCCCAGGTGGAGTTTTCTTTAATTGTGTGATATGGATTTAAAGGTGCTTCATTCACGGTCTTGAGGTTATTGATGATGCTCCCCTATATTCTTTACACCTGTATAGAGAGCCTGCTCTGTCAACACAGCCTTTGGACAGTCTTTTAGTTGGCTCTATGTGGGTTAGTGGAGGCGCTTTTCCAGCAGCCATTGTTCGGTGATGTATGGGCTGCTGTTTGGGTTTAGTCCACCTTTCACACTGTGCTTTATTCAGCCCTGTGATGCAGCGCTGTGAACTTAGCCAGATATGCAGTGTGGATGTCTGATGCTACAATGGCGTGAGTGTGCACATTCTGGGGCCTCTGCTGGATGGTAAAAAACATCCATCTACTGAAGCAAATAAATGGGGAAAAGGTATATTTAAAATACTGATTTGTTTACATCCTTTGAACCGATTATTCTTTTCATAGGTGCAAAAACATCTCTTTTTTGTTTCATTTCAGTTGTTGTATTGAAAGCCCTGTGCATGGCATTATAATTCATCAATGAACGTCCACTATTTAAGTGGAAGGCTTTTTTGTGCATTTGTGCAGTGCTTCACTCGGACATTTTAATCAGCCTATATAGTATAGATATTCAGCTGTGAGTGAGCAATTCAGTTCCCGACCATTGATCGGGGCTTAACATAATATGGAAAAAACCAGAAGCACTTATTGACTTGTGATATCAATGTGGGGAAGACACAACCTTGACTTATTCCAAGTTAAAGATTTCTGATTCACTTTTTTTTCCATGTAGTTAAAATTCTTCGTATTTCTTTCATTTCCAGGCAAATCATTGAGAAATGGCAACAGGAGAATGAGGCCCAAATAGCAGAGTGCACACTCTTGAGTACCCCATACAATATTGGTATATTCCAGATATATATTTAAGTTTTCAATAACTGTAAAAGGATATTGGATATTTTCATGGGCCAAATCAAAAACTAAATATTTTAGTATGCTGAATGGATACATGTCTTTATGAAATTGCACTTTTCAGACTTCGATCCTACAGCATACCCGTTTTGATGTACGTTGGGCACTCTTTTGAAGAATAGGAATACAAATGTAATCCACCATGGGCCTACATTATGGCATTATGCTCTCAGCCAATTACAATGCATGGCCTTCACGCTCGTTCTGATTGGACATTTGTCCCATGCTTGATTCCATTTGATTAAGCCGAGCTAAAATGGCTCCTGACCAGAAGGCCAAATGTGACCAACCTTAGTTTATTTATTTCCAGGGTTGTATGTTATTCTTAGACACACATTTACACCCAGGTTAAATACATTATTTCCACATCCCAACGGAGGGATTTTTCTTTCGTTCACATGCTCAGCGCCAACCTCTTGGCTCTCCTGAGCAGAGCAAGTCATCAAACAAGATGCCAAACCATCACGATCTGATAGCGGGGACACTGACCTTCTCTTCCTCATATCTGATGGTGGTTTTTATCTGCCAGACAAATGTCAGAAATACCATTCCCCAAGCACAGTCACTTTGGCACCACAGCCAACTTTTCCTCCCCCCTCCCTGACGCCTCCCTGCTTCCCCTCTCTTCCTGCTGAACTGAACGGTGGAGACAACTGCAATACCACAGCTATCAGCCAGGGGTATATTAGAGAGGACTCACCTCTTGCCTGTATCCTAACAGTGAGCGTATAATAATAATTGAAAGATCAAGTGGCCAAAAAGCAAGTAAACATAACAACAAACCTACATTGTTTGATTAACTATGACCAGTTTACATCTTTTCACCTCTACACTCAATGCAACAGCCCTCTCCTGCAGACACATTGCTAGTAAGAAAAGGTTTTGCATTTGATATGCAGAGCAGTATGGCTGCTCATACATTACCCCCACAGGGCCCAGGGACCAATGAATAAGGTCATGACAGAGTTAGAGTAGAATACAATGGAGACAAATTGTTTGTTCTTGTTATGAAATCAGGTTGCTAGCATAACGATGAGTGGGGGATGTCGTGGAATGGGAAATGAGATCCCTGAAGGCATCAACTCGACTAATACATTTGCACACAAGAGGTGCTTCAGTCAGCTTGAGATTAACAAGCAGGAGATCTCAGTATTGTTGGAAAATATATTCGTTTTTTGCAGGATTATGCGATGAGATTATTGATTTTGCGGATGTATATGTATACTGCAGTGTGTATTTTTATAACCAGAGTTTTAGGACTCCTTGGGGTCCTTTAAGAGCTTCAAGAGGGTCTTCACTGGAAATGTAATTACTCTTTAAGGTCTTTTCATGAATGCTAGCCCTAATGTACTCCTCTCGTGTTTTACCATGTCATTTAAGTCACTAAAGTAAGCATCCATTTTAAATAAAAACCTGCCGATGTTTGGAAAAACTCAGACATCTAGTTAAATACATATGATCTTGTCTAGCTGCAATTTAAACCAAATAAGTCATCTTCGTTCAAAATTGTGAATCAATTCCTATTCCTACAATGCAGAGATACTGCTTGTCTTTATTCCATGTGTATCCTTCCGTATCCATATGTGTGAATGCGAGTGTGTGCCTGCCTCATAACAGCACAGACAGGTGCAGGCATGAGTTTTTTCCCAGCATGGCAAAACTTCATTATCTGCAGAGGTGGTGTGTTTTCCTCCCTGAGACATTGTGTACTACAAGACAAGAGAGAAGCAGGCAGCAATGGAAGCATGGACAGAGACAAACCCCAAGCAGAGGGAGGTAAAGAGAAAGGGGGGTGGATGGCGGGAGTCGGTTGTTCCAGCATGGCAGACAAGTGCCACACTCGTAGACAGAGGCTAAGTAGGAGCAAGTTGGCCCACAGTCAGATTTGGGCAGCCGGGGTGCTTAATCATCCCGGGCTTGGTGCGAGAGCTGACAGGTGAGTTATGAGCGGCCGCTACAGGTAGGATCCCAGTCTTCCCACTGCTTACTATGACCTTCGCTCTGGCCATAAATAATGCAGGTACCATAAAAAAACTGATTTAGGATAACTGGGCCGGCCCTGTCTTGGTCTGGGTTAATCTTGGCTTGGTGTGGACAGCAGGGAAGGCACTGTGCAGAGTACTGGAGGCTGTATGATATATGTTTATATAAATACTCGGGTTCAATCTCTAGCTCCTTATCGAGGCCACTTTTCTGACCTCTCAGTGTTTTGTCAGTCTTGGTCTTCGCCATTGTTTGATGTTGACGATTCGCTGCCTGTCTAAAGCTGTTGTTACGTCTGTCTCCGCAGTGACAATGCACATCCAATCATGCCAGGCTGCATTAGCTGCAGTGTGTGTGTCCTCTCAGCAACGATCTGTTTTTACATCCACCCTTCACATTGATGTAGCCCTGGTCGACATTTCAATCCAATCTCAGGTAAATGCTGATGTAAGAGGCAGCAACATGGACCAATAATGTCGCTCATACACTTGGGCCCTGTAGTTGAGAGTCCCTTAAAGAGAACATTTTCAGGTTCATATTTACATTTAGTGTCTCTCCTGTGACATGTCTCCATGCTTTGATGTTCAAAAAGCTCTTTATATGTCTCATACTGCCTGTGCTGCAGCATCTCCGTTCACCCTCTGTCTGAAACCAGAGTCTGATAGACCAGACTTGTCTAGTGCGTCCATATAAAAAGTGGAAGCTTCCTTCACAGATGATATCTATACTTTACTGAATACAAAACATGCATTCAATAAGTTGCAATCTTTCAGTTTAACCTGGCATGTACAGTGTAGACACAGACAAGCAAACAGGAGCACGGTAATGATTTGGCAGATTTGAGCAATATGTCTTCTGAGCCGGATGCCCTGATGACAGTAGGACTATTCCTGTGACGGTTTTAGAAAGCTGCGGTGATGGAGGATGTGCCTGGCTGGGTAGCGAAACCATTTAAGCCGATGAGACATTTGGGATGCTGCCATATTAACAATGACAATCTTCTTGAAATAGGTTGATATATACAGACGGTAGTTTTCAAACTTTTGCATTTAAAAGTTATTGCAAGTATTTACCTCGTGAATGATTTGTATTTTATGACATCAGCATTAACATAAACCTCATTCATCTATAATTAAAATGCTGACTAGGTCCTGATTCAAGACCTTCATGTTATTTTACAGCATAGGTCAACATCCTATATCAAATATGTAAATGGTTAATATGTGGTGGGTTCATTTTACTGCCCTGTAATGACATTATACCCAGGTAACCTTTCATCAACCTTGTGCTGTGCGCTGAGACAATACTCAGAGACAGTTATTGTTAGTTGAGAGTAAGCTCTAATGAGTAATCGCAATTATTTCATCATCCATTTTCTATTAGAGAGGAGTTGTTTTAATTAACAGATTCATTAAGTTAGTTCATTAATTTCCCCACAGGTGCCCCGGATCCTCGGGAGGATTTCAAATCAATTCTGCTGCCTATTATTTAATATCAGAGCGAACAGTCGCTGAGATAAAGGGCAGGTTTGCATCTGGTTTTATTGCCCTGTGAGTTAGATTTAATGACGGCCAATAGAATAAAATAAAAATACAGTGGATGTTTTTTGTTAGGAGGGATCTAACTACCTAGGCTTCATACATAAATCTACAAATTAACCCCTGAGCTTAACCACTTCTAAATCCCATGGGTATATTTTACTGAAGTGTTTCCCCACAGTGTGCCAATCAAAATCCTCTCAGCATGCTGCTTAACTCCTTACTGACCATTGCACATCATTTCATGCCGCGTGTTGCAGTCCTCTGCCTGCCCTCCAGCTGCATACAGTATCTGTCAGCCTGACACTTCTCCCAGCTGATGTACGCCGGATGCTATCTATCATTGCCACGACATTGCATAGCCCCTTCGGTTTGACACATTTGACAGACAGTGTCACCTATTAACGCCATGGCATCAGCTAGCTTGTTATCACTGTATGTGCAGTAGTATTTAAGTCACTGGAATATAGATCATTTTTAGTTCTTAGGATTGTCTTCATGAATATTACACCTGTGTGAATAGTCACCTAGCTCTCCAGGCTCAAAAGGCGTCACGATGGATGTGAAATGTTGGAAAGACATCGTAGGACACAGTGTTGGCCCACACCATCGATCACTCTTGCTGAGCAGATGACACAATTCTCTCCCTCTCTCTGTCTTCCAGTTTATCAGTGCTGCCCAGAATATTTAGCAGGGAAGAGAGCGCTCCCGTGGGATCTCATTTGCACAGGTGTCCATCTGGTAGGAGTTGTCTGGGATAATCTCCACATCATGTCACATTTGCATCAACGGCACACTCACTCCCTGTAAAGGGGGAGTGCTCGGCCAGTTTCGAGCGGCGAGGGATTGTTTGCCGACACTGTAGCTAAGACCAGTGTGTGCTGTACTAATCCACGAGGCAGTTAATGCAGCGCAATTATGTTAGGATTTAACATGTTTGTAATTGTTTGTTGGTTCAGCTCAATTTGTGTAACCAGCTTTAGTTGGAAAATTAGCGATGAGATTTTCCTAAACACTGCCAATTTGCTTTGGTCTTTTAACCAGCGGGGGGTGGGATTTCCTTCATTCGGGCTGGAGTACTTGTCAATTATGACTGTCTTCTTAGCCGCTTTCACCAAAGAAAAGGTGCTCCTATTGAACCCATCGATCATTAAAGGACCTTTGCTTTTATTTCCCTCTCTTCAAATAGCACAGCGTTCCCGAGAATCAATGTGTTCATCGACTCCTGTGTCCTGTCCTGTGAATTACTCGAGCAACAGATCCAATCTCAAAATCGCTGTCTCATTAATGACCCAAACAGGAAAGAAGTAAATGCCAAGCAGCTGCATCTTTACTTCTCATGTAACCCGTGAAGCATCCCTTTCTGATGCCCTACAAGGTTACACATGATAAAGCTCGACACAGATTGGTTTAGTATTTAAAGGCATGTGTTCCCAATAGAGGGGCAACACAAATCACCATACTGCATACACCAGGCGTTAAAATGAAGTGTTTATTCCACCGTGGATAAAAACGCCCCGGTATCTGTGAGTCCAGGCAAGCATATAGTCTTCAAACATTACAAGTGATCTTGCATTTTACTCCCATTCTCCCGTCGCGTTATAAATTCCCTTCTTTATGTATATGACCTGAGCATTTGCAGTACATCAATTGCAGCAAGTAATTTTCTGCTAGCTCGCACTGTATCTGCTTAACGCGTGAAAACAAAACGCTCAATCAATCTCAGAGCGCTGTTGACATTCAAGGCTGTCGCTGCATGTTACCGACAGTGTCCCTTCCCCTTGTACACACACACATATACACTATATACAGTATTTATACACACACTATGTGTCTATAATTGTCTGGATTAAGGGTCATATTGGATATGATGGTGCAACATTCTAAAGAACCGTTTTAGCCCTTGTGAATTGTGGAAATAATTAATGTTTTTTCCCAGAGGAAGGCTTCTACACATCTGCCTCTGCTGCATTTAGCTATTCATATGTAATCTAATGAATGAGACTTTGAGTGTATGTGAAACTGGAGCTGGACTGCTGGCAGCTTTTGCTTGCTTTCTTCTGCCAACACTTCATTATGATTTCTTTTCTCCAACTGATTCATTAACCTTTTCTTTTTTCCTTTCTGCAGGAACTCTACATACTGCATGAAGGTGTCCATGTCTCTCACGGTGGCAGAGAACGACACAGACCTCTGCTTCAACTCCAAAATGAGGTTCTTTGAGAAGGCCGAACTGAGCAAAAACAAAGACATCACCTGCCCGGGCATCGATGATTATGTACAGCCAGGAGCGCAGCCGGATATCGTGTGGTACAAGGTAACATGCACCCTTTCTCTCAAATAATAACCACTGATTTAATTTCCTTTAAAAGGCAGAGGCGCCCCGTTTTTGTCTGTCACCTGAAACCCATCACGCACATTATTAAAAAGCTTCTTTATAGGGAGCTATCTGAGGAGTAACTTCGTTAAGGTCAGCTTCATTCAGATTTTAATGAACTTCAAGCACCGTGACTTTTGAAGCATTTATTAAATAAATATATATCTGACACAGATTAATCTATTCACCGTGTACAGGCACATCTAGCTTTCTCCTACGCCCACAGTGTAACTGAACCGCGCAGACCTCCTTGTGTCCAACGGGCCACTTTGATAGAGCTGTTCGGCGGAGCTCGGGGGGCCAATTCATCAAACGTTAAAGTGTGCTGGATTAGGTGGCCAAAAAGCTTCTTCAGTTTCCCATTGAATCAAATTAAAGTAGCAGATAATGACTGTGGGCTCCACACCCTCTGGTTATTGGCTCTCGCTGTGTCAGTGGGGGCTGATTTAATTCTGGGAGGCCTGTCTTGGACCACAGTTCGAAACCATCCCACAGTGGCCCAGTTTTCCTTTGCCTCAGGTGTTCTGTGGCCCTAAATCTGCCTTAAGACAAAAAACTGTAATGTGTGACAGCAGTGGACACAAATGACCATAATCTAAGGAATTGAACCATTTTAGAAGTGCTTTACGAGCTTTTAATGCTCAAGTATCCTCCTGTTTACATAGTTAAAGGTGGGGTAGGTAAGTTTGAGAAACCGGCTCGAGATACACTTTTTGTTATATTCCATGGAATGCTCTTAACATCCCGATAGCAATGAATATATTAAGTGCTTTGACAAAAAATCCATAAAAAATGTAATCTGTGGAAGCCGTAGTACTGTAAAAAGCACGACCAATCATCTGAGCCGGCCCGGCTAAAATAACTGGATGGCCTACCTGCCTGTCAGCCTTCCATCTGTGCACAAACTTATCTCGTGCCCTCATTGGTCATGTGCGCGTTCGTGTGTGTTGGAGGAGGGGCTCTATAAGGAAGTGGCAGATTTTCTCCGGTTGTGTATTTTCAAATTCTAGCGCACTCGAGCTGGTTTCTCCAAAATGACCTACCCCACCTTTAACTGCTTTCTATGGGGTTGAAATAAAGCTAGACACTTTATACATTAAAGAATGTTGAAAAACTACTAAGAACTTATACATTAACTGAGTAATTAATTTAAGAGTAGCTGATGCAATTCAATCAAGATTAGTAGTCCTCCCTCGGAATGATAAACAGCCGTTCATCACCCAAACATATTTTTTAAAGGATGTTAGTGTGCAGCAAGAATGCACCGAACAAATGTAAGCAATAACTCTTTTTACCATAGCTGTGTGAAAAGCCGCTCTTTATAAAAGCAGGTTTAGTAAAATAGGACTCTCTTTGGATTTATCTTCAATATGCCTAAAGTTCATACAACTAGAAGAGTTTCATGTTAAATAAAAGCGTATTCCTGCCGATTTTGACACTTCAAACACTGCATTTTCTTTATTTTTACATTTTGTACCCTGTGTTTACATAATAAAGGAATGCAAACCAAAGCAGTGGAGACAAACCATAGAAAGGAAAAGGGACACTCTCTCCATCAAGGACGTACGAGAAGATGACATTGGGAATTACACCTGCGAATTAGAGTTTGGGAACTTTTTGGTAAGAAGGACGACTGAGCTGTCCGTCACAGGTAAGGAAGACTCTCTTCAATGCTGCACATCGTTTGATTGCAGAGTCATCTCCTGTTCATTTTGTTAAGTTGTGTCTTTTACATTACATGACATGTCATTTGTTAGACGCTTGTATCCAAAGCGACTTACAGTACATACATTCAGTACTGTGGACAATCGCCACAGGAGCAATTTGCGGTGAAGTGTCTTGCCCAGGGACACAAACTATTTCCAAAAAAGGATATTGTCATTGTTGCTCAGGCCTATGTAAACATTGTCTGTAACAAAAAAAAAACATTCTCGTTAAAGAACTGAAGGTTTTTAAAGCTGATCTGTGCACCTTTTCCCAAGGTGTCGCGCTCAACGGCGTCACTGTCTCTCTGTGACTGCTAGGGCCGCTTTAATTGCTAAGTAGTGGATTTCACACAGAGCCACATCAGCACTTTTTCTTAAGGCTGTTAAAATATTTAAGCTTGAACCTAAAGTGGGTGACAGATTGCCTCGCACTGACACCGCCACAGACAGGTTGACCTAGCAGGCGCTGTAGAGCAGGGAATTTTACGACTTAATTATACACACTTTTTAGGGTACCTGATTGGAAAATAGTTGTAGATGTTGCCCTGAGTGTTAAACGTTTATTTAAATTAAGGATCAATATATCGACCTGAAGGGGCCCTTTAATGCCAATTTTCAAGTTCATATTAGTATGTAGTGTCTCTACTGGGACATGTCTCCATACTTTAATGTTCAAAAAGCTCTTTATTTTTCTCACACTGCCTGTGCTGCATCACCTCTGTTCACCCTCTGTCTGGAACCAGAGCCCAGTCTGCTCTGATTGGTTAGTTGGCCGGCTGTGTTCCATAGAGATGTCAGGGAGTATGTGGGTGAGAATGGCAGACCACTATGTAAGCCTTTTAACCATAATACAGCAAAGGGAGAAACCCATAATATGGCCACGTAGTATATCCACGTTCTTCCACACGTTAAATGTGACCTGACATCATAGAAATAACACAAAGACCACGTTAAAGTCATATCTCTTACTCAATTTAAAAAGGACCTATAACTTAGAAAAGTGGAGCTCACATTCATTTGAGTAAAAAAGTTTTCTCAGGCTATTCAAACAACAACAGCTCCTCTCCGTCTTTGTGAGAGATTTGGCTGAGCTCGATTTTGATATGGTGACTTACGTCTGCAAGGATGCGAACAAACGCCGGATAACGCCGACTGAAACAAACAGAGAGAAGTGGAGAGGTTCTTGGATGGATACAGGGGCTGTTGCATTGTGGGCGTGAGGGTCAGACAAAGTGTTTGCTGTAACCGCGTCTTGATTACACTTTATAGTCTCCTTTAAAGAGACAAAGACAGACTCCAGTGAGGGGCGAGCTAAGCCATAAATCATTTTCTCACCAGCCTCAAAATGTCATCCTGGGGGGACTAGTCTTAATCTCTCTATCTACTTTGGAGACATTAAGCATTTTAAAAGAGGTGGCAGAAGATGATTGATGATTGGGCCATGGCATTTATGGTTTTCTCAGAAAGAAAGATACTCGTCCACATGTGTCTGTCTGGGTTTACTCCCACATCGAGTCGGTCTGTAGTGTGAATGTGTCTCTTTTTGGCCTTTTGATAAACTCTGGCAACCTGTCGAGGGTCGATGGTACACTGCCTCTCGCCCAATGAAAGGCTCCGCTTTTCCAAACCTGCAATAAAGAAACTAGATATATGGATATACATCGAGTTAATTTGATGTTTTAGTGATTTTTACTTGTAATTTCATGCAGAAAATACTGCAACCTTTCGGTTAAAGTCCACAGTTGAAGTTGTTTTTACATTTGAAGTATATTTTATTGAACTGAAAAGAGAGACCAAAGTTAACTCTCACTGTAAATGACAAGATACCATTTCGCCTTGAGGTAACAAAGTGTACAGTGTTATACAAAGTGTTACACAAGTCCTCATTGTTCTATTCTGAACTTGCAGTGCTTTTTTTAAGGCTGAATGTCTTCGATTGAAGAAAGTTTTGAGCTTTCGGACGTGGTGTTTTTCTTTCTTTTGTGCAGCCACGGTGGCTGTTCTGATCATGCTAACTACCACATTATTTTGATCTATTTTCTCTTTCTGTCTGCTGTGGCTGCTTCAGTGCACATGAAACACAACGTATCCTTAAAAGAAGGGAGATTTGCTCTTTGAAAGAACTCAGTGCACGGTGTTTGGACCAGAAAATGTAGATTTTATGATCTTTTCAATTTACTGGCTTTAACCAAACCTAATATTCTGACATATACTGATATTAATAGATCCAATGATTTCATAATGAATCAGTGTCCACCAAAAGCTGTAATACACATTTATTGTGTGCAATAAAGTGAAACTGTTTTGGTCATTGTCAGCCCTCTCAATTCCCAATACATCAACATATTATTAAATGGGATATGATACCACATCTGTTTGACCAATCACTGCTGGTACCAATTGAAATACCTTGAACTGAATGTATTTCACCTCCTGGTGAGCACAGATGGAAAAGGAACGTTTCCCTAAAGGTGGAAGGCTAAGACGACAGAAGCAGAACATGTACTTTCTTTTTAAAATCTATATAATGTAGATATTATCCTCAACCTCCCACAGATATTCCAAATCCCCATCAAACCCCCTGTCTCTTCCCTCTTTATCAATACCACCGTATGACTCACTCACAGCAGTGCAAAGGGACAAAAAGTCCGATTGTGTGTGATTATAATGAGCGCCACTAAAATCATAATGAGCTCTCTCGCCAGGTAATTGAAAGTGACATTCATTTGTAAATACATGTTGCGGTTTTATGACTTCCTTGTAAGGTGCGGCGTTTGATGTGTTATATTAAACGCAGTAGAATAAAGTGATGAAATAAAAAAATATATATATATACAGGGGAGTAGCAACTGTGTAAAACAGACTGTCAGTGTAGCTAATGAGCTGGGACCAATGCTGCTAACCTCCTTTACTTATTTTGAACCTGCACGCAATGAGAGGTTGAGGAACAGAAAGGGGCGAGCTTCTAAATAACTAATGAGAGGTTGAAAACAATCAAAAAAGATCTCCTTCCTCTTAAATTAGCTGATGCACTCATAAGATTTTATGAAGTCCTTATCAGGGTCTTGCTTTTTATGAAACATTATTGAGCAGAGATTGGACTGGTTGGAAATGTAATGAAACCGTTTTGCCTCCTCAGCTCATCCACTGCTTTGAATGATGGGAGCTTTTCCCTTGATGTGTGTGTTCTGTTGTGCATTTTGTAAGCTCCAGGCTATTTTCTGAAAATGTAGACAGGGAATAACGAAAGTGCACGACAAGTTTTGAACATGACTTTAAAGGAGGGAACAATAATTTGCACAGGTTTTTGTCGGAAATGAAGGACTCTGATTCCTTCTTTGATAACCCTCGCCCTTCTTGGTAGTTATTTGGAGAGTATTTGGCATTTGCATATTGTGACTATAATATATTGCATGTCATAATCCAGATAAAGAAACCCAAATAACTTTTGTTCTACCTCCCATCTTTATTCTTTGGCCAATAATATGTGTATTTGTATTCAGTTCAACCGAATAAAAGGTGAAATAGATGTTAGTATGTTTTCTACTTGTCTGTTTTAGCTAGAAAACTTGACAGCAGGCTAGTGACGCTACCAGACTGTGATCATAACACACTTTGGGCACCCGAGGTTAAGGGGTACACTTTTGTTTGTTTTTCAATATTAGATTTACCTATAATATATGCAATGCTGTCACAATGATGAATGCTGTTAAACCTGAGGCACATTGATTTTGTATGCTTCAGTATAAGGAGCACCAAATGACTCCAAATGTGATTACAAATACATATGGTACTTGTTTTGATGATACATGGACCAGTGGTGGAGTTTAGTTAACTTTAAATATGTTTTCAGTATTAAATCATGCACATTATGAACGTATTTGGTAGGTAACAGGTCCTCTCTATCCTTCAATATGGCCTCTCTTACACCTCTATTCCTTACGGTAGATCTCCTGCCAGCACCATTTGGTGGCCATTACACATTTCCTCTCCCATCCCGGAGTTGACTCATTACCATATGAAGGAGGTTGGAATATAATTGCCCCCTTTAATTGATGGAAGATAATTAATCTGCCCACGGTGCTGGTGGAAAAAAGAAGAGCATGCACTGAGTGGATTCAGAAAGTAATCCTGGTGAATCCACCTGCTCATTGTGCACTCAGTGGGGGCTTGATGAGGTTTTAGTAGAGTTTGTATCATTTCCTTTGATATTATGTCACTTTAATTGGGAACATACTTATAAGATAAGATGCTTGTCATTATTCTGTAAATCTCATTGAATTTGAATTAATTGTCTGCTTCTTTGGCCAATGGTGCATTGAACTCTTAGAGACTTGTTATTCTTTATAGCATGGCATTTTTGTAATAGTTGTAGCTATTAATTGTGCATATACACTATATGGATGTTCCCAACAAGAAATAGACATAGATAGTTAAAGGATCTCAATGCTTTGTTCATTTTTACTATTCTAGGGAATAATGATAAATGATAAACATAGATGGAACAATGGTCTCCAGCGTGACGCACAGTTCACTGTCAGCATGCAGATTCCCTACGAGGTGCGAGCAGTGTTATGAAATGCACTTAAAGCTGAGTGAAGAGCTCTTAAAGCATGATGGATGGATTTTCGTTGAATTAGAAATATCATTTTTGTCACGTGCTTTGCTGCTTATGTTCTAAAGAATGAATGGATGAGAGTCAATGGAGGACATCCCATGCACATTTAACATTTGACATTGCCATTGGGAATAAATCGGCAAAGAATGAATATGAAATGGCAAGGTAGTTTTATTATTATAGTGTTAGTATTATAAGATTTATGGTACAATCTTTTTATCACCTCCTTTTTCCTGCCTCAGCTCTTGTCTTGCCATTTGTCACGTCCCACCTCTGCCATACTCTCACACCCTGGTCAAGACCAAATATCAATCAGAGGTGAAAGGCAGACCTGAGGCTTTCCTTTAGAGCCAATAATGGAGAGTCTCAAATTGGGCTTTGTTATTTGCATTGCCTTCTTCTTATCCTTCTTCTTGTTTCTGCAAACAAATTATGATACCATCTCATACTTCTAAAGTGAACAAAAGCTCATTGAATATAAGTTGGACAAGTAAGATCAATGCAGAATAAGAGATGGACCGGATCATAATGCATTCACTGAGGAACAATGCGTTTTGCACTTTGCTGTACACTTTCCAGTCCGTGCTATAGTACCCTGTGTCCGGCTGCCGGCCATAACTCAATGTCTTCAGCGATGCCCCCGTCCCCCGGTGGTTTGGCAGGCTGTTTGTTATGCGTTCCCCTGCCATCACTACCCAACCCCGGTGAGTCAACTCGGCCCTGTGCTCTGATCAATCCAGCAGCACAGTGTGTGTACACTGTAGTGCACACTCAGCATCCCGGTGGGTTTCCACCTGCTGGCGCCATCACAGGAGCAGCACACAGGAGATGTGATTGCCGAGCTTCCAGCAGGGGAGAAAGTGGGCGGAAACAGGGGAGAGTATGTGAGCATGAAGCCTCTGCAGAGCACAGTGTTCTCACCGTGGAGTGGTTATGTGGTGACTGTATCGGTACAGGATGTAATTTTACTGAAATGTGTGTATTGCTGTCAAACATGTGTTTTGACTTACATAAAAAGGAGGTTTTGAATCCCTAAATCCTGGAAAAATGTCTCCCTGGGTCTATTTCCCTGTATATCCTAAGGTCGTCCGTCTGTTTGCGTGGTATTGTTTGCTCCTGAGCAACAGTGACAGGTATTTGGCAACGTTTTTCTGGATGCCTGTTTTTCTTGGCACGGCCTGGCAGATCCGAGCCCCCATGAACAAACTGCCGAGGAGGAGATCCAGGAATTAGTTTGACTTGGCCAGCTTTCCACAAGGTGAGATGACTTTGATCAGTTGTCCCCCTGTTTGATGAGGTGGCACTTTCTGGGCACAAATGCTGTTTTAAGCAAACAAAGGACTATCTCCCCTGGCGTTTTGTCACAAGATTTAGGACACAGGACTAGGCAGGATGGACTGGAGGTTTAATACATTTGTATTGCTAAGTATCAGGGCTCTTAGAGTCTAGCTGGGAGAGTTTCGGATTATATGGAACGGAATCATCAGGACACAAAAAATCTGTTTGATTATTCTTTTCATTCACAGTTTTGTTGCATATACCGTAGAGTTAACCCCAGCTATTGCTTGAGACACATTATGTCACCTAGTATCCCGAGAAATTGTTCCCAGAGAGACTCTGCAGTGCATGATTTACATCCAATGGCAGTTCACTTGCAATGTAGAAATAGTGTGCCCTTTATGTAATGGAGCAGAAAGTAAAGTGCAGCATACACTGAGCGTGTCATGCCATACAGAGCGGAGTCGTCGTCAGGGTACAGTAACAGAGGGATGAATGGGATTTTAAAACGACTGCTTTATGGAGGAAGTAGAACAGTGGCATATTGCACTGAGCAGTGAAGCGCGGCACACCACCTGTGGTAAACATCCAATAGAAAACAATGGGTGCATGTGTTTTAAAGGATTGTGTGTGAAGGTTTGTGGATGTGTGCAATGTTCTTGCAAGAGATTGTCGAAGACTAGCTGTTGACATCGGCTGCTTGGTGAGGGATCTTTTCATTTCCCTCACCAAGTGTTTCAATAGGCACTATGATGCTTTTTGTGGTCTTCCCTTTCCTCTAGTGTGTTATATAGGTTTCTGTGCATGTAAATGGTCTGCAAAGGCTAAAATCCCTGTGTTCCCTCCAGAGGGGGTTTCTCTCCCACACACTCGCAGATGATGAAAAGGATTCATCATAACATCCACTACCATCTATTTATTCTCTACATGTGCTGATGCTTTTTTCTTTTTTAAGCTGTGGAGCTCAAAAACTGGCAGGTGCTCTTATTGTTTGTGTCATCCTGACACATTCGCTTGTGCTGGTCTTTGTGAACGTGTGATTAAATCAGCGTGAGTATCGAAATCCAAACCCAAAACAGTTTTGAGTGAAACCTCTTCGCCTCAGAGACACGGTCTTCACGGAGCAGGTGACGCCAAGCAACAGATGTGATGCCGGTTTGAACAGATGGTGTAAACATTTTGCAAAAAGGTCAGGTGGTCTGGTGCCTTTGGTTCTCTTGCAGCACATTGATTGGGCTTTTTTCTTTTTGAAAAGGAAGACCGAATCCATGACAATAATCCCTCTGCATGAAAGTGGGATCAAGAGCTTACAGGCCCTAATTACTAACAGTGGGCAGCTATTTGACATATTCCTCGTGATTTGACAGGTGCTTTTGATGAGTATTGCTTTCTTAGACAGCTGAAGCGTGTATATTTATTCTACTCTTTTTTTAATACATAAGAAATAACATGCATGCAAATGGGTTACAGAGGGTGTAGAATAAAGAGTTGATTTAGGATCTCTACATTGTCTATCACCTTTTCTGTCGTCATACATCTTATCAAATATCTATCAATAAGCAAACTGTGCTTACAAATGTTCCCCTGACACATCGTACATCTGGGATCGCTAATTAAGATGACGTGTAACATAATTAATGCCTTCACTCTGCTAATTAGCACTCACTTAGTGCCTTCGCGTTGGAGATGTGAAAATCAGTGCTAAACTAGTGTTCATTTTATTCCACACCACAGTCATGTGTAGCAAGTTACCACATTAAGCGATTTGAAAAGATGTCTTATTGCTTTTTAGAAATGCATCTGTATTTATTTTTTGTTGAAGTGTCTGTACTTCTGTTATGAAGTTATTTTTTAGTGATTTAAGATGTGTGGCTCCTCTAAAGGCCACGAGTACATGAGTGTAGCCTTGAAGATGTTCTCTACCTCTTTCCCTGCCATCCCTATCTCTGGCAGTTTGTAGAAGCGCCCCATCAAGGACACTTCAGCCACGTGTCAATCCACTGATTCCCGCCGAGAGATAAGAAGGCTGCGAAGGGACTGCGGAGGGGAATCTTGCATAATTTATATTGAGCAAAAAATCTATTTGGTGGCATAAATTACTCTGATGTTAATTAGTTGCAGATTGGTCTTTTACAAAAGGTGCATTCTAAATCACTTCGGGGAGAGAGACTCGCTGCACCAAGCTGGATTGTTCAGACGGTGATCATTTCACACGATGTTATGATGGTAAAACGGTCCCTATGAATACATTGAAAAAGAGACTATTATTATTTCTAGTCCCTCTACTGGTAAGGCAGGAAACATGGAGGAAAGGCTTGTGTTGGAGTTGTCAAGTTCTCCCTCCCTTCTCCCCCGTCCTTGCTCCTTCACACACTGTAAACTGTACACACACACACACACACACACACACACACACACACACACACACACACACACACACACACACACACACACACACACACACACACACACACACACACACACACACACACACACACACACACACACACACACACACACACACACACCCACCCACACACACACACACACACACCCACCCACCACCCTCGGTCAGGGAGATTGCTTACCAGCGCTTAGTTCAGTGGCGATGCCCAGTTGGGCCTTGATGTAATGGAAATTGATTGCACTGCTCCCAGGCTACACTGTCATGACAAGTTATTTTAATGGCACTAAAGCGGGCTTATGTTGAAGTTTAAAAGGAGGGGGGGGGGGGCGGAGGCAGCCCAGTGACTCCGGGCGTAGTTACAGCATTGCAAGGCTTTTTATTTATTTATGAGATAGCACAATGTTTCTCACAACCAAAAAAATACAGACGGCGAGTTTACAATGAGAGATTGAGAGGAAAATAATGGTGGGGTGGGATCAGTGATGGGGGGGGGGGTGACATTTCAGAGCAATTTTCCTTCAAGAGTTAGTGCCTCAGGAGTGAATAGTGGTTGAAGTGAGCTACAAAGGTTACAATTAAAGAATGATTTGTGCCGTTCAGTATACATTTAGCTGTCACTTCTATAATGGTACAGTATAGTGCATACAGGCCATCTACTGTATGTGCCCATTTATCCTAGCAGTAACCTGCCAAGCATGGAAGATGGATATTTTAAGCCAAGATGAAAGCTGTTGTTTATTGGCCTCACGCAGGTAATGGTTGCAACATAAAGGATGTGGCAGACCAAAAGTTCAAAAATCAAGAAATATAGAGGAATTCGCTTTTTGTCATTTTTAGTATTTAGTGTCTCTACTGTGACATGTCTCCATGCTTTAATGTTCAAAAAGCTCTTTATTTTGTCTCATACTGCCTGTGTTGCAGCACCTCTTTTCACCCTCTGTCTGAAACCAGAGCCTGGTTTCATTGGCTAGCTGGCCGGCTCTGTTGTGATTGGTCAACTGCTTATCACGTAGAAGTGCGTTGGAGTGCTAGCTAATAGAAATGTGAATGTTCCTTGGTGATGTTCTGGAAATAAACATACTCCATGGACAAAGAGTCCAATGGAGGCGGGAGTGTGTTGGAGAGAAACTCCCTCTGGATGGAGTTTGGGGATTTTAGCCTTTGCTAACCATTTACATGCACAGAAACCTATATAACACACTACAGGAAAGGGAAAACCACAAAAAGCATAATTTATATATAATTTAGGTGATGTGTGTTTCACAGGTAGGATCATTTCTTGCTAACAAGTTGCATTCAGGTAACTCGTATAGCGAAGGTTGTCTGAGGCTTGCTTGGGTTGCATTTGTATTATTGGAGGAGACTTGGCTGTACTTTGCCATAGGCAAACTTCAGCAGAAGTGGTTTACTCTCTGTCTGCCATACTGTTTTCTCTTCTGTTTTTTCCCTGTTTTTTGTCTTCTTCTGCCCTCCCTATATCTGGTTACCAGAGTTGGGCGGTTTACTTTAAAATGTATTCCATTACAATTACTAGTAGCATGTAAAAAAATGGATCGTAATCTGAGTGTCAAAATATTAAAGTAGTGTAACCTGATTACTTTGTGTTACTTTTGGGGAACCACAATATACAATGCAATGCAAACTTTAAGTATTGCGTTTCCCTCATGATTTGTCCAATTAATGCTCACTGTGGGACAGTCTGGCCAAATCAAAAGGTCCCTGCTCTTCTTGACAGCTAGAGCAACCAATTAAATTCCTGTGCCTGGTCTGAAACAGCCGCACCGCCCACCATGAGTGATTATTACCTCATATGTGGGACGTATAGAGTCTGTGGGCGGCGTATTGATTGCGATGGTGAAAACTGATCTTGCGCTTTGGCCCTAAGGAGTGCCACTGCCATGCTTTACAATAATAAAGGTATCAAGCCAGAATAGTTTCACGTGCACATGCATGATTTCCCATTTGGGTGTCACTGTCTGCCGTGCGCGGCCTCATCACACAGGTCAGCAGAGCCAGGACCTCACTCTCACTCTGCTCGATCATCTGAACGAGAGCGGAAATTAACTTTGATGTGGTATGTCTGTGGGCGAGAGGCTCAGGTCCGCGAGGGGGGAAGAGGTGGCTGGTCAGCTGCGTCTGTGGGCGAAATGTGTTTGCCACATGCAGAGATATGAAAAAGAGAGGAGTGTGTGTGAGATAGAGAGAGAAGCCACCCCCACATACTCGATGAGGAGACTTCAAATACGCTTAATTCATATTCATCTCACATGGAGTTGTGGGCTTAGAGAGCTAGATGTACTGTAATACATCTCAGCTCTCTGTGACAGATCTGGAGCATGTGTAAATGATATTGTAATTTCAGTGAACTATCTCTTACAATATGTGCAGACCTATCATTAGCACTAAGTGCCTCCCCTATGTGGCGTTAGAGAGGGCTTTTGTCTTTGTGTTTCTCCCTCTTGTCTTGTCTCAATGACAGATCTATTTGTCTCTGTTTTACAAAAAATAATATCTTTAATGTAAAGGTATCCTTCCTAGTGACAAACTCGCTGAGGATTATAACTCTCAGTTACTGTAGGTCCTTTTTAGCCTCTTTACGCAACGGGCGGCTAGCAGCGGACCCATCTGACTGGGCTCTGGTTTTAGACAGAGGGTGAAAAGAGGTCCTGCAGCACAGGCAGTATGAGAAAAATAAAGACCTTTTTGAACATTAAAGCATGGAGACATGTCACAGTAGAAGCACAAAAAAGCAATAGGTGTGTTCAAACTCTGAGGACAACTTGCTCTTTCCATGAACTAAAGTGACCCTAAAGGTAAAAGCTGTGAGCTGTTATTGATTTCACCTTTTAAATCCCCTACAGTCATCCAGGGGAGATGTGCTATACATAGATGAAGGCAGCAGGGAGAGAAATATATGCAAGATTTAAGCCTCTTTGAAACTGAGGCGCAGGTTCTGCAAAAATAGCATGCAACCAGCGTGTTCAAGGTGTTCCTGATTCACAGTGCCACAATGTTATTCCACCAAGAAATGCAGACACAACTGAGGAATAATGGAGAATTTCTGCAGCCCAACAATCTGTTCCATTTTATTCCAATAGGTTTCAAAAACTATCCCTGTCGTGAGAAATCTGCACACTGTCCTTTTTGCTTGAAAATACTTAAAAATAGGGTTTCACGGTATAAAACACCCGTCAGGTCATGATCATCTGACGTAACATTTTATGCTGATGTTTAAGAAAGATAATGTGATTTTATTTCTCCTTAAATGTGTAATATAAAGAATACTTTGATGTCTCCAAGGAACTAACAGCCTTTACAATATCCGGGACTAAAATATAAATTGAGGGTCAAAGGTAAAGTCGTCTTTTATGTTTGAATAAAACGTCTGTAAAAGAAGACTCAATAATAAATGCGTGTAAATCCAGCATTTCTCAGCTGAGCCCCAGTACAGTTTACCGTTTTTTGCTGCATCTCCCTTGAGGATAACGGATTTGGGGGGGGTTAGCACAAACCCCCGATGTAGGGCACCACAGTGGCACAGCTACCCCGGCCCGGCTGGCACCAGACACCAACCGCTGACCTGTTTAAACAGCTGGAACGCTTGGCACTGCCTGCCTCCGGAGATTTGCAGGGCCACTGGCAAAGGGGTTGAGAGGAAGGAAGAGGGGGTGAGGGAGGGGAGAAGGAAGGGGGATGGGAGGCTTGTTGGCGTAGCTGGGCGGGGGGGATTCGTAGCTCGGCAATAGGGGACCAGTGTGCAGAAATGGCAGGAATTAAACAGGCCGCTGGCAACAAGTGGAGGAGGAGGAGGTTGGAATAGAGTTCAAGTCAAATATACACAGGTTTTTAAACGGGGGGCTGGTCAGGTTGGGCGGATGCAATGAATGGGTGACCAGGACAAATAATAAATAGATGGTTGAGAAGCCTCTGTGCCAACCGCTTTGTTTGTCATTAAGGAAAAACAGAGCCTCTGTGTTTTGGAGGGTTTAAGGCTGTTTGTAAGGGGAGTGGGAGGTTACTGACTTACAAGAGGGAGCACCTTTTAGCTGGCAGGGGTAACAATAACAATGCTGCTGTAGCAAAGAGCATACGCTCTTAACACAAAAAAGGACACAGTCAATATCAGCCAGGAAAAAAAATGAAATGTAGTTACCGAACACCTGCTCCAAAATAACCAAAAGGCGTCTATCTTTTGGAGCCGACTTGCACATGACAAAAGCAGCTGCGCTGGCAGATAACAGTGATTCACTAGATGTCATTAGTCATTCTGCACAAGGATATTTAAAAAAAGAGTGTGCAGCATTTGAGGTTAAATGAAGCTTCACAGTCGTTGGCGTCGTATTTTTGGGAATTCAATAACACAGATAATACTTTACAAGTCAAAATGCAATGGCTTCTAAGGCAGCAGCATGATTTCGGTTGCTTTTCAATCTAACACTTTTAGTTTTACCAAGGATTTCTTTACTGCTTATGTAACATCCATTTGAGGGCTTCTGTATTATTAATGACGATCAAATCCTTGTTTATGGAAGTGCTTGAGCCTGGCTGGTTTAATGATATTTCTTTCCAGAGGTATGTTTGCAGCAGCTTTGATGAATAATTCAGAGGGTTTGTGCTATATTCAATGCACATTCCAAAGGATGTTTTAGCGCTGAGACGAGCGCCAAAAACACGGCTGAAAACATTTCAAGCACCAGCGATCAGACCTTAAGTCAAATGCCAATATTTGACTGACCCTGCTTGTTTGTGTGGGAGGGGTACATGTTTGTTCAAGTCTAGTTTGTATTTGTCCGCATGTAGAGAAACGGAGGATGCAACAGACTCTAGTACATAACAGAGGCAAAGATTATAGTAGCAATAAAACTTATCTGCACAATTATCTGGACAGTTAAGCATGCAGTTAAGCATGCCTTGAAGCTTAGTATGGATTTCATACAGTGGTCAATTGGACACAATGGGTGGATTAGGCCCTTTTCCTAATTGGGCAACATGTTTTTTCTCTATTCATGGTATAAAAAAATGTTTAAAGCGAAACTCCCTCTGGAAGAAGCTTTGGGATTATAACCTTTACAAACCATTTACATGCACACAAACCTATATAACACTATAGAGATGGAAAAACCCCAAAACCGAATAGGGCCCCATTTTAAAAAAACATAAAAATCTATTTAGCTTTTAAAGAGCATAACAGAGGCGTCTGCCAGACAAGCTGACACTTAATTGGCAGGCAGGTTGATAGAAGTGGCTTATGTAAGCGGCGACAGTATATTATGTTATTTAGCAACCCTTTGTACAGTAAATGCAGAGTAAATATATAAACTGTACTTACAGGCAGTGCATCATTTTGTATCATATGCAAGAAGAGATAGGACTACAAGATTTTACATAGTCACAGATAAGTCATGCGTAATGATAACAATTAGCATTAGTTATCTTTTTATAACAATAGCATGTACTCTCTATTTTACACGTGTAAAGACATGCATTCTTGTTCCCATGAATTATTCGGTCAACTGTTTTTCTGTTACAGTAATGACTTTGTGTCTTAAGTTTAACTTAATCATAAAAACACACCAAGTTTAATTAAAATAATTGGGTGACTTACTTGTTTTGTATGAATTATTACCAATATTGCATGTAAACATATTGAATAAAACTGACTGAATTTTTTTTCGTGCATGATATAATTTCTTTATGCATTATTAATATCAATTATTTGTGGCATTGAAATAAAGGCACATAGCCATTCAGTGGCAAAATAATCCAACTTCATATTTACTTATATTATAAAGTCGCAAAGTACAATATATTACTTAGTGTTTCGTGATTTCTAAAAGCACAATTAACCATCAATTTGACTGGGCTGTCAATAAGAAGAACAATGTAAGTCAAAGTAATCCACCATTTTGATCATTTGAATCACTTTTATTTGTTATTAATACAATTCAAATATGCAGCGATAATAACTTCACCGAATTTAAAAACAATATCTATTAGAGATGGGATCCTCCGTATATTGTTATTAGTATATTGTGAATTTTCTTGCAGCACAGGGTAAATAAAAAAAGCACTCCTCACCACAGAAGAGATCTTCGAGATGTATGAACTGCCACCGAACAATGATAATATAATTTGTCCTGGGAAGCGTGCTGTAACACAAAAAATTAGAAAAGCTCGAGAAAGCAACTTGTAAAATCTTAATTAAAAGATTGTATCAGACATGGCTTTGCTTATGGAAAATAGGGAAATAATGGACTTAAAAGACAAGTTTTTACAGACGGAGCCGAGAAATAATTCACTCTGCTGGTGTAGCGGGAATCAGAGAGGAGTTATTTGCCTCAGGGAGAGAATTGACATTTTTTAATATCCACAGCAATGAAATCTCAATATAGCAACTGTGAGGCTGCAGTGTGTCATTTGGCATCAGATCCCTCCTTTTCTGTATTTTTTTCCTCTGCTGTTTGTCTCATTTCAGAGCTCATTATGGCAGAAAAACAAAGTGTAATTAACGCAATCATGATTAATTACAGCACACAGCCTCGGTTTACACATCTGCCTAATTGCAACTTTCTTTCACGTTATTTCAAACGTTCAAGTAAGCAGAACTCGTCGCATTCGCTGTGTTTTCTTCTCCTCTTCCTTCCTGCAAGTCTCTTTGTGTTTCTGTAACTTTTTCTCAAACATTTGACAAATCTAAACGGCCCTCTGCTCGAACACTCCCACACATGTTACTCCCAGCTTCCCCTAACCCACATCCACATTTAGATCTAGAGACGGCCATTTTGGAGGAGAACATGTGCAAAGTGGGAAGTGTAGCACTGCCAAAGGCAACCTGTCAAACTGATTCCCACTGCGATATATACATAGTAATACCCCTATTGATTGCTGTGAATAAATGTTTCGAGGGGAACTGGAAAGCAGGCTGCTGGGAGAAAAAATGGGAAGAATTTATGACAGGCAGACAGCACTCAAGATTAATTCACTTTTTAATTACAGGGAATGTAACTACTCAACAGGCTTGTACTTCAAGGTATTGCCTGTTGAGTAGTTACATTTAAAGCTAAGACAAAATGCTTGCTGAGAACGCAGTATATGAAAGAAAGTGTATGTATCTATAGTACATTTTTCCTCGACCCAGCGTTATTGAAATCTCCGCCGTCTGTATTAGTTTCTCATATTCATGCTTGTTGGAAATTGGAGAAATCGGCTTTCTGAGTGTGGTGAAACTCCATTATTTCTTCTGTGGTCTTGTAAAAAGTCTATTAAGTGTCAAGCTCACTCTTTACACCGAGCCTGTTACATATTTTCCATTTTGTCTCTTTTTTTAAAAATATAATTCACTTGGCTTTCTGTTGTTTTCATGCTGCAGGAATACAATTCCCCCTGCAGAGGCGAAAGCTTCCCAGCATGTTAATGTGTTCTGTAGGCCGAGAAAGCAAAAGAAGCGGCACATTAACACAGTTTAGTGCCGCGGAGCCTGGGAGGACCATCTCCTGAGTTTAAACTAAGGCCAGCTATTAGTGTGTTTAAACGGCAACCAGGAAAACGATATTGATCCCTGGGGGGAAATTTCATGTTACAATTGCTACCATTTGAAAATTGAAATGTTTATTAAAAAAGATTGGAGTGTAGTTTACCACCAAATATAACAACAATAAATAACGACAAGGACGAGTGTTACATAGTGCTTTCACTGCAGACTATTTACATTCACCAAAACCTATACACGCTACAGGAATGGAAAGACCCTAAAAGCATAATAGGGTCTCATTTAGAATCAGGGATTCACTTTGGGTGCTTTTTGTGTAATTTGGTCTGAAGCATTTACTTTAACCCCCATCAACAGTAATGTGAAAATATTGGATTTCATCTGTAAAGTTTATGAATCATCTGGGAAGTTTGATAACCTTCTTTTGAAGTTTAACATCACACCTGCCGCCTCGTCATCATTCATGAAAGCCAGCTGGCATTTAAGCCTCAATCAAAAGTCACATGTTCTCCAGTGTGACGCTGTAAAGGACAGAACTCAACAGGGTGTCATGTAATTGCATGTGATGTATGACCCTGTGTCAACCTGGCATCTCTTTCTCAAACTACAGACACTTACAGTATCAGAGGCATGTGTGGAGGAAGTACCTGCACCTGTTGCTATGCAACAAGTCATGTGCATCCTCATGCAGAACAAGAAAAGAGCTTTCACCTTTATTGGTTGAAAAATGTATTTTTATATTGTGCTTGTGAAATCACATTCAGGATCAAAAAATATACTAAAAGATCAGTTTGAGACATGTGATTCTAAACAACATGTCCTGTAGCATCGAACCCTGCGCTCACCAGGCTTTCTAACGGTTGCTATGGGTGTGACATGATGGCAATTAGCACCATGTTAACCCAGCTGGCTTTCCTCCTTCAACTTCCATCACTAAGGATATTCACGCCCAAGCAATGACCCACACTGCCTCCCAACACACACGCTTTCCTGTTGATGAAGAAGCGCCAAACAACATCTTCATCTCATCCATTCTTTTTTTCTTTCCGTCTCTTCTTAGCTCGCTCTCCCACTCTATCCGCTGCCAAAACCCTTTTTTTATAAAAGCACCCGGAGCTTTCTTGCAGCTCCACCATCTCCTTCCTCTCTGACTCATCCTCAACTCCTCTCTTGAGGAATATTTTAGGCCAGGCGGCTTGAAGCATATCACCATCTCTCCCACCTCCCACCCTCCTTATCATTGAGTGAATCACACGTTTCTGAGGCCCCCGCTCTAGAAACAGGTGAATAATGAGTGCAGGCCCTCTCTAATTAACAAGCAACTGTCTCCTAGCCACACATGATTAGCCGCACATGATCCAAGTGTGGACAGTTTTTCCTCAGCAGTGCAAATGTTTACAAGTATGCATCAGATCCAAAAAAGATCTCTCATTACAGGAAATACCTGAACCATATATAAGCACTGTGAGTAATCATGCCTTTCTGTTTCAAAGCTGTTCAGTGGAGAGTGAAGTCGCTCCTGCTATTTTTGCTTTAGATGATTTATGTGATTTCCCCCGAACGCATTGTCCTATCCTCTGGGCCCGCTCATATTCAATTGTTTTGATGGATCTCCTAAACCAACACCCTTTTCAATAAGGAAGTATACCCTTATTATGTTCTGTTCAGGGTTTTCTATATTGGTATTTCTTAACAAGTATCCTCGGAGAGAGTAGCATTGTCATTTCTTTAGGGTTCATGTATTTCCCAAAAGTGTATTTTTCAGTGCTTTTCAAATATCCCCTTTTCAGCTCGGGGAGTCCAGCAGAGCATCTAGCTCATTTTTAACAAGCAGCATCCTTTTTCAGACAAAAGATGTATCTTTTGCACCTCGGAAATATCCGTCATAACAAGTGGCTGCAACTCCACAAAGCACACATTCTTTTCTACTACATTTTCAGACAGATAGACAGAATTTGATCCACGTGGTTGCTGCCAGACACGGTGTTGAAACAGCTGCCCTGATGCTGTTTGCAGACATTACGGTGTATAGAAGTTGTTAGCAGCGGTGCTATAGCTGGGATCATGGGAATGAATGCAGATTGCAACAGTGGTGTGCAGAAGCCCAGAGCCCAATATTACGATTTCTAATGTTAGTTTCTGCAATTGACTGACCTGCATTCAACTCAAACTTAAATTGCAATATAATACATCCTTAGGAGAAAGCAAAACCCAGGTCTCTAGTACTTTACGTCCTTTAAAGCCGCTCGTTTCCCTCTCCTAGCAGTAAAGCGACATCTCCTTCATCCGAGAGATCATCAGAGACCGCACTCATCGTGGCTCTGCTCCATTTCCGTTGCCTCAAGCAGATGTTTCAGGGCATAAGCCACGAGGTCCTTCCGCTAAAATAACTGATATTTTTCCAGAATCATAACATTTGACTCCCACACTGTACAATCACAGGCAACAGCAGCGTCCTTGTTTTCATGAACTATTTATTTAACTGCTCTGCACATTCTGTTCATAAAAAAAAATAGTTTGCGGTAGGAAAATTGCACCGGTTATGTTGTGAGGTAATGAAAGCACTTTTCCTTCAGCTGAGGTCACATTAAGAATTTACTATGGCATTTTTCCAGTCTATTGACCTGTATATTTAGCCATGAAAGAGAAAAGTGGCCAATAAAACCTTGTAAGTACTTGATGATAGCCTCTCAAAAATACAATCTACTTCCACAATCTGAACAAAAGTAGTACTACCAGCATGTCTTTCCAGCAATTGACTCCGGTACTGTTCCTGTATAGTGTTTTTCATAGTCATTTAACCTCATTTGAAAGAGAAAGGTTGTATAATTCACCAGCAGAAAGTATATTTGGCAAACTGACTTATTGAGTTCGGTTTGCTGGTTATCTAACACCCTTGTCCATTTGTCCCCTCGGCCCTGAGGAAGCCCTTTACTGTCTCAAAACTTTAACAGCTGCTGACAAATGTCTTCTCCTTCCCAGTTTGCAGCAGCTGCCGTCGGCTAAAGTCCAGTTTGAAGACATTCTTGTTAACTTATTCAACACATTAAAGTCCTGCATTATCTTTCAGATTCAGTTATATAACATATCTTCTGATGTGTCAAGCCTTGGCGAGGATGGTTTGACAAAGTCAGTTTATTAAAAATGACATTTTCAATGAACAGGCTTTGGTTAAAAGGGTCTTAAGCTTACAAACAAAACACACACACACACCCACACACACACACACACACACACACACACACACACACAACTCCACTTAATCTATGTTTGCTGAAGTGGTCTTTAATGAGGTGGGAACAGAGGACCACAACCCTCTCTCCCTCCTCCCCTCCTCCTCTGCCTCCTTTTTCATCTTCCCTTTCTCTTTCTCCCCCTCGAGAGCGACGGAAACAGACAGACAGAGTGACAAAGACACACACAGCGAGCGACACACAGATAGGGGAAGGAGAGGAGGCGATGTGGGAGTTAATGGGAGAGAACAAGGTCTTTTTTTTCCCCCTCTTTTATTACTCCATCCCCCCATCCATCATCATGTGATCACAGCGAGAGCAGGTCACAGGGCCGGTGAGGGACACTGTGTGTGTGTGTGTGTGTGTGTGTGTGTGTGTGTGTGTGTGTGTGTGTGTGTGTGTGTGTGTGTGTGTGTGTGTGTGTGTGTGTGTGTGTGTGTGTGTGTGTGTGTGTGTGTGTGTGTGTGTGTGTGTGTGTGTGTGTGTGTGTGTGTGTGTGTGTGTGTGTGTGTGTGTGTGTGTGTGTGTGTGTGTGTGTGTCGCCCCTCAGCGAAAAGCCTGCCCACTCCCTTTTATAATAACCCACCACAGAATGATGGTTTTGTAGTTGAAGACCAGCCAGCTTCACTGATGCATCTCAAATGTGTGTGTGTGTGTTGTTGCGTGCCTTACAGCTTGGTGGGATCCCACTGACAAACATCATATCCGCACCGTGCCCTTGATTTGGATAAAAGGCACAATTTCTTTTGCTCTAGAGTTAGCTACTTCAAATGTGCTGTTTACTTTCTATGATTGTTTTATCATTAAAGCAAATACATAATGTACAACTTTTAAACTCACTTAACAGTATGTGCAACAAGCTATAGCTTCATGTTTGATGTTTGCATCCCCAGAGTAGAACAAATCTTTTTTTTCTTTTCAAGTCATAATGAAGCTAACTAAGCATATTTCATCTGGAAAAAGGTAATTGAGGTAATGAGATTTCTTTAGACAGCACTGGAATGCGGCAGGCTCAGGGGAAAAAGGAATCATTTGCTATGACTTCTTTTTTGAAATTGTAATTAATGAGCTCATATAGGGTTTTTTTTTATCCTGCTTTCAGCTCACTGCTTTAACAAATTGCATGATTATTTATTTAAAGGACATGGCATGGTTTTATCTTTCAATAGATTGGGCATCAGAACAATTAAATTGTTTTAATTAGCACAACTGAGTGGATACCACTGCAGTGTATATTTGACTAAAATATTGCCTCTGAAATAAGAGGAAACCAATCAGAGCAGACTGTTCTCTGGTTTCAGACAGAGGGTGAAAAGAGGAGCTACAGCACAGGCAGTATGAGAAAAATGGCAGTTACAAATATCTATGTATATATGAAGCTGACAAATTAGCATAATATGTGCACTTTGTCATGGTTTAACTGGCCTTTTCAAGACAGAATCTCGCCCACAATACCCTTACTTATTTGTGGAAAACTGATTTTTAAGGGTCCCGCAGTTGCATCATGAAACACTCATCTGTTATGTATGGCACAAAGTTATTCATGAAGAATAACTGAATATATAAATGGAAGAAAGAAATCTGAAAAACTTAAGTCTGCTCTGTTAAACTGCAGTTGTTGCGATAAAAACGACCCTGAAGGCTTGACATCAACATGTAACTAGAGCTAACAGCCTCCGCTGTGTTGAATTACATCACTGGAGAACTGGAGTATGAAGGAACCGGCTCAATATGAACTTGTGAAAACCGTCCTCCTTTCTGCCACTCCTCTCCAGGTTTAGCTCAGCGATCACGGCTCCAGTCACACCACAAGTCATTTGTACTAAAAACAAGCCTCATTCCTGCGAGTATTTCTTAGTGAGCGCAGATAGAAAAACCTCTCCGATGCCACTTTGAAGACTAGAACCAATTAGGGAATCATTATAATGAGAAGCCTCTAAGTACACGTCTTTTGTTACTCAGCAGCTGTCTAATTGGACCCGGAGTATTTTCATTGGGCGTTGGGACGAAAGGCTTTCCTAATGTGATACACTTTTAGATCAGGACCACGCTCTCCCATTTTGAACATATATACCACACGGCATGCCTTTGGGATTACGTAACCCTTCGAACCATGCACGTTGCTTTTCATTTGTTCTGAAAGATAATTGTAATCATTCAAGGTATTTCAAGAAGCTTACATTTTCTGATCACATTATCTGCACAGCAGGAAATACTGCATCTCCTGCAGTAGCTCTTAACCTTACACTGCAGCTGTGAAGGATTTTTACCTCGGGGTATATTGTAGATTCAGCAATGGTTGAATAGTTACACAGCTGCAGTATATACAGTACAGTTTGTATTGCAGTCCATGTCAAAGCCATATCATCGCTCACACACTCACGGCCTTAAAGTATTGAAGCAGCTGCTTCTTTGAAAGCTTGTGCATTGATGTTTGAAAAGCTTTGAAAAGGGTAATTCACAGTTATTCATCCAGTTTCTTCTCTGTCCACTCTTTAAATATTATATCTCCATGTATTTGTTCTCATTTGAATGCAGCCTTTTATTGTGGTCTTTAATGAATAAATCATACTCCTGCTGTCCAAGGGAGGAGAAATGTAATGTGCTCTGGTTTTCTCTCTCTTCACAGCTCCCCTGACAGACAAGCCGCCCAAAATCCTCTTCCCCTCGGAGAGCCAAGTGAGCGTCATCGAGATGGCAATAGGTAAGAGACACGTTTCATTCCTCTCACTGAGAGATTATGTTCTGTCCATCAATGCAGCGTGGTGTGTCACACTTGCAGCAAATGCCTGCTTGTCATAATGGCATCGCTTCAAATTTCTAGATTATTTGATCAAAGCCTTAAGTAGGTGCCGCTCGACTTAAATGTGGATTTGTTTGTCAATTCCCTCCTTGCTGTGCAAATACAGTGCACATGTGGGGGTCAAATTCAATTATGATACTACATTTGACTTTAATAAAACTCCAAGAAGTTGATTAAAAAATGCACATTAAGTCCAATTCCGCTCTGCAAAACTGCTGACACTAGTTTCTAGCATTTAAAATGTTTTTTTTAGATCAGCACAGGTAGTACTTGAAGTAACCAGTGTTTAGGATGAAATGTTATTCCCTTTTGTGTTTGAACTTTGAGTTTTGATCTTGCTAGGAAAGCGTACTGAGTACACAGTGTATGAGAAGAAAGTATTTCAGTCGGTATGAAAGGCATGTCGGCGCTTCCTCTCCTGTCCTTTTGAGTGTCTTCTCAATGTAATTACACTGATCACATTCATCTCGGTTAAAGCGTGTGCAACATGGATGCTTCTTGTGTTTGTTCGGCTGTAATGAGTCAGTAATGGATGGAAGTGGTGCTTCTGAGAAAACCATTCATAATCTCCCTCCGCATTACCTTCAAATGTTGGCATTGCTTCAAATGATTGCCTCCAATTTTGCCTCACGCGGCTTCCTCAGAGCCGTGCTCCACCGTTTGCCTTACCAGCCTTTTGATGCACAAGGGGCTCATGGGGAAATTCCCCGCTTTGTGCCTTATTGGGTGAGAGCTCAGCTGTTGGTGGAAGGGAAAATGGGTCATGATGGAGACTTCCTTTGAAGTCAATTTGTCATGGGCGATGAACACAACTGGAGCGTAGAGGTAAAAAGGTGGCAATCAGAAAATAGGCGCAGATCATTGTACCTTTACATTGATCATGGATAAAAGCTGCTCTGGCTTACGTTCATGTAATTAAGTTTTGTGATAGTAGATGATGGAGATTTTCTAAATCCATTACCTGATTGCTGAGAGACAGGCTTCAGGAGTAACGGATTACATGCAATCTAACTGCAACAGATTTTATTTGGTTGAGGAATAGTGGAAATGTGTTTATTCTGCTCGTTTACATCTGCACCCATTGTTATAAACGTAATGCATGAACAACTATTTGATTCAACACTTCCTCTCAGTGTCGGGCTGTCATCCACAGAGAGACAGCCCAGTCAAATGCAGTTTGGCGGGTTTCTTTGCGTCATTTTGATATTCATTCTCCTGAGCATAAGTTTCTCCGGATAACAGTTAATTAGGCAGGTGAGAGGGAGAAAGCGAGGCGTAGAGAGGAACTCAAGGGACCCACAGAGGGATCTGTAAACGTGGGCCCCAATTAATCGGCACACATTGTCTCCTTTTTGTCTCCAAATGGATGTGGATCCTCATAATAGATTTCATTTAAAATACTTGATTAAACAATGTTGTGTAAATGCTGTTCTCAGGCCTCAGTGGGCATGTCATTCTAATGTTTCCTTTCGTGGTACGGATCAGTTTCAGTTTGTAATTCAGTTTGACAGTTCAGTGTCTTTGCTTGGCTGAAGTGTCACTTGTGACCTTCCATGTCTACCTTTTCTGACTTTTTATTCCGGGTTAGATTGAATTCACGGGCGTCTGTTTGTGATGTTCATTCTGGGAATAATCCGCGATCTTGATTGGCTGTTAAAACTTCAAGACCGTTCAACTGCCTTCCTCCTCGAGAAATCCCACTTCATCCCCTGACACTTGACACTACGACATTGCGGCAAGTTTTCTGAAATTGCAACGAAGGAAAAAAAACTGGGTGATGGTGTTGAGCCTCTTTGCTGAATTCCCCCGAAATACACTTTTAAGCTGTTCCATCTCCTTTTGAGCAGCGATCCACCTAGACTGTTATGCATCAGCAATCAGTGAATTTAAATGCATCCCAGGAGTTGTCTTGTGTCAGAGTAATTTGATTTATTCTTTTGGTGTATTTACCTTCCCCAAAACTGCCCTGTTTTCTTGTCCTCTTGTGCCTCTGTTAGTAATTAGCTTTGTTGCCCACGATGCCTTTTGGGACCCTGTTTGGGTTTGGAGAGAAGTTTTATTCCAAGCTAGGAAGAAGTTAAGCTTATACATGTAGTAGAACTTATTCCACCTTTTCTTATTTCTTGTCACATTCAAATATTGTATCAGATATGTACAGAAAAACTCTTATCGACATATCTTAGCCTTCGCAGACCATTTACATGCACAACAAACCAATATAACACACTACAGGAAAAGGAGAACCCCCAAAAGCTTAATCGGGCCTCATTAACCTGAATTTAGTAAGAATTGTTTGCTGAAGTTGAAACTTTCACACAGCAAATCCCTGTCATCTATGTAGTAGTGGAACATCAAACATAATAATTTCTGAAACGCTACTGAGTAAACAAAAGGCCGTCCTTTTTAATTACATAGTTTGGGAATCTGTATCACTTCCTCTGAGCAAGGCTCATTGTGGAAACTCTCTTTGTTCTCCAGCACTATCTGACTATCTGCACTCCTCACAGAAGTTCAGCTTTCTCGTTTGTTGCTTGGTAAATAATAAACTGGAAATTGGTCTTCAGTCACTCATCTGAAGGGAGTCGCACTGTTTAATGATAGACTACGAGCAGAGGATGCCTTCAGAACAAAAGCATCATTATCCTCAGCGACATCAAATTAGAGTTTGCAGTTGTGTTAATGAGGAGGTGAGCGCATCAATTCTGCTGCAGGTCAGACTCCTATTTCCTCCAAGCTTATATTGAAACCATATAGACTTGACAAATACTTGCTTAAAGGGGCCCTATTTTATTTGTAGGGTCCCTCATTTCTTTCCTGAAACACAGCACCATTGTAAAGAACTCATCTCAGGTTTGAAACTCAGTTAAACAGATGCTCTTTTGTTTAACCTTTACTCGACTTTATCAATCTATGAATGTTGAGCCTCCCATTATCCCGGAACACATTTCTTCCTGTAGCTGTATGGATTTTTATCTTCTAATGGTATAATGTTTTCGCATTTATCCAGGCATCATTTCCAATTTCTAACGATTAATATTGATGTGTGTTGCTGACAATCTGCTGTGGGATGAAGGCACACCACGCCACAGACGGGGAGACATGTGCGATAGATCATGTTCAAGGTAAATACCAGGAGTCCTGGAGAGAGGATGTTCACGCCGAAGGGTCAGGATGACATGATTATCACTTGAGGGCTTATTGGTTTTGTGTTTATCTTGCTGGCAACACAATGTATTGTCTTCACATGACGCCTGCCTGCTTTGTAGCTCTACTCTTCACCTGGCTTTATTTGTCAGTCAAGGTGAGATTCTTTTTCATATAGCATTTTTTCAAAGTAGTCGTTTAGATTATTTATAAAAACAATATGTTTGAAGGAGCGGTTTGAAAGCAGCCTGGAGTTTATGTCTTTATCTATGGGAAATATTTGGCCTAATTAACATCATGCAAAACAAAGATAACTTTTTAAATGGAAACGTCATCAATTTCAACCTAAAACCATCTTACTCTGTTGTGATTGGTCAACCACTTAGAGATGTCCCGCCCCCTTAGCCTATCACGTACAATGAGCAGACACATTTTAGTTTCACAAAGTAAAAAAACACTTACACAGCAACACCTATTCCCAACAACACACACACACACACACACACACACACACACACACACACACACAGCTTAAACAACACAAATGCACCTACATGCACACACAAAATACACACACACACACACACACACACACACACACACACACACCACACACACACACACACACACACACACACACACACACACACACACACACACACACACACACACACACACACACACACACACACACACACACACACACACTCACACACACACACACACACCAGCCATCCCTCTAAATGTCACAGGCTCGGCAGAAACGCTCCATCGATGCCAAAGGTTCAGAGGCCCGAGGATCAATATTACATCATTTCTCTCAATTAGGGCATATTTATTCCCCTCAAGTTATTGTACATCTGCGAGTGATCCTATGTATTCCTGGCAAGCCTCCAGATGAGTCATGGCCTGGTAGGGGAGGGGAAGACAGAGTGAGATAAAGATGAAGAGAGAGAAGAGGAGGTGGGGGGGAAAGAGAATGAGAGAGAAATTAAGGTAGGGGGAGTTTGGGGCGAAGAATCGGAGCAATGCGAGATCATTTAGGATTCACAGAGGGGATGAAATATGGCGGAGTCTTACCTTGAGTTATTACAGATGAAAGTGGATACAAGACAGCACACTGTCCCTAATGGTTAATATGCCCTGCAGCGTGGAGGCATAAATCGTTACCGTCATATCACAGGGAGGGGTTGCTGGTGGTGATTGGAAGGGGTTCTTGGCAAAGGGATGCTCCCATTAGTGTTTTACATAAGTGCGCTAATGAAGGGGACTGTCTGTGCAACGGCTTCAGAGACCTGCTCGGCCCGCTGGACCTTAAGTTTGCTCAACACTTTGAGGAAACTCACCAGAGCGTGAGCACCAGATCATGTCCTATTTAGGCTTGTGATTGACCTCAAAATGCAAGCCACCGCCCCCACATTGACTCTGCTTCCTGTCAGCTGCTCCCACCTGCAGCCTTGGACCTGTCTCTGCAAACGAAAAGGAAAAATGGTAGCAGGCGTTTTCTCTCCTTAGCAGAAAATAGCATCAAGGACCAGCCAAGCCACTTGAGTATTAAGATATACTGCCTTGTGTCCGTGCCAGCAATGCTTCCTGTCTCTGGTTAGACCTATTAATCATAAATTGGGCTTTGGCATGTAGTTTACAGGAAGGCTGCTTTGTGGTTGTTCTCTATGTCTATGTGTAAGGGTCTAAGTGTTTCTGCATTGCACCTGCATGCAAGCAGGAAGGTCACAAAACTTCTGCCTTTGTCAGTTTAGCAAATGGATGGATTATAAATCAGCCGGGAGGGATAACAACCCTACTGACAAAAGTGCATAAAGCATCTTAAGTGCAACTCAAGTAACGTGGATAATTGAGGATAACTTGATTCATACTCCACAGTGGTTTTGTGTTTTGCCTGCAGAGTGATCTACCAGTTGATTTTGTGTAGCATTGTGTAGTGAAACCGCAATAACTCCATGCCATCTTTCAATAACAAGAGAGACACCAAGAACATTGCTCACACACAGCAAAAAGAAAACAGAAAATGTGGTGGGGGAGGAATTACAGTGCATTTATTGTATGCAATTGAATGCGTGTTTTTGTGTCATTAGCTTAAAACCGCTTGAAGATAAGATCACATTTTCTGACATCCATAAAACCAGAAAATTGTGTTTGCATACTTTTTCTTGCCACTGTACCCAAAAAAAAAAACGGCACATGGATTAACCGACAGCAGGGACACTTGTTCAGCTCTGTGGGACAGCTTGGCACTTGAGAGCCCCCTGCTTTCAAATGAAATGCACCTTTTAGTGTGGCTGCTAAGCACAGGGATTTTTACAGCCATTAGAGTAACCCTGATTTTAACCTAGACACTACGGGGTCACTTGTCTCTTTTGTGAGCCCCTATTCCAAAACGTTAACAGGCGGAGGAGACATTCATTTGCTCCGGTGACTGGAATATAATCCTTTCTTTAGAAGGGGAGCAGCTTGCATTTTATATTTCTCAACAGTTTAGCAACCTCTCTTTTGAAGCCAAGTTTACCGGTTAACTCCACAGTCAAAATGCAAACCATGCAAACTCTCCCTCATCATCAATCCCTTGATATTTAGTTGAACTAATTGCCTTCGCAGTATTTCCAGCCAAACAGGTGGCCATATTGGTTTCCTTCCGGCTGCATTTATTTCCAGATTGGACGGAGATGACAGCACCCGGAGCGTGACCTTGGTTGGGCAATGCTCCCACGTGCACTTTCTTTGCTCTCACATTAGTGTTTAGGGCCAACTTCTGATTGTGTATGTGTTATTGTGAGTGTGTGTGTGTGTGTGTGTGTTTGGAGCGGCCTCTGATGTCTGGCCAGAAAGCTAGAGGGGGGGTGGACAGTGGCAGGAAACTAAGCAAGTGACCCGTAAGACAAACACATGAAAGCACAGATCTATGATGTCATGATCCAGCTGCTACCAGGCGTAATGGATTACATGGAACATAATTAGGATACAAATAAGTGAGCTTTACTGTTTATAATGAACTAAGATGGATGCTTTTCTGTTAGCTCTGATTGTATTTCTTGGATTTTGGTATTTTTTATGCTCAATGAAAGGCAGGTTTTCTTATAAGTCAAATCTCTGAGCAGCGGGACAGATTTTTGATCCTAAATATCTTGTTTCTTGTACAAACACACAGATATCCGCACAGTCACAGGATAGAAATGCAATATTCTTCATAAAAGCTTTGAGGCTAATGCTCAGGGTTTGTCACACTCACAAAAACAAAGGGCTTCTGCATCTTTTACCACCTCGCACTGTCACCAGGGACACGTACGTGCTAAAGCAATCAGAGCTGTCTTCCTCCACACAGATACTGTGTCTGCTTTGTGTCGGCCCATTGGATCCACAGTTGTGGGCCTCTGTTTGCTCCGTGGGCGTTTAATGCTACAGGGAGTAAGAAAGTGTCAGATGAAATGTTGGGGATATTTGTCTCATAACCGCTGTGAGTCAGGCAACACCTTGTTTCTATACCTTGGGTAAAGAAACAATATTTTTTCTCGGCAGTGGGAGGGATTATGATACGCTCAGGTGACCCTGACCTCTCTATGGACCAGAATAGAATCAAATCGAGCAGATATAATACAATAGACAGTGTTATCGCTCCTGTTACGCAATATGATGACATTTGTTGCTCTGATTTAGTGATGAAGATAGTCATTTTGTCTTTGTTCTTATAAATATTAGGAATAAGAAATTCCTTTACTTTTATTTCATCAGAGATTCAAAAAACCTTGGTCTTAACCTGTTAAGCCCCGAGCCCGAGGTTTCAGGCTCGAAAATGACATGCCCAAAACAAATGACTACAACTTCACTTCTAAAAGGGTTATATTAATAATTTCTTTTATCAAAGCAAGGTTATATCTGTGAGTTGGATGTAGAGGTGTCAGAATCAATATAGATTTTTCTCAGTCAGAGTAAATTCAGATGGAACATAGTAAAAAAAGGTAAATTCTTACCTCCGCCTACAAAAAACCCATTACTTATAGTGAAAACCACCCTTGGATGATGGGTTAGTAGACTAAAAGCTTTATGAATCCAAACTATAACATATAATAAGTACCCTGTATCAAGATTGAGGCAAAACAAGTTAAATTTGACCTTTTTAGAGAGGTTTAGCAAAAAAAAGTTCCAGGCGGAATAGGCTTTCGGCACATTTGGGTATATCTGGTTCCATCAGTGCCATTTGACCTTTTTCAGGTACCAGACTATAAAAATGATGTATTACATTGAATTATCACCATAGGTATTCATTCCATTCAAAGAAAAAAAAATGTAATTAAAAAAATTAATAAAAAAAAAAGAAAAAAATTTAAATTAAAAAAAAAAAAGACCCGCCGAGGGGGGCTTTGGGGCTTAACAGGTTAAGGAAGAGACAGGAAACGAAACATGGAGTAATAAAGTTTCCCCTTCTAGAAACAGAAGAATACCGACAGGAAAAAAATATAGCAACCTTACTCTGTATGCAGATTGTTATGCAGGTATACTCAGTTTGTTATTTTTCCACTTTGAGTTAAATCAGTACATCAGAGTGTGAAGTTGGGCCATTGCTTCCTCCCTGTGTATTCTGGGTGAGATGTACTTGCCAATATGAAATCCAAAAATTGTTCTTCACAGTTCAAAACATCGCCTTTGGGAGGGACCGAAATGTTCCCGAACAATGAAACCAAAGTGCCCAGAAAATGTTTTGTTGTAAAAATATTTAGTTTCTCCCCTCCCTTTGCATCCTAGTGAGAGAAACTGCAGCTGCTGTGCCAGCCGTGTTGGCAGCGCTCAGGTTTAATCTGTGAGACTCAGGCTCACCGTAACATGGAGGCCTCCCTCTCTTCTTTAGCGAGCACACAGCAGACTATTCTCTCTCCCTGCCAAACACACGCATGTAGGAGACATGGAGCATCCTTCCATGCAGTGACGCCCTATTGCTATTGATTTCAATTATGACAGAAACATACTTGAGACAAAGTGTTTTTCGGAGGACTTGTGGATCATTGTGTCATTATATTTTTCATAATTGTTTTCACTATACACTATTTGTCCCTGGACTTGGTCCTTGAGTCTTTCTCCATCACATGTCCCTTAACAGATGAACTGTCAAATGTTGAATTGTTGAAGAAAACAAAGCCAGTGTGGAGAAACCAACACATGGACAAACCACAACAAATGAGGTTACTGCCTATTGCTAAGCTCCCTTGAGGCAGCATGGTTAAGTGTAGGCAAAGAAAACCACTCGGTTATGGTTATGCAAAAGGTCGTTGAGGTTTTTCCAAGTATTCGCTCCCCCCTGCAACACCCTGGGCAAAAACCCCGGCAGTTTTAATTTAGTCTTGATTGGCTGATTTAATCACTGCTTCACCAAGGATCAGTTCAAATGTTGTGTGCTCCCTGTCTGATTTATTTCTGTACGCACACAGACTGGAAACACGGATACAGACGGGAGGAAAGCTCATTCTGTCTCTTCCTCACTTCTTCATTTGCTTGCCTGTCACTTTTTTTTCCCATCTTCTCTCCTCTGACGCTCATAATATTCAGACAAATAATAATACAAGGTAAACAGTTCCACATGCAGACATTCTTATTATCCAGATCCAATTCTGTCACTCACTCTGAGTTTGTCTGATTGCCTGAGTGGTTCTGTGCGCTCGCTGTAAGTGCAATGTGTTATTCCAGATGCAAACCCTTTAGGTATAAGTCATTACTTTAGGTTAAAGGGCCTCTAATGTGCTTTTTTTGGGGTGTTCCCTTTCCTGTAGTGTGCTATACAGGTTGTTGTGCTTGTCAACAACCTTTAGTAAAGGCTAAAATCCCTCTCTTCCCTTCAGAGAGAGTTTCTTTCCCACACACACACGTGCTGCAAAACGCACAAGAATTCATCTACAACGAGTAGTCAAGTCAAAGATTCAAAGTAGATACAGTAGTCTGTCTCTTCCTAACATCACATGCATATTTTCTTGGTTATAAAGTCTTGTAAATGATCTCTTGTTGCCACTTGGGGCCATCAAAGTGCAGAAGTGCCCAGTAGCTGCTTTACAAAAAGTACAAAAGTCAGCGTTTACAACTGCATATTGAGTTTAGTTTATTTGGCAAGCAGAAGTAGAACTTGGCCGAGCCACTTTGCTGTGGTGTTGCTTTTTATCCAGACAGACAGATTATAAATTAAATATCATAGATATATCTTAGGGAGGAAGCATCACAAAATGGATTGAATAGCAGCTGATGGGGACGTTCTCGGCTAGAATAAGGGGATTTGCGCCCATTTGCATAATCAATAACTTGTCTTTACTCAACGATAGGTAGAATAGATAAGCTAGGTTTTCCTGGATAAACCTAATTAGCCCATTTCATGGTGAAAGCAGTGTTACTGATGTTTCAGTTTGTAGGGATGTGTGAAATGAAAACAGCACTAACCTATCAACACCAGGCAGCTTCTCAGTCCCCCGGCTTGGAGTTACATGCTGCCAAGTTGCCCGTGTGTGTGTGTGTGTGTGTGTGTGTGTGTGTGTGTGTGTGTGTGTGTGTGTGTGTGTGTGTGTGTGTGTGTGTGTGTGTGTGTGTGTGTGTGTGTGTGTGTGTGTGTGTGTGTGTGTGTGTGTGTGTGTGTGTGTGTGTGTGTGTGTGTGTGTGTGTGTGTGTGTGTGTGTGTGTGTGTGTGTGTGTGTGTGTGTGTGTGTGTCTTTCTGCAAGTGTATTTTGTGTGTGCATGTAGGTGCATTTGTGTTGTTTAAGCTGTGTGTGTGTGTGTGTGTGTGTGTGTGTGTGTGTGTGTTTGTTGAGCGGATTGTCCCAGTTTAGAGGAGCTATGACTCATCTACTAATAAAGCAGCAGGCAAAAGGGAGTGTGTGTGTTTTAATGTGTATGAAAAGAGAAATATGTATTTGTGAGCCATGGAGGCGGTCGTGATAGTCTTCTCTTTCCATTAACTGATACAGCACATGCATTAAGATAAATACTCAAACGATGTGGCATCACTTGTCAACGTGTGTGTGTGTACGTGTCTTGACTCATCCTCGCTGTGCTGTCGCTCTTTCTCCCTGACAAAAATGTCAGAGGCTTGCTGCAGTGTGATGAGCAGCTGTGGATTTGCCAGCCGATGTTCATGCTCGTAACATTTTATTGTTATGTTGATGCTACATGCAGTACATGGCTGCCACAAGACAAATAGAGACAACCATTTATGTTGCTTATAGATCATTAGTCACCATTTAACACATTTCAGGTTGTTATCAGTGTTCTGCAGGAAAGTCCATTAAATATAATGGAGTCCAATCTCTGCAAGTTGGACCGGTTCCAGCATAGCATGCAGAATAATACTGTACAGCAACATTTTTAAAGGGGCCCTAGTATGCTCATTTTCAGGTTCATATTCGTTTGTTGTCACACTCAATGGATTCGAGCGCTAGCCAAAAGCAAAGGTCAAGTAAAAAACAAATGCACTTTGACCTGAATAATAGTTGCCTCTTTCAGGCTTCTGACAGGCTTTTACTGGCACAAGGTACAAGGCAGGATTTGTGTTTGGTTCGTTGTTCATTTATTTTTAACTTCTGGTGTTCCTACATGACGTGAACGCAGCAGACAGCTTAGAGAGCTGAATATCTCACAGAAGAGTAGAAGGCCTCGTTTCACAGAATTTGTCGGTATCTGACAATAGGTTATGAAGGCTTCACGCTGTGCACCTTCTTGCATTCAAACAAGCACATCTTCTCTGGAGGGCAAAGAAACCAAGGGCATACACCATGCCGTGCTCAAACACTACGTCATTTTTTATTATTTCTTATCCACAGAAGGCCATGACTCATTATCTGAAAAGCAGATCCAACGCATCTCCAAAGGCACGATCGGTAAACATTGAATCAAATTGGATCGTGCCGCTAATGTGTGTTTGCGGCGTTCTGCAGGGTTTCCGCTGTAATTCAGACGGCTTCATACGTAAACAGCGCCGTTGCATCTTTATATCTCCATGTCAGTTTTGTCAGGGAGTATAATGCATGGTATCTACACGCATGCAACAGCTGTCAACCTGCCAGTCGCTCTCCACTCATCCCTCAGTCTGCTGGAGAATACCGATGCGTGTTACCTGCTGGGGTGCTTTGTGTGTGGAAATGTGTGAGTGAGATCACTAGGTTAGGCATCGCATAGTAGTGGACAGAAGAAATATGAAAAGCAGATTTACTTCAGAAGAGTAGACGACCGCCACAGGCCAGCTTTAAATCAGCCATGGGGGTTGGTTTCACATTACAATATAATGGTATTGGCTCAACCCACTTAATGAGTCATATCATTTATTATGTTCAAATAGGTTCTCAGGAATTAAATGATATGGAGGAACTGTTGAATTAATGACTTTCTCTTAGTGTACACCGGCTGCCAGTAGCTGCCCGGACGTCTCCAGGACTCTGGTACTGGCCTACTGTGCTGCTCAGGTATCCGATCCTTCCTACATCCAGGACATGGTTAAACAATACCCTCCACCCTGCACTTTGCTCTGCATCAGCCAATCATCTTGCTGCTCCCTCACTGAGAGTTGGACCCAGGTAACCCTAAAAAAAAAACACTCCTGTTTGCAATCCTGGCCCCAAAATGGTGGAACGAGCTCCCCATTGAAATCAGGACAGTAGAAAGCCAACACATCTCTCAATGCACAATGAAGACCAGCGCTGCAAGAAATGTAAGGACCGAGTGTGTTAAAACCCCATAATAACTGTTCCTTTACTGGCATACAAACCGGTGTAGGGTCCAGAACACACTCTGAAGGAGTTCTGCATAGCCTCTCCAACCTTGCATTATATACAGGATATGATATAACTCTACCTTTACATACATATGGATGAATATGCCTCCTTCAGGAAAGTTAATTTGCAGCGGGACTGTCCCTGTTTATCATTCCCCCCTCAATTTGCATGGATTACCATTAAGTTTGCAGCCCCTCTTTTGTGCTCATCCTCAGGTAGATAATGAATCCTAAAGAGAGGACGCCCCTTCAAAGCCAGCTCTGTTTTTGACTGACCATCTAGCATCGCTGCCGGGCTTCAGTGGGTTGTTCTCCTTTGGGTTATTTTTAGGTCTCATTTTTGGAATTTAAGTTTTGTGTGTCCTACTTTACTGCATTCCCCAAAGTGAACTTGAGGCCTTTTTCAGCCTGATCCAGATTTTCCTCCCTCTTTCCGTCTCCCTTCGCGGCCATCTGTTCATGCTTGTGGCGTCTCTCTATCCGTCTTCCCTACCCTGCCATATTTCACTCTTCTCCTCTCAACTCAAACCTGTTATACTTGCTCCCTCTTTTGCTGCATTACCCATGTTTGTATCACATCTTTACCAGCCTTTGTGGCTTTTTCTCACAAAGTTTTCTTCCACTCTCTCTGGACACATACGACAACCACGTGTAGCTATGTGGTTTCTCTGTAGCTATGTGGTTTCTCTTAGTGTCGCTGTTGTACTCCTGGAAGATGATTTCCTACAGATGAATGTAATATGTGTACCTTTTGTAGGGTATGGAACACTTTCAATAACTCTGCATATTTCATAAATCATTTTCAGAAAGTCAACTCGCATGTTATACCATATTGTTTTGGTTTTATTGGAGCCACTTACTTTTTTGGGTCCGTCTCATGAAGAGAGTATCCAGATGCTTCATGCAGATGTTTTCGCTGACAAGGCTGAGCAAATGCTACCTGGTAAGCACAGAAGAGTAGACAGACAAAGATAGCAACTATCTGGTGAACGTAGATGAGCATTTAGCGACTTTACCTCAGGTATAGGGTGGATATTGAAGATATGTTGACAGTTTTTGAGTTGGGTAAAGAGTTTTCCTGTCTGGCAATATTCAGGAATCTAATTAAATGCTAATTAAGGATACTATTTATATACATTTTGCAAAGAAATTGCAGTTTTGGTATTAAATATAAATGTACAGTGTGAGAACAATACATACAGATGAGTGAATGTGTTGAATATTTGTTATAAGGCCCCCTTGCTTCTTTGTTTTGTCTGAGGGCACACAAGGTTTTTCACGCGTGAGTGGATACGCATCAGCATGTATTTCTGATTGTCGGATGATGACTGCATGATGTCATCACGCAACCTACAAACTGCAGAAGCTGTTGCCATGGAGATGCTTTTTTTTTTTTTTCCAGTAGGGAAATGCGGTCAGCGCCTGAAGCAGCGAAACTAGTGTGTGTCAACCTGCATAAAGGCAACGAGCGGCACGGAGGAATTTCTTCATCTTCCTCGTGTGTTTGCACTCACCTCTCCTAGCTGACCGTACACACCCCTGTTGTTCAGTCTCTGATTCAGTCTTGACCAACACTGTGTTTTATGTGTTTTATGTATTTGATGTGTAACTTGGCTGCTAACACTCAAAGGAAGATCGAAGGTCTTTGTGCAGTAACGTGTGTGAGGCTTTTGAAGGCTGTGAAATCTGCCTGTCGGCCAGATGTATTTGTGCCATGCGGGCTTAGTTGAACACTGTGTATATTCATGTGTGTGTGTCTCTCTATGCACCAAAGGAATGCAGTGTAACCTAAATCTATGTGGCTTTTTTATTGATCCATCACACGATTTCAAATAAGTAGAGAGCGATTTTGAAGTTCCCTCTTGTGAATTTCTGCTAACACGTGACAAGAGCAGTGAATATTTACTGTTGGCTTCCAATAGATCTGTATCTCTGCATAAGGACAGGCTTGAATAATTAATAGAAGGAGAATAGTTAAATAATTCAGATCAGATCCTCCCTTTTCATCAATTTTGATACCACTAAACACATTTACTCTTTGATGAACTGCTAACATTTCATTATTAACACCTATGGTACCCCTTTCACACCAGCTTGAAAAGCACCGGTTTTTCCTGTTCACACCGCAGTGGAGCTGGGTATTTTGAGCTTGGCGCATGCAGAGGCTAACAACAGCTAGCTCTAACGCCATCGAATAGGACGTATATTTACCTTCTTTCTCCTACGGAGTCGTCGTTGATGATGATGATTGTAAAGAAGTCTTGAATGTAGCATGTAACGACTGTAAAGTTGGTAGTAAAGTCGTCCCATTTGTTCCATTTCGTTTCGACAGAGCAAAACCAAAACGAGTAGCGCTTCAATACAATCTGCCATTGTTGTTGTGAGGGGTTTCCGCGCAGTTTGGCTTTATGAAGCAGGCACGCAAACGGTTACGTCATGACGCAAACGATGACGCAGCACCAGTCGGGCTCTGAGCGGTGTGAACAGAGCGGGAGCTGAACCGAAGAACCGGTTCCCAATCAGAAAAGCTCACGGAGCTAGAACGGCAAAAGCCTTGGTGTGAAAGGGGTATCAGAGTAGAGATTTATTGCAGAGTTGGTGTTGGCATACAATACAATTATTGAATGAGGGAACACAGGGTTTTTAACCTTTGCAAACCATTGCACCGAAACCTTTCACACACTACAGGAAGAGGAAAACCACAAAAAGCAGAATAGGGCCGCACATGCTTTCCACCCCTCTTCCTGCTCTGTTATAGCAATGTGCAGCAACATTAAGTCCCTTTTGATCAGCAGGGGGTAATCATCAATTACACATGCGAGTGCAAATGCGCGTATAACTTAATGGACTGCACTTCCTCTGGATTTAGAGGCGTTGTTTTTCAGAAACGGTTGATAGTAATTATGGCTCCATTTTGTCACACACAGTGGGAAAGATAATAGTGCCCAATGTTTGTCCCCAAATCTTTTGCTGCAATTATAGCCCAATGTTAATCAATTTCACCGCAGAGGCAAACAATGGAGAACAAGCCTCTTATGCAGCGGAGGTCATGTAACAAAAGAGAAACAATAAAAATACATTTAGGGAGGTTTGCAGCTAGGGAAGCGCAAATAGCATAATGCACTGCTGCATATGTTTTAACCACCTTGTGTTTTCTATATGCGGAATAATTACACATTATTAATTAATTATAAGAAATATAGAATGTGCAAAGGGGAAGAAAAACAGAGAAGCTGTATCCAAAATAAGCTGGTCACAAGAAATAACTTGTATATCCAAACATTATTTCTGTCAAAAGCATGTGTTCTTATTTATATGTTAAACAGCCATCTTATTGCATACAAATAACTTCATTTTTTAAAAAGATATAACTTCCCTGATTGTTAAATAAAGAAGATGGAAGTGACTCCCTTGAAATTCTAAATGCACATGCATGTAAAGTGCCTCGTGCCTGTGTGAACATGACCTCTGTCAGGCGTTCAGAGCCGGCCCTGACATGTCGCCCACACCGTGCTGCGGGGCTCCATCACCTTAATGGGCTCTTAAGCATCATTACAGCCTCCGGGACTTTAGCTAAAACACAGCCAAGGTTATCGATTCAAGGTGTTTGTGCGGGAGCGTGCGTCACAGGACACACAAGCAACTGATTTACAGAGTGATGGGGGGAAAAAGTTAAAGCAGTTCATCAAAGAGTAAATGTGCTCATGGGTTCATGTCGATGATGGCTTTAGGCAACGATTAAACGAGAAGAACTCAAGAAGGCTTGTTATGGATATTGATTGAGATTGATCAGTGTTGTTATGATACTGACCGGCGCCTCCAGGATCTAATGAACATTAAAGAGGACATATTATATTCCTTTTCAGGTTCATATTTGTATTTTTGATTGCGTCCTCTTTTATTTTGGTGTCACAAGGTGCCTGTCTCTAATACATCACGCTTGTTAATGCACATCGTATCTGATTTAGCGCACTGTTTAGCATCCAGGTCAGTTGCACGCTCCCAGCGTCCCCCTCTACAAGGTGAAAGGAGACAAATCTCAATTCACAAGCTCAAGGTCTTAACTCACTGACCAAAATATACAAAAACACAAATATACGATGCACACGAGCTGGAAGGAGTGCACTGAATAGGCTTTGCAAGATGCTTTTGCAAACTTGAGTAGCAATAGGACCCCATACTTTAGTTTTAATAAGCATGTGTGTGTAGAGAATGCTCTTGACTAAACTATGACATTTATGTATTTTTTCTTCCCAGCTAAACCTCAACATTACAACACTGTGTGGTTCAATGGCAGCTATTATGGTGGGCTGTGAAAACCCTGGTGCATTATCTGTTGCCACAGGTAGAGATTGACAGAATTTGAAGGACTTTTCTATCGAGCAGAGCGCACCCAAGGACAGAAAATTGTGATTATCCCTGGGTTTAACAGCGGGGTTATAATCTCCCAGCCCACGGGGGGAATGGCTCATTCATGGCTCCCCCTGATAATGCAGTCCACACTCAACAGTTGCATTACAGTACAACAACACGGTAATTCATAGTGATAAGGGTGCAGCAGTGCCTGAGGTTAGACTGCCAACTGTAGGAAGCATGTGTAATTGGATCTGATACTCGGGGCTCTTTTTGTGGAATAATAATACAAGAGGATTGTTATGATTCACCCGGATTTATTGTCCAATTTGTCAATAATAGCCCAGTCACATGATCTATTAAATCTAATTAAAGTAAGAAACATAAGCTGGAGTTTTCATTTAAAAAAAAAAAAGTATCTTTTGTAGCTTTGGATTTTGTAAGTATGTTCCTCCACCAGCAGGAGGTATTCTGTTGAATTGCAAAGCTGAGAAAAGGAAAGCTGCCATCGATTCTGCAACTCTGTATTCAGCCTGTTCTTTCTTTAGGAACAACCTGCTTCCTGTTCACAGTTCACCTGGGAACTGACTTTTAAAAGCAAACTCTCTACCCTGTTGGCCATTTACCTGCTCCACTGCAGCAGTTCAGGGACATTGTGCGATAGTTGCAACGGGAGCCTGTGTCCCTTAACTGCAGTCCAGTGTGCATTTAATGTAGTAGACACTTCTATCAGTTGTATTTAGTAAATCAATACTGTGACGTCTCCAAAGCTCTCTCTCTGTTGCCTTTGTTGAAGCCAAAGTGATTCTAATTTGTGTTGGTCAGAAACATCATGGCCATCAACACCTGAGGCATTCAAACGAAAATCCATATTGATGCAAATGCATTTTGTCAACACTTAGAAAAACAGTAACTTTAATATCCATCACTGTACAACGGGGGGGGGGGGGGGGGGGGGGGGGGGGGATATAGATCTTTTAGATATTAGATATTAGACTATATCTAATCTATCTAGATATAGATTAGATATAGATCTTTTTTTTTACTAAGATTGAATATATCAATAATACATTCACTGACCTTTTCTGCGTTTATTGTCACACCACATTTTACGTCACAGCCGGACATTAGATCACTAAAGCAAAACAGGAAGTGAACACCCCCGTAGCTCAGGAGGATGTTTTTATTTATTTGTCTGCGTGTGATCCCATTACTCTTGCTGATGATGTCTTTAAAGCAACATACTCACTTGGGAAATGAATGGATATTAAATGTGCTGTTATCATGTTTTCAGCCTACCTTGCATATAGTTTTAAGTGACTATAAGCGGATAGTCTTGTTTGATAGAAGACAAACTTTCCCCGCTACCTACCGGGTCATATAAGAACACCCTGTCTGCGGCTGTGCTTCAGAGGCGTTTAAGGCTGATCAAGGTCTCATTTAAAGACGTTATGTAGAACAAAATATTCTCGATCAGCATGAATTCCTCTGTCACGCTGTGGATGTTGCCAGCCCAAGGCCAGTACAGGAATAGATCTTATGTTGTCTTTAGAAAAGGGAATACAAAGACTGCTGTTTATGCCTTAATTATGCAACGCAGGAGATGATTTAAAATCTTGTTATTTCATTCACCTTGCAGGAGGATGCTTTGGTGTCATTGGCAGGGCTGTGCTATTCCTGTCTCTCTGGTGCTATGTGGGAAAAGCGTAGAAAATAAAAACTTGATTTATGCTGTAACTGTGGGAATATACAGTATAACAGAACAATAGCATCATTTTAAGCTTTTAGTTTTACATATATTTTAGTTTTGATTTGATTTTTAATTCATTCGTTATTTTGAATTTTTATCTTAAAGGGGACCTATCATGCAAAATGCACTTTTGTACGTCTTTTATACATGAATATGTGTCCCCGGTGTTCCAGGGAACTCACCAAGTGTCAGAAAACACAACCCTCTCTATTTTCCTCCATACCCAAATCTCTAAAAAAGGGGCTGCAACGGATCTGATAAAAACTGATCCAGATTTGAACACTGTCCTGACGTCAGGACGGTGGCGCTACGGCTATTGGGCCAACTCCACCAATCAGGAGGAGACCGCCACGGCCATTGCCGTATGAAAGCGCTGGAGACGCTGTAGTACATATGCCAGGCCAGTAGATGGTGCTGTTCTCACAGAATCTGCCCAGAGCTATAAATTGTCAAATTGAGCGAAATGAGGCATGGCTAAAATGTATGATCTGTTTGGTATTTTGAAAAAAAAAAGTATAAATATGCCTTATACAGTATAGGTATGGTCCTACACTATATTATTCAAATATAGCATGATAGGTCCACTTTAATTAAATTTGTATGTTCTTTTATTTTTAACATGTTAATTATTTTAAATATTTTGAATTGTATTTATTAACATTTGTTTTTTTGTTATCGTTTCATTCTATTTTCAAGTGTTTTTATTGTGAAGCGTTTGTGTTTAAAAGGGGCTATACAAGAAGTTGAGAATCACCCTGGAGAGTAGTAATTGTGTTTGTTTTATTTATTTGCCTTGTGGTGAATTGATTGAATAATCCCCGTCGAGTGGACAGGTGGGAGGTAAGGAGGATGATAAACAAACATTACTAATTATCGGAAGAATCCACACGATTACAAGTTGATTGAGGGGACAGGTAAACAGCTAACAGTTGGACAGCAGGAGCTGAATGAGAGTACATCGCTGATTGAGAACAAATTCCACTAGTAGATGAACACCTATTTTTTTTATTTGTGTCTCATTAAGTCATACAATTACCTGGCAATTGGATTCTTGAAGTGTGCGTTCAGCTAGACATCATTCAATCCTTTAAACTCACCATGAGCCTTTTAAGCACACTTGTCTAGAAATCTCAGGTCCACTCGTCTGGCCGATAAGACCTTTATGAGAATATATTTCATGTTTTAGCCGAGCGCTGCTGAGAGTCAGGGGTAATGCAGGGTGGCAGTGATTCACGCGTCTGGTTTGCAGGGAAAACGAAGTTGCTCATAGGAAAGTTGATTATTGAAATTACATCACGACGTAACACTCGGGTTTCTATTGACTAGCACTCCAACAAATTGTACTTGATAGGCTAAGGAGCGAGACATCCCTAAATGGTTGACCAATCTCTACAGAGCCGGCGAGCTAACCAATCAGTGAAAAGAAGTGCTGCAGCTCAAGCAGTATGAGAAGACCTTTTTGAACATTAAAGCATGTAAACATGTCACAGTAGAGGCACAGAATACAAATATGACCCTGAAAATGTGCAGAATGTGTCCTGTGTCTTCATCAATAGACAGTCTCCTCTGTTGTCATGGAGCTGGTGATGAGTGGGATGCCGTTTGAGGCTCTAGAAAAGGCAAGTATGTGGGCCTAGAGTTAATATTTTGTGTTTAATTATTATTAGATGTGATATAACTGCATCACAACTGAGTGTAGGAATCCATGTTCATGTGTCAGTTGTTGAAACCTCATGGCCCTCATTCAAATACAACTCTTTTCTATAATGTCCAATTTATTTACCTCTCCACCAACATATTCAAATTAATGTAGACACTTGCCGACATTGTATACATTTTTGTTGCGGATAAATACGTTTGAGAGCAGGGCAGGCTCTCTGTCATGCTGTTTACTGGATTGATACACTTGCCCACCCACATCCTCTGTTCTCATCTCCTCCTTCTGAGGGAGGATGTGGACTGATTCTTGACCTTTCAATGCACATCCCTCCTACATAAACACTCATGCACAAGATATGTGTGTGTGCAGCCTAAGCCTCAGAGCCAGGGGACTCGCAGAAGGCTTTAGCCCTGACTTGATGCCCCCACTTGAAAGTCAGCCTCCTCTGGCCCGGTAGTACCACTATGGAAGGATCCGCTCGCTGTGGAGAGGTTCACTCGTGTGTCAGCAAGAAGGGGAGAGCAATCCTTATCTTCTTGTTCTCCAACAGTGCTGCAAAACATGCTCGTGTTGATGCTAAATGCTATCGTGTTCTTTTTCTTCTCGCTGTTACTTACATTTAGGCACATTTAGCTGCTTTATCTCTGCAGAAAAACAACCCGCTTGTGCAACAATCAAATTTGCATGCAAATTATAAGAATGAATGTTCCTGTAGTCTTAGAAAGAGCATGTTGATGTGGGTCTACCAGTGGCACTCTTACCTTTGCACTTTCCCAACTTCACCAGAATACAATTAGCTCGATTCTTTTGAGAACTTTTTTTCCTCCTAACGCTCTAAACAAATTATCCTGCAGATTATTTTGCCCAAACCTCCGCAGTCTCCCTCTCCCTCATTAATGTGGGGCTCACCACGGCTGAGAGCAATAATTGCTTTTTAGTATTCTTGCTGCAGTCTGCTACGGGCCTCATTTTCTATAAGTAGATAAGACTAACTACTGTGATGGGATCTGCATTATTAATGTTAGTGTTCACTTGATGTTGTGTTTGGGGATGTGAGACGGAGCTTCTCTGGAATTCAGTTTATTAACGTTTAAAAATAGGTCCAAATATCCACGGTTGTGCAATCATGCATTTCACTGTGTTTGTGTGTCTGTTTGTGCCCATGTATCTGTGTACTCTGGTGCTCATGTGTTTGTTAAATGTAAATACCACAATATGTCTCTGCATTTTCTGCTACGCTGCCTCCATGCAGGTTACTTTGCCTGCATGTTTCACCACAATGAGAAGTGACAGAAGAGAGAATTCCTCTCTCGTCTGAGGCCAGGCTTGGCTGGCTTTTTTCGAGGCCAGGAGCTCCCCGGTGACAGAGTCCTTATTTCTGGGAAGATGGGCCCGTAATCGGACTCATATACTCCACACCTCCTCCCATGTAATTGGACTCTGGGTCGCAGATTTTTAAACCAGAGCTGCCAATCACTTCATTGGGAGGGGATGTGGACGAAAAGTAAAGTGGAGACATGGAAGGGGTCGTGTGTGTGTGTGTGTGTGTGTGTGTGTGTGTGTGTGTGTGGGTGTGTGTGTGTGTGTGTGTGTGTGTGTGTGTGTGTGTGTGTGTGTGTGTGTGTGTGTGTGTGTGTGTGTGTGTGTGTGTGTGTGTGTGTGTGTGTGTGTGTGTGTGTGTGTGTGTGTGTGTGTGTGTGTGTGTGTGTGTGTGTGTGTGTGTTCTCAGCAATGTGCAGATAATGCGCTTCCTATATGTTACACATATTTGCAAAACTTGCATCAGAGTTCATTACATTGAATTCAAAATTGGAGGGTCAGAACTGAAATCATTTCAATTTCAGTTTAACCTGTGAGGTTCATTTTCCATTTCGAATATCTGTGAGAAGCATAAATGAAGATCCATGCCCCTCCAATGAACTGTGTTGTTGTTAGAAGGCAGATGTAAAAAAAAAAGTGAATTTAGGCAAACTGATCCTTTAACTTGACACAATTAATTGCATAACTCTAAGGCGGTAAATAAATACAGGCCCGGCGAGCATGTGTAGTCTTGTGAAACACCCCTATATGCAATCCTCCACAGACAAGAAGAGCAATATAAAGAGAGTAGGATCAATTAGCTTCTTTTAATTAGGCTAATTTGAGCCAACTTTGTTAGTTCATTTACCTCTTTGACTGAGGAAAAGCGAGCAGCTATTTGTGTATGCTAATTGCGGTTGTTGTATCAATGCAACGTTGAGTCTCCATGCACTTCCTGCATGAGATGGGTGCCTCTGGAGTCCTACACGAAAAGAGCTACACTAGTTGTGTGTGTGTGTGTGTGTGTGTGTGTGTGTGTGTGTGTGTGTGTGTGTGTGTGTGTGTGTGTGTGTGTGTGTGTGTGTGTGTGTGTGTGTGTGTGTGTGTGTGTGTGTGTGTGGGGGTGGGGGTGGGTGTGTGTGATCACCGGTGATTACACTGCTCTAATTACTGTGGCACATAGTTGTTGTTTTTGGGGTAATGAGAGGAATCAGCAGTTGTTTCATCACACATGTGGCATTTCATTTAAACTTTTTTCTACATTTTAAACTTGGATATTAGACGTTTTCCAGCAGGCGTGCGAAAATTTTTAATATGAGGCTGAATCACTAAGTGCTTTAATGACAGAGACAAGTGAATATGCGGCTCTCCATGCACGCTAACTATGCACGATATAAATCTCTGCTGCCATAGCCACACACCCACATACATCGGAAAAAAGCAAGTGCAGCCCGGGGAAGCTTCAGCACGTGTGCACGGCGTAAATTATCTACCCAGATTGCTTTTCTAGAGTTAATCATCTCCTTTTATGTTATTCATTTGTCAATGGTTATTGTTTGTCAAAGTAATGCAGTCGCCGCACGATATGAAGTGGAATGTAAATTTTGTTTGGGCAACTCATCGCTATGCACAAAAAGAGGGTAGCCACGCTGCAGGATTTACATTTACAATTACAGTCATGATACAATCATCTCTCATCATAATTCCTCTGCCCAGGATGTCAGCTCCGATAGAGAACAGGCTTTACACACTGCATACCAAACAGCTGCTCGGCAGGCCTGGCACCATGCTTCAGGCTCCGTGATTTACACCACGCAAAGCCCCCCCCCCCCGCGCTCTTTCTGTCTCGCTCAGCTTCTGTGTACCTCTAATTCTTAATGTCTGTCTCCCTCAGTGTCTGCCCCTGTAATTCTTCTGCTTGTCTGTCCTTGTCTTGCAGAACACATGCGTTTGGCCGTGGCCAGTTCTCTGTCCGCGCTCTGTGTTGTATAACACATCATTTAACGTCCTGGTGCATCTGCACGCTACGCCGAACTTGCCAAAGAGTCATTGTGTCATTTGTTAAGAGTCAGCCAGATTGTTTATGTTGTTTAAGTTGTCAGAGTATGTCATCTTGCTTCTTTTTCCGGGGAACCTGAATAGCGTGAGCCAGCACTATCCTGCAGGATGTCAGAGGCATCCTGCAGGATAGTTATTCTCTTGTCGATTGCATTAAAACGGACGGATTATTGCAAGCAAGCTACCTAGAGCGTACTATTGATTACAGATGGCTATGGTGTTAAAAGAAACAGAAACCTGCTTGGTAATCCATTATAGTGAACATGCTTTTTATTATTGTTTTTTCTTTGCTGTTGGGGAGCCTTGTGTCTTGGAAGTTGTGTTGTTACAGAATAAAAGTGTAAACAGAAAACAAGCACAAATTCATTTAAAGTGGACCTATCATGCTATATTTGAATAATATAGTGTAGGACCATACCTATATAAGGCATATTTATACTTTTTTTTTTTCAAAATACCAAACAGATCATGCATTTTAGCCATGCCTCATTTTGCTCAATTGATTTAGATCTGTTTTAGCAAGGGTTGATTCAGTGAGAACAGCACCATCTACAGGCCTGGCATATGTACTACAGCGTCTTCAGCGCTTTCGAACGGCAATGGCCGTGGCTGTCTCCTCCTGATTGGTGGAGTTGGCCCAATAGCCGTAGCGCCACCGTCCTGACGTCAGGACAGTGTTCAAATCTGGATGAGTTTTTATCAGATCCGTTGCAGCCCCTTTTTTTAGAGATTTGGGTATGGAGGAAAATAGAGAGGGTTGTGTTTTCTGACACTTGGTGAGTTCCCTGGAACACCGGGGACACATATTCATGTAGAAAAGACGTACAAAAGTGCATTTTGCATGATAGGTCCCCTTTAAGATAACAGTTATAGCTGCAGATCCACTGGTCATCCCTAAAAATAGTTTAGTTGAATATGTTCATCAGTGATAGAGAATTTCGGTTGACATTAACAAAACCTGGCGAGCGTTTCAGTGTAAATGATTCACCAGCAGCGTCTTGGTTAAATAAGTGTGTGTGTGTGTGAGTTATTATGGAAAGATACATGGCAGGTAATGAATTGTTGCGCTGCTTTTCAGGTGATGCGTTTCTCTTTATAGACTCAATTATCTCCTCCATAAAAGGAGCTGTGCAGGCGGGGCACAGAGTGAGTAAAAATACATCTGAGTGTGATGTGGAAAGAGTGGGATGAGCTCTCCTTGCGAACACTCGGTGCATACAGAAGGACGGACATATAAACCTGGGTGGATTCTTCCATGTCTTTCATTATTATTTCTCACTTGCTATTGAGAGGCTACATGCGGCAGCGCTTTTGTTAAATCAGAGACAATTCATCCTTGATATCTTCTGAATTTTTCCTGCTGATTTGCACTTTTCAACTTCTTAAAATATATCACAAGAATAACTCTGAAAAATACTCCACCTCAGCAGCTATGATGTCAAATGATTTTATCCATACCGAGCATGACACCACACATCACATACTTTAAGGCTCGGTAAGACAAAGTGATCCAACCCTTTCTGGAAACAGCGCATGTGACTAATACCTGAGATAGTAAGCTTACACATTTATCATATTCCTAGTTTTGTGGAACGGCTGACAAAAGCTTTTGTTTGACCTTTAATAACACAAAATCTTAGTAATCACTCCTCCGTTCAGGACTTTTACAGTGATTTTCTGCTCAAGAGTGTCTGCTCTCGCTTCCATGTGGATTTGAAGTGCACTCGCAGTCAATTTCTCTTTGTCAGTATTCAAGTGTTGCCTTGCCCTGTTGATCTTATCAGGCAGGCTGGAGCACAAATCCGGCGAAAGCAGCTTTATTTTAATGTCACAGGTATTAGATTTGCTGAAGAGCGAATATTGAACTTGGCACGTTTAAGGGACTTCGCATCCGTTCTGCTTGTGGTGCAGATCTGGTTTGGGGAAATTAGTTTCCCCCCTTAGACCTGCTGCTAGTCTAGCACTCTTCCTTTTACACTTCTTTGAACCTTCTCTTTCCACCATCGCACTTCTGCTGAATCCCTCACAATGTCTGACAAGGGTTTTATGCTAATACAAGCAGTTCGGAGAAGGGGGGAGTGAGGGGTGATGACAAGGGGACTGGGATTCATCCAACAGACTTGTACTGGTAGCGTGTTGAACAGAGCATTTAAGCTACTTCATTTTATGTCCAAACCGCTCCTCTGAAGGCCTAATTATACATGAGCTGCCAGAGAGAAACAAAGTGAAGTACAAGGGTTGGAGAGATTGTGAGGAATGTACTCCCTGTCCTTTCCCCCATATCTCAGGGACATTTACATAGATTAAAGAATAAAGAAAGATTCCTATTACCATGAATATCAATTAACAAAACCTATTCACCTTATGCTCTGCCTGCTCTAGGGAGCATCCACATTGTCTTGTTGGTAGTTCTGGTGAGCGCGTAATTGCTATAAGACAACACTTTTGAAGGAAAGAAACTAGCTATTTAGATTGCCAATTAGTTTTTAGTTTAGCAACGATGTTTCGAGCTGTACAAATCTGCTGGCTTTGTTAAAGTTGCAGGTAGGATTCGAAAAAGATCAAAGATAAAATCCTCACATAGTGAACAATACAATATACATGCATATGTAAAACGGAGAGAAGATGCACTCTTTCATTCTCATCCATCTCGCACTGTATCGGAGTGAACCTTCATTATTTCTCTGTGCTCAGTTAGTGCTTGCTTCTGTGATGACAGACACAGCTCTGCTCAAAACCAAAAACAAATTGTCATGACTTCCCTGCCCCAGTTCCTGTTCAAGCCCCCGCCATCACGAGGCATGAGCGATTGGACACGTTTGAGTGGGTACATTATCTCAGCATTTGCGCAAATATCAAGGGGGTGTCGTGAGGAAATGTTGCCGTGTAAACAAGGCATTTGTATCGCAGATCCCGTGAGTGATGCACCGGCTCCATTGTTAAGCTCAATTAATCCTTCCACCTAGTGCTGGTGTGTGTGTGTGCTGCTATTCCCACTTTGAAGTCTGGTTTTCCAAACTTACATCAGTCTTCCCGGGTTTTCCCAGTGTGGTGGTGGTGGTGGGGGGTTCACTTGAGCACATTCAGCCTGAGCTCTGCGGATCACCGGGCGGAGTTCATTAAACTGGAGAAAACTCCAGGGAGAGTAAAAGTAGACCCCAAATGACAGCCATCAGGTGACCCAATCTCTGCCCAGCAGCTGGACGCTCGCTCCCCGACCAATTAGCCCGGAGAGTTGAGATGCTCTCTCTCGCCGTGATAAGAGCCGGCCTCTTTCTCATCAGCCTCTTCCTCACCACCAGCCCTCAGATTACTACTCTATCAGTGCGGCGCAGAGGAAGAGCCTGTTCACTCACGGCGTCCCTCCTCTTAACAGGAGAGGCAGCCGTGTGTGAGGGGGGGAGGCATAAGATAAGATGAGGGTGAAGTGGGCATGAAGCAGAAAAGATTGCCGAGTCTTGAAACAATCAAGCCTGGTCAGTGTGTGTGTGTGCAATGCTTATCACTGTCTTGTCTTTACTTTGTAAATCACAGACTCATCTGCCTACCTGCCTGAGATATGCAAACAGACAGGAAATGATGTTTACGAACATCCACCATTGATCATTGTTTGTATCCTGATCATCCCGTTACATGTAATCCGTTACTCCCCAAGCCTGGGTATGAAACACAACATAGTATAATGTATTGAACATGCACACTTTAAATGTTCAGACTGCGGTCGATAGTAAGAGAATATATCTGAAGCCTTGGCACTTTCATTGGAGATTTGTAAAGGTACATCGCGTTTAATCCCAACATAGATTTGGCCGCTCTCTGAACAGTGGATATTCAGCAGGATATCTATGTAATTCCTTTCCAAGTCTATTTCCCTCGCTTGAGTTCCCTTGCTTTTCGAGAGCCCTTGACAGACAGAGGAAGGGGATGGGAGACTTGTTTCAGGTCCGACATCGTCTTGGTTTACCCTCTTGTTGCCACAAAGAGGGATTATGGAGCATTTCCTTTTGAAAATCCCCTCAGTAATGTACTTTATTTCCTCTTTCTGCTCACCAGCGCAGTGGGGCTCTCCGGGTAAGAAGAAAGGCAGTTTATTTTGTGCTACATGCAGACACACTTGTCCTTCTGTTTCTTAAGATGTCAACTTGACTTCTTCCCCCCTTTGGTAGCAAGTCACAGGGTCTCCTGCTGGGATGTTAAAAGGATTAGTGGTTAAAGGAAACGCTGTTAACTAATTTCCTTGTTTGCTCTGCGGCATCGGAGGTTGTAGGTGAACACACTTTCCATTTCAAATAAGAGATTTGCATTCGTCCTTCCTTTTTTAGACAGTATGATTTGGTTCCGTTTTTTTGTTCCCACGTCGAACTTCAATGTCACGTTTTCATTATGCGGCTGCCTGTTGGTATCGTGGAACTGATTGTTTTTTGAGAAGGTGACTTACCTCTTTATTTGATGCTTAACATCGGTCGTAAGTAAGGGCGTTGAAATGTGTTTGAGTGAAGGTGCAAATGGGTAATGCTGGCACGAGCTGGCACTGAATCGACCCTAACCTTTGGATGATCATGGATAGTCTTGCCTCTGGTTATTTATTAAAGGCCTGCTTGCAGTTTTAATATTTCCTCATGTTCATTTATACCTGATTCAGCTCTGCAGCTAGCTTGGGGCTCCTGCTCTTGTTAGGAAAAGGGTATCATTTGCAGGAAATGAGCAAGATTTTACACAAGTTGTGTTTGAACACTAACAGAATCACAAAGAGGAAAATAAGTCTGTGCCGGAGGACACAGTCCACAGTCTTTAGAGCTGAAGTGTCATTCAGGGCCCGGAGCTTAACATGTATGAGATGATCAAGTTGAATTTGTGTAGAATTGCGGCTTCAGTCCAGTTTTTTCTGTAGCGACACCCGTGGGACTGGACCCAGGCTTGTAGAAAAAGAACAGCAGCTCGGCTGAGTGGTTATCCATCACGCTTCAGTCCATCTCCACTGGGGAACCGGTCAAAGAAGCACACACACACACACACACACACACACACACACACACACACACACACACACAGACTATTTGTTTGCCACCTCTGAGAATATCCTCTCCAATGACTAAACTGGCTGCAGGAAACCCTTTTTTTGGAGGGAGTGCAAGCGTGCCCATTAGCAAGGAAAGCAGGTGTGCTGTTTTTTTCCCAAACTCAGGATGTATTCCGCGGTCATCGGGCCCCAAGGCATAGATTGTTATTTGGCCATGTTTCATTTCGAACAGAGTGAAAGCGTATGGGGAAAGGGGAGGGTTAAGCTAACGGGGACTTTGCAATGTCATCCCCTTCTCGTGTCGTCTGTTTGTGTCCGCCGAGGTTTGGATCCTGACATAAAGAAGCCATTTGAGCAGAAGAGCTCGTTTTTATTGAGTGCCAACGTTTAGTTTACCATGCGTCTTCCACGTGGCTGCGTACATCTTCGGCGGGGTATCCCTGAGCGGCCTGTCGACTGAATGAGGTGGTTATTAATGTAGACACCTGCCTGTGTGCTGACTGCGTCCATACAGCGATGACTGAAAGGCTTTTTTACGTGCCTCTTGACAACGCCTACATGTACAATGAATGGAGGCAAAGCGGCAATTATGGCCGCGGCGCTCCGAAGTGGCTTTTAGTGCCCAGGCGAGGAGATATCTTGAAACTGACTGTGACACACATCCACTCACGCCTCCATCTACATGCACGGTGTGTCTCCTTTTCAACTATTTGATTACTTTGTGGATGCAGTGATTGTGAGGCCACCCTTGATTAGCTCAATTTATTCCCCAGCCATGCCAGAGGGCCATTTAGGGAAGTTTTTGCAGACTCTTTTCCATTTATCAAGATGGGAGGCAGACATGATTTGAATCTTAATATGCCCTTGCGGCAGAACACAATCAAGTGCATGTAGGCCAACTCTGGCTCTCAGTGTGTGCACACATACTCCGTTTGAAAGATGAAAGAAGAACAAGAAAGTCTAAAAGCTTTGTTTCTTAGGTGTCATATGTAGTTATGGATGTGGTGTCTGTCTTAAAACAGAACACTGCTCAAGTCCTGCTCTCTGAAAGTCAGGTCCGTTGACGAATGGATGGTGTTTCAGTGGGTGGAGCATCAGTGAAGTTTGATCTTAAATAACCGTGGTGTGTACTTTATAAAATGTTGCATACAAACAGAAAAGTATTTATGCCATCGATGACACGTTTTCACACAATATCCATACCTTTAAAGATCAACAATAAATCAATCGACTTCAATAAACTTTTTTTAATTAATTATTTATTCTATTTTATTTATTGTATTATTCATTGGCATTGCTGATTAGAACTTGGTTTACCTCCTGGTCCATTATCATGACTCTTCTGGCTTTGTAGCGTGTGTCGGTCCTTGGCAACAACTTCATGGCCGTGATTTATTGGAAGCGTTCAGAGGGGGAGGGGGGGGGGGTTTGGGAGCGGCTAGTTTATCCTCCCAAATCTGGTCCTTATCTCCTGGATCAGCCTCCTCCTCTCGGTTTTGCACAACTAAACGGAGGTTTGGTAGCCAGTGTGAGGATTTGAGTGTTTAAAATTGGCGAGCCAGTGGATGATCTCTAGCTTTCCGGGCATCCAAGCTGAAGTTGATAGCCTATTTTCAGCACTGGGGCGTACGCCATTGTCTCCAGTAGTCATAATCTGTTTACACTGTCTCTCTCGTGCCCTCTTCTGACAATGCACACACACACACATCCGAAGCGATGAGGAATGAGGGGGACAATGCAGTGGACATTAATTCTCTTTCTGAGAACGTCTTATTAGTCTCCGGAGGCAGTTTCCAGAAAATGGCTCCCAATTTATCTTGCTCCACATCCAGCCTGATGTTAGGGGAATTCTTTACAATGACATGATGAGAGCACTCATCAATTTTCTGCTTCTGTTGAATCACAGTGTGTTTTAAAGAATGGCCACCTGGGAAATTATTTCCCTCTCAACAAACATTGTGTTTAACTTGCCCGCACTTACCTGCACCAAATGTATCCACTCACTCAGTATGCAGGTACTGTTTTCGCCTTTGCATTTTTTTTGCAAAAGCCCCCTTTCTGCAACTCTGTGCATTTTTCCGTCCGGAAATAGCAGAATCACAGGAATGTGGCAGGATGGAATCTCAGCCGGCTGATTGGATTGTCTTTTGCTCCATCTCAGGCTGCATTAAGCGGCTGAGGCTTTGGACGTATATAAAAAAGGTGATGGATGCCTCCTCCTTATGTCTGGACCGCTTCGAGCTGACCTCAGCAGAAGGCAAGAAAGGCAAAAAAGAGAGACTGTGATTTACTGACCAGGCTGGTGAAAGCTGAGGGAGGATGAATGCCACTCAGCTCTCTCGGCTGACAGCCACAGATGCAAAAAAGTGCTCTCCCTGCTTCTCTGTCTGTCTTTTCCTCCACTTATTCTCTCCATGATGTTAAGACGGAGCATGCAGCATGGAGACGGTAATTATCAAATCACAAGATTTCGTGATTAGCTATTAAACCCATTTCATTCCTGATTTTTGTCTCCAGGTTTACAAATGTTATCTCCGATAATTGGTCTTCCCTCTCCCATTATTCACTGCTTCCTTTCTCATGTGAGCCATTCGACATTACAAGAACATCAAGATCAAGTGGTGCAGTGGTGGTTTTAGTCCTAAACGGGTGCATCTGCTGTGACCCTGTCATGTATCTGTCAGTGATCATTAGGAAACTAGATGGATGTTGATACTGGTGAACCCTGCTTTCTGTCTCCTTAGTCGATGTGTCTGTTTGACTGCTTGAAAACACACACATTATTCAGGTGAATGCCAGCAAGCCCATTACCCTGCATACAGTGAGATGAGTCACATTGTCATTATCATCAATTCAAGGGAAAATCCCCATCACAAAGTTGGATGTTACCATCTCTAAAATTCTCTAGAGATGGTAAAACAGTTACCTTGAAGGTTAAAGGTTGTCTGCTAGATGGTAACCTTGGATACTGGCGAGATGGATGAGGTTACGATCCATCCTCAAATGATTAAGGTCGTGATAGGGCGTCAGGTGGTGAGTCTCAACTGTTCTCTAACAAATATTCTTGGATCACCATCTCAACCATGGGTCAGGTGGCTGAGGTATACATGGTAATTGATTTTGTATTGTTCCTGGAGCCAGTTCTTCATATTTCCCCCAATTGGGAATACCCGTTTCCCTGTCTTCGTGTTATTGCAGGAGTAATATGTTCAGGCTTTATAATATGTTGATCAGTTTTGCTGCAGTCTTTTTTTGGAAAGTTATGATTATCTGAGTTATGTCAAGTGAAAACCAGATGTCTGACCTGCTGTTTGTTTAAGAGTAGGGGTAACTTAATACAATGGATCTCTTCCCTCTGAGCCTTTAAGTGCAATCCCAAGGAAACATACTCTTAGGTGTTGAACATGGTGATGCCCTAACAGTGGTCATTGTCAGCAGTGCACTTACAGTAAAGCCTTCATGAGTCTGAGTGTACGGAACAATTAGAAGACTTTTGCCACCTTATCATCTGGAGTTAATGAGAAGGAAGAGAAGGGAAAGGATGCCAAGTATCTGTCTATGTGCTGGAAGAGAGGTAGACTGGATCAGTCAAGTGGAATATTATCTCTAATGTGAGACATGTTATCTTTAAGGAGGTGGCAGACGCCTCAGCTGTAGTTAAAAACGGGAGCCCCGCAGGAGGTCTGCTGGAGTAAACCATTTTCTCACAACAGCAAGTGACTTAGCATTTCAGAGATGTCTCAGAAATGTCATCTTGTTGTTACATCTATTAAGTTTGTTTTTATACATTTAAAAGCTTGCGGATTAGTCTTGTCATTGCTTACATTCAGCCTCCCAGCAAGTTCTCCTTGACATCATTTCCATTTCTCCAGGGAGAGTTTTCTCCCTGTCTATCAGGACCCAGTCAAAAACATCCTCAACAAAGTTTTACATGTTGACAGAGAGGGCAATATAAACTTATAAAGATCAAACATGTCTGCTGCCTGTGAGATAGATGCTTATTTATGAATGTAGCTTCATGGGAGCGCCTAGAGACACAGATGCATCCATGCATGCAAACAGAAACTAACTTGCTCCTGCTCCGCGTCTGTGGCAAATTTACCATTGAAATCCTTTAATTTCATACTTTGAAATATTTACCCTCTCCAGAATCTCTTGATGTGTATAGAGTTGACTTAAGTTGTTTGATTATCTTATTGTAATCAGTGGTCTCTTTGAATAGGGAAGATTTCATCAGATTGCTGAATCAATACGTACTGGAGGCAGGAGCATTTTCTGTTGGTCTCCTATTCTGCAAAATGTATGGATTGATGTTGAAAAAAATGTTACTCAATGTGCTTTTTTTGGACTGCAGAGATTGCACAGCCTCAGAAAGCACTTCACTGTACAACATCATCCCCCAGCGGACACACACACACACACACACACACACACACACACACACACACACACCTGTTATAGGAGGAGAAAACATTAGCATCAGGAGCAGGTGGAGGATGAAGATATATGATGTACAAGCCCATTCGTTGGCCGGCTGGTGGCACTCATGCCCCCTTTTTACAGCCTCCTGACTGTTATATCAGTGTGTGCATTAAAAACTATACAGTGTGGGTACACGTGTCTGTATGGAGACATGGAGAGAAAAGGCTTTCCAATTGCCTCATGCCTCACCACGCTGCCCCGGCACAGCTGGCGAGGAGGCCACAGACATTACTCAGCTATTAAACTGTTATCCGTAGGTGTCACCCTCAGCAGGGGCTGTGTTGATAGAGGCGGAAACGCCCTCAAGGTCCACAGCTACACACACACATTCTTCAGGCAGGGGTTTTTAGAGGTCCGGGCTCATGGCTGTGGTGGCCCGGCTTGATGGCGCGTAACGGGGGTCATGATGGGAGCATACGGGTGAGCCAGATCGGGCCGGGAGGGGGCAGCGGGACACCAGAGGACGACGGGACCGGGCCAGCAGGGACGCCACCTGCCACTCCATTTCACCCGTGATGAATCGGCCTGGTTTCTCTTGAGAATTGTAGGTTTTATTGTGACAGCTGCTATGAGAGTTCCATTGTCTCTTGCACAAATGCAACATGCAAAATGCATCCACTGCATGTTTGTCCCTCTAAGATAAAGTGTTAGTCGACTTTGGAGGTGTTTAATGTCTCTTGACAGAGAACATTTACCTACCGTTTACCAGACAATCAAGGCTAAAACAAGGGTTAGGGTCGGCAACCTGTGTCAAGAACTCATTTGGGCAAAGTTGAGCTGACCTTCATCCAAGGTCCAGGTCAGGTCAGGATCGTGATGCATCAGCGTTCAGACCATTCGTATAAGTCACGACATTGTATTTCTAAGAGCATGATTGAGCAATAATTGTCCATTTGCATCTGAAAAAGGTCTGTAAACCTTTAGATAAGCATCCTATCTCTATTTTTCCTATTTAACAAAGAGGTATTTGTCTTCTTTTGTAATTAGTAGTTTGGTATTTGCGCCAACAACATTGCTGGGCGAGACTTTATACAGCTGATGAGTGACTTTTTTTGCAGTTCATTATGCTCCAGCTGGGCTAGCTGATGTTTTAGGAAGCAGGTTAATTCATTACCTGCTTCATTAGCTCTGTCCCTCAAGGTATGGCACCTTTCAGTGTTTCTCTTTTTTTCCCCACTAACACCACATTTCCTAAAACCAAATAATGCCAGACAGTCAGTTTCCTGTGCAACGTCCCTCGGGGGCTTTACCTCAGAATAGGAAAGCGGTGTGCACACAGACATTTAGTAAGTGTGAATCACGAACACAGTTGCAACTGTTTTGATCTGCCGCAATCCAACTTGTCAGCTCCTAAACATTCACAGCGTGCAGAAGCCAATGCCAGTTGTGAAATCAACAGAAATAATAAGAGACTCGCAGCAGGAAACATCCTCTCTGCTACTGCTGCTTGTTCAAAATCCAGTTGGACATTTGTTATGCCTACTGCAAAGAATAAACACATTCTGAATATTCAACACTTGCTTATATTTCTGATAATGCCTTCGAAGATGAGTTTATATGACTGACATTTTTGCTTTTGATTGTATTCACCCCCCATTGATCTCCTAATTGGTTCCCTCTCATTGAGAGAACATGCCTGTTGAGTGCAAAAAGATGAGATGTTGATGCACCACGGCTCCCTGCAGAGTCGCAGACAGTTATAAAGACTTGTGAATGCAGCGACACAAACACACATCATCTGAGATGTTGGAGGGGTCCTTATGAATTCAGTGCAGAGCTGCTGCTGGACTGAGGCCTGAATGCTGTCGCTGTGGGACCGATACTTGGAGCCAGTTATGCTTTCGGCTCACACAGTGTTGCCTCTGCATGTTTCCAAAGCAGTATTTATGTGGGAACAGTACGCCACCGTGGTCGTAGCTTTGTTAAATCAAGATGTATGCAGCCATGACACTTGTTATATCCACATTTATTTTTGCTAATCTAAGTTAGTGCCAAGAGGCAGTTTGTTACAGATGGTCAAATCATGAATCAGTGGGTGTTTCTCAATCGCGAGTAAAGCTGCTCCAGAGCCACTATTTCAAGCATGCTACGTCATCGAGTGCCGCCGAAGTACTGTTCCAATCTCCAGCATACTTGGAAATCTACCGAGCCCGGCGTACTCCGTTTGGAGAAATTTCGAGGCTGCACACGAGTAGACTCCGCGGTCTTAAAATCCCCACAATGCTTTGCGCACGGACCAATTTCCAAAATCTGTGGCGGAAAATGTAAGGCGGGGCCTCTCATATGACGCACACCTGCACACTTGCTAGCCTGTTCCACTCTTTGTTTTGCAAGATGCTCGGCAGACATGTGCTACCAAGCAAGCGTACTCGCGATTGAGAAACACCCTGTATTTTGTCTGCCTCCTCCTATGTGTGTTGCATTGATGACAGGACCAATTACATGCACTAAAACCTATATAACAGACCACAGCTACATCTACCCCAAAACTGTTGTGCACAGGCTTTACTGTTCACAGCCTTTCCCTTTTGCACTTACTCACAGTTACCCAAACTTAGGATCAGAACCCAAAGCCACAGTTGATTGAAACTCAGCGATGATATAAGCTCCTCTTCCTCCTACCTTCACTCCCACTTGTCTTGGCACAGCTCCTGTACGTTATTCCTGCAGTTCTGTCGTTTATTCTTGCAGTTGTTCTTAACAGTCTAAGTTACCTTCATGATAAGAAGCTAATGCACAGGGGTTTTTTGGGCTTTGTAGAAAATGAATACACGAGGAGGCATTGGGATGGCTGCTTCTCCAGCCATCAGAAAGAAGCTGCTGCACATATACTCTGCACCCTCTGTGCGTTCACGAGATAATTATTCGCCGCACTCAGTGTTTGATTTGTTTTGAATGAAACAAACTTCATTTCAAGGGCTCAGCAAGATACAACACTTGGTGATTAAGCTCCAGCAGGCGTCTCAATCTTAAACTATTGATTCTCCTACCAAGTAATGTTTAAGCAAGTCAGCAGGACGTGAATATTATTTGAGAAACATTCACACCTGGTTACCCTGCTGCCAATCAGCAGCCCCTTAAAACCTTCACTTTGAACCAGGGTGCGTAACAATTAGCTGCGTGTGTCTTTATATTCAACCTATTTATTCTTTACATACTGAACAGTGGAGAGCCTGTGGGCCTGGTCTGCAGAGACTGTGTGTGAGAAGAAGATAGACAGTGTGTGCTTTGGTGCATGTATGGCATGTTGCTTGGGGATGCTTTGATGTGTGCATGCATCCCAGGGGAGGATATGGGTTGGTACAGATACGGTTCATCACCACACATACAAAGCACAAATGCTGTTTGGCCTTGTGCTTTGACCACACCACATGCACCCTTACAAAAGACACTTAATCCCTGTACAGTATCTGACCTTTTTAATGAGGATCAAACTGTAAAAGGGAGAGTACATTATCAAATTATATTACATAACAGTGACGCATCTTCTTCTCTTGCTGTGTTTCTCATCAACCCGCTCATATGTAAATGTTTTTTTCTTTTTTAAACACAAGCAAGACGTAGCCTGTCATATTAAAGAAACCAGCAGCACATTTCACATGCAGGCTAATAAAAGCGACAGGGAAATTGCTGCCAGCAGATTTTCTCCAAATCTCCCCAGTAATTCCCCATGAGCTCTGGCATTACTGCCTCACTACCCAGCCTCAGATTAACCCCCAGCCTCACAGCGACGCAGCGCCGGCCTCTCTTCAAAGGTGCGTCTTCCATTCTTTTAGCATTGAATAGTCACAGTCCTATACCAGAAGTGTACCCCAATTGAGTGCACACAGACCTATACAACACACCTACAGGACATGGAAACCCCTGATAAAGAATAACAGGACCTTTTTAAATGATGATGAACAAAAATAAGCCCTAGGAGCAATCACCCTCTAAAGATGTGACTCATAACAAGGTGACTCATTCTGCTCCATTTAAAAGAAATCTCCCCAGCACTAGAGCAGCACTTTGCTCCTGACTCCACCTCATCTCGGTTTCCACTCCACTCATGCAACCTTTGGGTCTGTGGGTCTGCAATGCTTGACCTCTGAAAGCGTTTGGCCTGCTGTCCACTGAACAGAGCCATTGAGCATTCAGAGCATCATCTCTTCTGGTGTTAGTACCCAGCTCCGACTCCAAACAATCGCTAAGTATCCCAGGTTGCAGTGCGGGAAAAGACTCGTGATTTTGCACGTCAGTGTTTCCGCTCAGTAACTGATAATAGAGATTTTGTGTTAGACCGGTTGTGGTGCTTTAAATTATGTTTTATGTATTCTTTCTCTCTCTTTCTCTTTTACTCTAACCTTCCAAATGTTACTACTTGCCAGAGAGTCTTTTTGATCATCCACACTGGCTCTAGGGATGGCAATATCTGTCTGTTGCCTCATCATTTGATACAAACTAAAATATCCCAAAAACGCATCGATCGAGTGCCGTGAAATGTTGTAAAGACATAAATGGTTTCATAAGGATTTAGTCTACTGACTTAAAGAGGACATATTGTGCTCGTTTTCAGGTTCATATTAGTAGTGTCTCTACTGTGACGAGTCTCCATGCTTTAATGTCCAATGGAGGCGTTTTCAAAATAAAATGGCACGGCTAACAGGAGCACGTAGAGAATAGGTGGAAGAAATCACATAAAAGTGCATCTGATAGCTTTCCTAAAGACAAGACAAGGCTGGCAGGTCATCAGGAAGTGGATAAGTGTGGCAGCAGCCCGGGTCAGGAGCGTCACTCTGTGGAATAGTGAAGTTGTTTACCAGCAGGGAGAGGAGCAGGAAACAGAAAGAGCAACAGGCGAGATTGACTGAAAGACAAGCCAAGGGAAACGAAGAGAGTAGGCAGTGTAATTTGATCGATGCATGCTGGGAACTCATCAGTATGCCACTCGTGTTCGCCACACACCCGCTGTGCTACACACACACACACACACCTGCACACGGGGATGGCAGTCAGGATAGACTGTGAAATCATTTCAACACTCCGTCACTCTCCTTGTCCTACAGATTCAGCTTCAACACACACATTATATCCCTTTCATCTCAGATATTATTGTCTTTATTTATTTTTTTCGAGTATTGACCGGCTCTGTTGTGATTGGTCAAGAGCTTAGAGATGTCCCGCCCCTTAGTCTATCATGTACAATGTACTTTTGTTAACATGGGACTGTCAAAGACTTTGAAATATTGTAGTAGTCCCTGAAAAATCCTGACTTTAATTTCCTCGTATGGATCAGGTGCTGCATCCTGCGTTTCCCATAATGCACCACAATTTCTGGTAAATAGTCGTAGTTGTACTTTCCCTTCAAGTCGAGCAAATAGTACCTTAAGACCTGCAATAATTAGACTTCGTTCTGCTCTAAAAGCCTCGTGTGATCTGAATCTGTGAGCATCTTAGATGTTGCATTATTTCAGATTGTATTGGTAATCATGCTGTTACAGTATTAGTAATATTATGCTGATAATCTCTGAGCAGCGATCACAGGGTGGATTTGGGAGCGCTGTCTAAGTCTCGACAGTAGAGAAGCTACTAGTCGAACAGTGGATAAAGCGAATAAGCTCAAAAGCTCCTCGTGTGCCTGCTGGTTTACAGATTATAACAGATGTTTGTCAGTCTGTTTCTGCGACGGCTGCAAACAGCGATAAAAGCTTTTTGGTGGTGTACAATTTCCAAAATGATGTTTGTGTTGTTTTAGGCACTGGTGGGGGGTCCTTTCATATTGGATTACATCTTAATCTTTAATATTCTGTACTTTTTCTGCTAATACTAACAATGAAAGGTCCCTAGACATCAGTGATTGTGTTATCACCGAGGAAATCGCTTCTCTCATTCATCATACGTGCAGAAATGTGCCTTCTTACGGCATGAAATATACCATGAAATATGGATGTTTACTGATTCTCAGTCCCCCCGTGTGCATGATTGACAGATCAGCACTTGCACTCTTTACATTTATGCACACACCGTGATATCCCCGCTTTAAAATGTTTTCCGGCATAAGGTCATAATTTACCTTGCCTCCAGCTACTTCCTCTTCTCCCTCCCTTCCACCTCTTGATAGCATTGCTCGTAATTTATCGTATTGTTTTTAATTAAATGGATGGCAAGAGGGTTTAAGTACCCGGCAGTTCGTTCAAGACGTGCCATTTCTTATCTGAATTCTAAATTCAGCTACTGTAAAGCGAGACTATAAAGCTGAGTAGCTCCCAAACTGCCGTGCTGCGTGTCACAGGGACAGAACAGTTAAACAAATGTCACCTTTAGAAAGTACAGAGCAGGGGTGATAAAGCGGTGCGGCTGCAACTTCACAGACATCGGGACACCACAGGTTCACAACAGGCTGGTTATGTATTTTCAGTCTGGCATAGAGGATCAGAGAGGAAACAGCCTTGGATTACAGAGATGCTTTTCCTAATAAAGGACTTCAAATGAAATGGAGTTCAGACAGCAGAATATGTCGACAAATGTCAGAGCAGTCTCTTTTTCTAAGTCTCCTTCACAAGGTTTTCCCTTCGTTTAAGGAATAGTGGTTAGGAATAGACAACAGGGCTGATTTTTGTTGTTGACAAACCATGTCCACACATAATGTAAAGATCCCAAGAAGAAAGGTTCATTTCTTAATTGCTTAAATCCTGTATCTGTGTGCAGATGACATCCTCTCTTTGACGTCCATTCCTTGCAGCACAAACCTTGATGATCAGACCACCAGAGTGCTTAATACAAGTATATACTATACTCGGGAGTCGTGGGTGGGAACAGGCAAATCAATTTATCCACAGTGCAAGCGAGATGTATGTCTGAATAATCAAAGGGTGAGATATGGACTCGGAGGGGTTTATTCTGTATGACAGACTTTAAATGTGATTTCAGGTCATTGGAGAATAAAGAAGCAGTTCACAAGACTCAATGTGACATTCACCGATCACGACCTTACGGCATGTTAATCTTTTATTTTGCAAATGCTCCGTTCAGTCGGTCACGTCATCGCCCCCCGAGGAGAGTTTTGTCGCCTTGTTTTCATGGCAGATATTTCACATCACGGTGACATTTTGCTGTCCTCAATCTCGTGGTAATTTATCCAGACGGATACATGAAGAATTTATAAACACGGCGTGTTTATCAAATACATTATTGCTACAGTAGCCGTAAAACCCCAACATGCCCTTTTTGAACATGTGAACATGAATTTATTTACCTCCATATATCCATGCAAATTGGAAGGACAGATAGCATGGGTTGTGCAAATCACTCCAATTATTATGCTAACTATGCTCGACTGGTTCAGACACACACACACACACACACACACACACACACACACACACACACACACACACACAGACGCACAAAGGCAGAGATCTCACACTTTGTTTCCCAGTGACGGACAGGTGGAAAGCTGGAGGAGGATGTGTGGATGAATCCTGCTCTCACCACAGCTTTAACCTTTCCATGCAGAGTCTGTCTTTCCTCACGGCACTCTGTCACACACTCCTATTGTTAGTCCCTTTTTCCTGTTTTGGAAATGATTATAGAAACCTGTTTTTGTACAAAGCTATCCCAAGACATGCTGCAAGGCATGAGAGAGAAGGAGGACATGTGAGGTAGAAGACAAAGGAGACGTGATAAATAGGATGACATAGAAAAGAAGAATAAACAATGGAAATAGGAAACATGTTAACATTTATAAACTGTTATTGATGTTGGACCATTTATTTGCTTGTTAGCATGAGCTCCTGTTCATGTCAATGACACTTTACATCAAGTAAGCAATTGGTCAATAGACAAAAATATATTGTTTTCATCAATTATTGTGATAGGTGTAATCACTGTTATAGGAAACAAGAAAATATGTATTGATTAAAGCAGCAATTTTGTCGATTTTCTGGGTTGTTTTGAACACTATGGGTAGAAATACTCCACAACAAGCACAAAATACAGCATACTTTTAATGTATAAAGCTCTCAAATAGCATACAGTTGCCAAATAGTTGTCTATTTACACATCCAGACTTTAAGAACGATAAAATGCACTTACAATTAAATGTTTAGCCATGTTAAAATGGCTAGCAGGCTAACCAGAGTCTCTGTCTTCCCTCATGTCTAGAAAAGGCAATATAATTTCAAGTAAAATGTGAAGCTGCTATCCTCGTGTATATTTTAGAAAACATCTCAGTACATGCAATCCTGCCACAGTCACACCATGTAAACCCAGTGCTCTACTTTCCCCACCTTCCCCCTGGAGAAATATGATGCAATGATTTCCAAACTCACTCACACAGGTTCCCTCCCTCTGCAGGGAGATTTGAGGTGATAAATTACAGCAGCATTTCCTCCTGTTTTTTCAAACCTATTCCACTCATTCACTTCACGTTGCTTCCTCTTTCATTTGTCTCATGTGCGCCGCAGATACCCAGCACTGTGTCTTTCTGAAATGCTGGGGAGAGCACCAACTGTCCCAGCCACTCTGCAGAGTCCTGTTCTCATTACATGGACTACCCGTGAGAGGGTATTTGGATATAACAGCACTTCCTTCCTCGCTCACAACTTTTTCTCTTCCTCTCAGTCCCATTATGTCTCTCTCACTCACTGAGCACAGTAAGCTGTCTAGATCTTCGCTGCTGAGTTTGCTCCACTGGACCATTTAGGGACTAGATTCCTTTCACTGATGGCTTAGGAGAGACAAGGGCCACTTCACCCACAATCAATGCTTTGGTGAAGCCTGAACATACAGCAAAAGAGCCATGCAAAAGGATACAATACGTTAGGATAACTATACGGTACAGTTGTATGATGTGTTTTTTTAGATGTTTCCTTCATTGTAAGTAATTGGTCACAAATGCTTCACACAGGGGTTAGGAAAATAATTTCATTGATTTGGTAACTGCAATAAATCACAAGCAAATGTAAGTGTGCATGAAGCTGGCTGGAGACGTTTTAAGCAGAAATTCTCAATTTCACAGTAGTACATGTCATTTGTAGTCATGTAGGGGAGGACAGTACATGAGCCATGTGGAGGTAGAGAACACTTGAGATACCCTGGACAATAGTTTGGAGAGAAAATCCTTGCAAGCATAGCTAAAGTGACTCCAAGCTGAGCACCTAACCACAGGGAGCTCCAGCTAGGAGAAAGGACTGTTGGCAGTGTGGGCATGCTTCAAAAGGTAACCCAGCAAGGCCTCAAGGAACCTGCTATTTAGTGTCTTTCTTCCCTTTATTGTGTATCAATCTCTTTTGTTACCACCCCTTCAACATTTCCCATTTCTCTGGCCTGCTGTCGGTGGTTGAAACTGCATGGGGCCATTACAACATTCTTGAGACGGTTTAATCGTTATTCGCCAAGCCCACCATGAGTCCCTCCCTAGCCCTGCACCAGAGCCCAGTCAGGTCCTGTTAGTATCAAATCCTTGCCTTTTCACCGCCTTTTATTCTCATCTTGCAGCAACATCAGCATTTCAGACTGAGAATCATATTTTGCAAAAGAAACTCGGATTTCTGAAAAGTTTAAAGGGACATATCATAAAGAAATCACTTTTCCAGTGCTTGTGTGTTCGCATATTCTGAGGGCCTTGAAAAACCCTGATACTGTGAAATGAGACAACTATTACTATTATTATAAGAGCCAGGTGATTGAAGGCCATATAAAGCTTTCACAATTCACCAGAAAACCATTAGCAAAATAGAATCTGTTTTAAAGTTGACATGGCAAACACCACCATCTTCCCATTGTTTTTTCTAATTGTAGTATAACCTTGTTTCCTCCATTGAACGTGGCATTTGTCTAATGTTATGTGAAGTACCCTTTAAGTGTTTCATTCATATCTAATTAGCTTTTCATTACGAGAAGTCAACTGTGACTTTTCCATGCAATATTACAAGAAACACAAGGTTTAAAAATGGTAATGATTATTCGTTGTGGTTGGGCAGCAATAAGAGGCTCTTGCTTTTGTGCTGGAGAACATTGTATTATGAGAACATCAATGCAAAGAGTGGGTGTTGATCTTTGCAAATGTCATTCTCAGTTCCACAAGGCTCAAATTGGACTTGTTATTCACCCAACCCCAAGCCGCCTGTTTGTTTCCCGCTGCCCTGTAATATTAAACAGTACAACCTTATTTAATTTCCATACACGGCTCGTCCTTGGCAAAAGTGGCACGGAGCAGAGAAATTGTAATTTCACAACGTATCATAGAGCATTATGTGTTATGATTGCCACATGTTGACATGCTTATAAAACTCAGGAAAATGGTATTGCATCTCTTCATATCTGCTTGACATGCATTAATTAAGGGGGAACATCAGCAGCAGTTTGCCTACTTATGCGATAATGAGGTGCAATGCCAAGTATGAATAACAGGAGATGGACCATACGCGGGCTAAATTCATATTGAACATAGCACAGACAATGGCTGTCTTAAAATGCGTGACTGGAGAGGTTTGGGCTGTGATAAACAAAACAAAGTGAAGGCTGAACAGAGAGACAATTAAACCGCCACATCTGGCAACCCCGATGTGAGTGGGTACCCCGCCACTGCAATTACAGCTCCATCACTTATGTAACCCTTTGCCGCCTGGATGTTTTGCAGATAATGAAGCTCATGCTCGCTCTCATTCAGAGATTGTAAAAAATATTTTCAAGAATCGCTGCCCACATGCCCCGACAAATCTGGGAACCTCCTTTCACCATCGACAATCAAATTATCAACTGATTCAATTCCTGGGCTTCTTCTTCTTCAGTCCAGATCAGTTGCTTGCTATCCCGCTGATCACAAGCTGCTGGGCAATCTCATGTCCTCTTATCTTCAGCCCAGACGGTTGCATTAAAGGAAGGCCTAATTACGGTTCAGAGGGAATATCATTGCTCCTAAAAGACAGGAGAAAAGATCATCAATGCCAGAAGTTGCTGGAATGTCATTCTGACATTTTGTCAAGAGGTTTTGGTTGTGCTTTTAAAAGCACAGGCTGTTGATGATTTCCACAAAGAAAGGTTTATATTGATTCAAGAAGTACTTAACCTTGATGGGCCCATTTACTGGGGTTCAGTCCCCAGGTAGAGGATCTAGGTCCGAATCCAACCTGGGACCATTTCTGGTCTCGACCTTTCAACAATGTCACTCCGTTAATAAAGGCTTATCCGACCCAACAAAAGTTCTGTCTTAATATATTCAGAGATAACACAGAAGGGTAAATGATCAAATGAAAGCCTGACATAAATAGCCTCAGTAGTGTCTCCAGGACACCATCAAAGCTCCGTTACATAGATCCCGAAGGTCTACAAAATATTTAGATCATGGTTCCATGTACAGTTGGGTAAAGATCTGGTGACCTTGAAGGCCACAGCAGGAAGAATAGCAATGTATAAAATGGTGAGAACGTTTTTGTCATCTGCATGTACACATTTTAAATGTTAAAAGTGTGTTTTGTGTGTTTCGTAAACAACCTTCCCGGCGGCCATTGGCCTCCATTAATATCAAGATCATGCTTGCAGTAACCAGTAATTGAAAAGCTGCGCTGTCCTTGTGCAGCATTATTTGTCTTTAAAACCGCCAGCTCGCAAGTTGCTTCCCATTTTACCTAAACACATTAAAGGGGAAGCTATTTGTGTCCTCATTGCTGTTAAGATTGCAAATACCCTTTCCAAAAACAGCTCAGTCACTTCCCTGAAGTATTACTGATGCTAGCTGCAGGGATTCATTCATTGATGGTTGTTACAAGCAAAGCAAATGGTTGTGCTACTCCTGAGCTTTTTGGATGTGAATGAGAAGCACTGGTAGATGAACTCAACATGGTTTGAGCATGTATATGTAGTGATGTGTAATCGATGTCAACTTCAGCGCACAAAGACGATGCTCTTTTGACTTTCAGTCCTCCACGAAGAATGCTCTGCTCTCCCGTGTGTGTGATTCCTCTGTCATCCACGCTGACGTGCACTTATGTCCTCTTTCTCCCGCACTAGCCTATATATGTCACATGCACACAGACGCAGAAATGCATACTCTGTGTCTCTTACCCTGTTTCATGGTTTCATGGCATCCAGTGTGTCCGCTTAGCCACGGAAATCTTGCTGACGTCTCCGTCCCGCTGCCACAGCTCTACAGACGAAGGGGAGATAATTGAGATGAGACAATCGCATTAAGACTCACTTTAACCCCCTGACCAAGACCAGAGGTTGGGATTTGGAATCTGTGCATTTTTAAATCTCTGCACGGTTGTTTGTGCATTTCCCCAAACTGAGCATTCAAGCTCTTTCGTGCAAGGCTTAGCTGCTCACAGTAAAACCGGCACAAATTAGCACGCCGTCGTTAGGGAAACAACATGCAGCCATATGCATGAGAGCCCCTTGGAATAAGTGTTGGAGAGTGACGCCGCGGCTGTTGTCTGCACAGCAGTGGAGCTGTCAGTGCTACAACACAACATGCTGTTCCCATCCATGGGTGAAGCCTCTTGACATCAAAGGTGGCACACAAAAGGATCTGTGTTTTCTTTGACTGTTGCCTACACCTGTCAAAATGGTGTGTGTGTGTGTGTTTTTTGTGTTTGTCTCATGTGCTCCTACTGCACGTTGGCCCTCCTGCTTTGTAGCACCATAGAGCCCCCTTGTGGAAGTGGGAAGAATAGCAATGTGTGTGAATGTGTATGTGTGGTCCAGGACAGATTCCAGCATCCCTAAAATCTCTGTTTCTCTCTCTTATGCACAGACAAAATGCAGAAACTGTCCTCCAACTCTTTTGAATCACAAAACTAGATCTTCTCTGTCTGAGCGCGCAACACTGCACGAGAGGGTCAAATTAGAGCAGGCCTTGGTAAAATAAAATCCCTATTATCTATGAACTAGCAAGTACCCAATTATACGGCACAGTTATCTACCATCTCACAGACTTCTGAGTCCTCGCCATAGGGCCAATGAGCAGGGAGTGCTAATGAAGAGATGCTGAATCACCTTGTTGCCTTTCCTGGACTCACAACTGCTGGAGCCTTCCTTGATCATCGGCGGCTTGTTTATGGATCAGAGTCATTCCCCCCCCCCCCCCGGTGAGGTTGTCACAGCACAGGCCACACACTCTCGGATGTGCCGTGGGCCCGGCGTGTGTGTGATAAGTGTGAAAGAATAATGAGAGGTCTCTAATCCCAGGCAGAGAGAGAAAACGGGTTTAAAAGGAGTTTATCTGTCTCTCCTCAGATAGGGCATGTGTTCAAAATGAGCCGAGCGGAGAGGAGGACTCCCGCTGGTGTGAAGGCGGGGGGGTTTATCTGTTGATATGTGTTTCCTGTGCACTTTCTTACCTCTCTGTTCTCATGGTCTTCATCATCCCAGGAAGCCTGTCACCACACTGCCTGCCAGCACACACAGAATGACCTCAAATGACTGGATAGCTGACTTCTCTCCTTCTCCTCCATTTTTCACCGCTTTTCTAGTCTTGTATTCTCTGAACTGGTATTTGTTTCAGTGTTTGCCTATACTTCAACTATTACTTAACACAAATACATTTTAAACTCTCCCAAATATCATATTTTAGGACATTTAAGCAGTATTTATTACTTAGAGATGTCCCGCCCCTTAGCCTATCACGTACAATGGGTTGCAGTTCGAGCTCCGTCTTAGTGTGTATAGATACTGGCTAATACAGTTTGACACAAGCTTTATGCATTCATTAATAGTGCAAATCACAATCCCTAAAGATGCACCATACTTTAGCTACATTCCCTAAAGTACTTCCTGCAGAATGCAGTGATTATATTGTAAATGTAGGGTCTAATATGGAAAGGGTGTGCCAAAGCGTACAAAAGCTTTTATGACTGTGCATCAGTGCTGTGAATTTGCCACGTAAGAGGCTAAAAGAGTGTGTTTTAAAAGTTTAAGAGGCCATTAGGGAATTTAGAAAGGTTCTGGGATGGTTTAAGAGAGAAAGAGGCGGTTTGATGGAATCTAGAGGCTGCTGTTGAGTTTTTGAAATGGGTAAATTGGAGTCTGGAAAGAGAATAAAAACAGGAAGCTCATGATTGTTTGGTGCTGGTACATGTCAATGCAATATCACATAGGACCAGACCTGTGTGTTGCAAAACTGATGGTAGCAGCGTCTGTTTTATGGGTTCCCCTGCTGCTTTTTTATGTTGTGAAAGAAATGTTGTGCACTCTGTATCAACATACTCTACATATTACAAATGATATACTGTTGACAGTGTCAAAAAATAGCAACAATCTTCCTGATTTACATGTTCCTACAGGTGTTACCTCATCCCCTGTCTCTTGTCTCCAACAGGAAGTCCTCTTAACCTGACGTGCAGAGCGTTCTTCGGATACAGCGGAGACGTCACTCCACTTATCTACTGGATGAAGGGGGAGAAGTTCATCGAGGATCTGGATGAGGAGCGCGTTCAAGAGACCGAAATGAAGTAGGAGTTTTAGTGTTAATCCTAAGTGTTTAAGAGAATATATCATGTTCGAGTGTTACATAGTGATGTCACTATGTTCCGGAAGTAAACAAAGGAGTCCAATAGAGGAGTTTCAGGCGGAGGGGAGTGTGTGGGAGTGAAACTCAAGCTCAGGCATCATATTATAACCAATTCATGAGGTGCATTTAGTCTCATCAGAAGCAGCAAAGGGCCTTGGAGCACAACTGGTAAACACCTATTTAAACCCAGTTACCACACCAGTGTGACCACACATCAACACAAAAGGAACTTTTTATCACGACCGCGCTATCATTTAAATGAAATCCATGCATGATTTATGCGGCTGTTTAATAATGCAGATAGCTATGCATTCTTTATCATGAACAATCTATATGCACGGTTCAGGCATTGTTCTATCCGTGCAAGTAATCAGAGATTAGTTTGCACTGAAATATAAAGTGGAGGCATTAATAGCAGAGCAGCACAGAAAATGGGAATAAACGTATGTGTTGGCCTCCTTTTCCATTTGGGTGACCTCCATCTCTTTGGCTCATCTGTGGAAACAGTACTCCAACATCTGGTGTTTTTAAGAGGTCTCCATGCATTGTAAGTTATGATACATGTATGTTATGGGAAAAACTAGTTTATTTCTGGTAAAAAGTTGGTTTCAGGTGGTATAGGACATTGGATCTCCAGTTTATTGAACTCTCAAACAAGTAGGGTATCATTTCCAAACGGCACACTACAAATAACTTCCCATTCAACTTTATGTCAGGAAACAGAAACTTGCAGTTTTCATTGTGGTTGAAACATCCGTGTGGAAAAAGAAGTCTAGAAAACTTTATGTAGAGCAGCCAAGTTGATGTTCTCTGATAGTGGCGGAGATATGTTTTGGTTCAGATACATTTAGGTCATATTGGAAAAAGTGAAATGAGAAAAGGAAAAACTAGCTATTTTAATGTAGCCCTTTTATGCTAATTGTCAGGTTTCCCATTTGTATTTAGTGCCTCTTCTGTGACATGTTTTCTACAACATAGAACAATTTGTTCTTATAAGCATTTCACTTAATCTTGTATCTCAAAACATTCTTGTTATTACTCCAAATCATCAACCTTGTCCTGTTAGAATCACATTTTAGTTGTAGTGCACACACACATCCACACACCCTTTCATGTCCTTCCCCACTGTTCTCCTCTGACGGTGTGACCAGAAAATCCCTGTCGTCTACAAATGGCGTCCAACGAAAAGGTTAACTGTAAGCAGCATGACAACGCTGCGAGGAGAGCTAGCGGCCAAGTCACTGACCTGGCATTTGGAGATGTCTCTATTAGCCATCTAGCACATTGTGTCCAGCTCTCAGCGCCGCGTTCTGCTGTGAAGGACACCGGGCCAATTAGAGCCTGCAAGACTAAGGGGGGTGGCAGGTGGCGGCATTGGGTAGGTGGGATAATAAGGATGAGGAAGAGGAATAAAGTAGAAGTGCATCACATGCGGTGAGAAACCTTGCTTTCATATGATACTCAAATGAGGTAACAAGCCAAGAGATCAAGAGTGTGACCCTGAGCTTCTTTAAAAGTGTTCATGTGTGTTCAAGTGCATCTTTTTGTTGTGCACCAAGGCGTGATGCCGCCTTCCCATCTATGTGTTTTTATTTATTTTATTTTTTGTTCCCATTTTTCATCTGCGCCGCTTCAAACCCACTCCCTGACATCATTCCATGCGTTCTTAGCTTTGAAATGGAAATTAATCACGCAGGAGAATTCCCTAAAGAACCGCCTGTAATACATGAAATGATGCTTTTGGCACCATGTTTCACCACTGAGATTCGGGGGTTGATAAAAAATGGTGTGGCTGCAGAACAACACTTCATGGATCTCAGAGGCAAAGTCACAGCTGCAGTTTTAAAAAAAGTGTAAAATATCATTGTTTTCGAACTCAGATATGGAGTCCATGTGGAGTATTCAGTCCAGCATTGCTTCCACTACCTATTAGCGTTGTACGTCTCACCTCTCCCTGTAGTGTGTTATATAGGTTTGTGTGCATGTAAATGGTCTGCAAAGGCTTAATTGGACTCCTTTGCTTACTTCCAAACACTAGTGAGCAGTGATAGTTGTTTCCTGTGTCAGACTGGGTAAAAACTGGAACAAAAACGGTTGCTAATGCAACAAGCTAGCTAACTCCAAGCTATTGGGTGATCTGTCATTGTAAACAATTTTACATTTCAAGTCTGCTCTTAAGAGCTTGTGGTCTGATCTGATTCCGATGTACCTTAGGGGCGTAGTCAGGAGAGGTGCAGACAGCAGGGAAAAAACACTTTATGGAGCAACAGCCAGTAAAATAAAGCAAATCATGACAACTCGGCACAGTTCAAAAGTTCAGGTGTCACATGAAGGCTGCTCGGAGAGATGTTACTGGATGATATAGAGATGATGGTGTGAGAGCCGTTCAAAGAGGAATACAAGGTTTCAGGCTAATGTGAGATGTTTGTTTGAAATAATGAGGATGTAATATTAGGCCCCTCAGCCATGATGCTTTCATAAACTCCAAGATGTTTTTCAAACGTCCCTGAGGTGTGTACAGCATCCACTTCTCCATCCTGCTTTTTACCATAAACACACTATCCACAAAGTGTTTGCGTTCAACACATCGTCAATTGTTCGGACAGACACTCCTCAGCAAGAATGCATGATGGAGTCTTTTTGTTAACACAGATTGATTTGTACTTTTCTTTGCAAACAGCTACAGTGTTTCAGCTCGGTCTATGTTGAGTCACACATGGGTGCCGCCTCTTTAAAAAGCCATCAGCGTGGATCTATATCCTAACCTTGCACAGCCCTGTGTCTCTGCATGAGTGGCCACACAATGGAGAGGGATGAGTGTTAGAAAAAGCTCACAGGAATTATAATAAAAGACTCAATTAATTATCCTGCTCGCATACAAGACAGGACTCTTAATGCAGAAGTTTTAAAATAAATTCTTCATATTTTAGTTTTTATAAAAGCAGCTAGTCCATGTAAACATAATTACCTCTAATGGTTCCTCATTGTTCATGGTCAATAAAAGAAATTTCACTTGCGAGAGTGAGGTTTTCTATGTGAGATACCAATTATTAGCACTTTGGAAAGCTAATGTGAGTTATTTCCATGCAGTAGTGGTTGTATTGTAATGCGTTTTTTTATCTCCCCTGCACTTCACAATCTGCTTTGTTTAGTCTAACTATACATCAGCAGGAATTAGAGGAGTTTTTCTTTTCAGATGCCCCGCGGCAGGCTGCACCCATACCTCTTTGCACTATTCGCCCCCATGCATCATTAAACAGGGCTTTGCCATTTTTGTAACCTTAAAAAGGTGATTTGCCCATATATCATTCCTACTTTTGCACAGCAAGAGATATTCAGCTTCTCTAAATACAGTGTGTTTCTGTTTTTCATGCATGTTTGTTATAAATGCTTTAACCAGGCTTTATTATCAGGACTGGGTCTTTATTTTGCTGTTTTTGGATGATTTCTTTTACATATTTTTCGAACTGCGCCATCGTGTTTGAATGCGTCTAACCACACAATCGCTTTAAGAGGACATATTATGCTAATGTTAAGGTTCATATTAGTATTTTGGGCGTCTACTGTGGAATGTTTATACATTTACATGACCCCAGACTGTTAATTGGAAACGTGCTTAGTTTGTGTAAAAGCGATGTCTTGACTTTTTGACATCCCCTTCTCATGGCTTGTTAGCATTGTCAGCGTTTTTGCATTGAAGCTAGTTGTTTCCTTTTGCTTATTTAAATTAATGAAGACACTGATAATGAAGGCTGCTAAAATAAAAATGTTGTCAACACAACACCATGCCAAGTGTCCAGTGGAGACAAATAAGCATCGAAGTGTCCCAGTGTTGTTTTTAGGACTCTCTGTGAAGAAAGCAGTCTTTTTCATGTTGTTGTTGTTGTTGTTGTCGAAGTGTATATTACTGGCTCAATTCTATGCAACAAAAACATCTAAAGAGATTTTTCCTTTTACTAACCCTCGTGGCAAAATGTTTTGTGATAGCTCTGCGCTGTAGTGCATCATGACAGTCACACTATTGTCCCCGAACCAACATGTCACAACCGGTAAAGATCAAGAGCCTCAGCGAGACGACAAAGGACTCTTTTTCATGAGGAGAAATCTGTCATGACTTATTTTGCCGGCTCCTTGTCAGTCACGGTCTGTCACCTCCTACCTTATTGATAACGCAAATGTAACCCCTGCAAAGTAGAGGTTTCTTGGCGATAAATAGGGCCACAAGTAGGGGTGTTGTGATCTTTATTAAGCATACTTTGAGTGAGTCTCAATTGCCGAGTAGGCATACAAAGGGGGATAATGTTACGGTTAATGCAAATGCTAGTGTTCGACATGCAACCAGTCAATTTTCCTGTGCTCCTTCTCGCCCCTGCAGGACTATCCGGGAGCACCTAGGGGAGCAGGAAGTTTCCATCTCTCTGACCATCGAGTCTGTGGAGGAGAGCGACCTGGGCAACTACTCGTGCTACGTGGAGAACGGCAACGGGCGAAGACAGGCCAACATCCAGCTCTCTAAGACAGGTGAGGCAAGCAAACCAAACCAAACAATGTGAAATCAAAAAAAAATCCAAGCATTAATCTAGCAGATGCCTTGAGGTTTAATAATGGCATGTTAACAGCTTTGGTGGAATATACCATTCAATACCTCCAGCTTTCGCTTTGACAAAAGAGTGAATCTTTCTGCAGCACAATACAGAGTATAAAGAAGAATAACTAGCGGGACTAGGGGAATTGACCAGTTGTTTCTCGCCCGAGGGACGAAAGAAATGGGACAGTACTGTAGAAAGAGCAGAAAGCCGATTCATCTGCCTCGGCCTGAGGAAGCATTAGTTTGAAGAGAAATCGCTTTGGGAGAGACGCAGCCTTCAGTGTTATGATGCCAGTCAAGCTGTTTGGCTGTCTGGTAATGATCTCCCCTCTCTCTCTCTGTCTCTCTCACACACACACACACACACACACACACACACACACACACCCTCCTTTGATCGCGAAGCTCTCACTCAGACTCGTTCTCATCTTTCATCACTGACTACTGTTGCCTTCCCCCCTCCTCCTTGTCTTTTAATTCAAGCAAACATTTCTGAGTTTTTCCTCTGATTACGCTTCACTGAGGATGACTGTTTGAAAGTTGAGTCCGTGATGATTTGAAATACAGACGTGCACTCTCCAAAGTGGTTATATAAGTGAGTTTTTTTATTTTTTAGGAAGGCTGGGGGGGCCTCCCTCTGCAGCCTTAAAGTTGCCAGTGAGTGTTGAATACATTTACATAAGATATTTTTCCTCTCTTTTAAGCTTGCAGCTTTGGATCCTGCTTTGATGGCAACCGAGTTCCCCTCCATTTGCTATATTAAAGGGGTTTATGCTGCACAGTCAAATCTCAGAATAAACCAGAGAAGATTAGGCTGGTCCTCGCATGATTGCTGGTCTACGAGAAATCGACCGGTTCCCATTTTGCCACATTCACGGTGTATTTTTTGTGGGGAAAATGCATCAAAGTTTTCCCCGCTTGTCTCAACAAGCTGTGAAAACAGCACGACACTCCCAATGAATTTGGTCGGCTCAGTGCAGCATCAAGCAGAATATGTCCTCACTTGTATGTAAAGCGAGCATGGAGATTTCTACTTGTTGTTCAACTTCTACCAGTCAAAAAGTCCTCTTTGCCAACTTCTTTCCTTCATTTTCACATCCTCGGATACATTTCTTATCTCACATCAGCAGCAGCAACATGGATTAGTAGGCAGCTGCCTTTTCTATATGACACCTAGTACCTAGATTCAAGATTTGTGAACATGAGAAATAGCAGACACAGCTTCGCCGTTCTCACTGCTGCTTTTCTCTTTTTTGTTTTACAATTCGACCACCACTTTGCCTTTTCATCTCACTCCCTAGCGGCACAGACAGAGATGCAGTAATGGAGGCAGAAAAAAAAAAGGGTGATGAATCGCACGATGCCATGTGGCTCCATCAAATCCAGCCTTCTTGTCGTCAGGAGCTAATTTGTCTTAATCCGTCCCACTGCAGCTCCGCTACAATATGGAAGAAGAATTGGCCTCTTTCTCTGTAATCTCTGCTGCTGGAGGAGCAGCTGTCTCATTACACTGTCCAGATATCTGAGGAGAGGAGCAGTGCTCAGTGAGGCGGGGGGCAGAGTGGAGCATGAAGAGGGGGAGAAGTGGAAATGCTTGGATCCATCTTCTGGCAGTGCTTGTTAGCTGCAACCACCCCTCTCTGAAAACTTCAGGATGAGTGGATAGAAAGTGAGACAAGAGGAGGAAGTCAGGGTATCGACAGCGTGCGCTCATTCTGCACAGAGTTTGTTTGCGTACATAAGTTTGCCTGAAGGTCGTGGCCCAGACAGGCGTGACGAAGCGGCGCGGGCCTCGCTCGTTGGCTCTCCAGAACATCATCCTTCATCATGGGACCTGTCAGCCTGATGGCCGCCGCACTGAGATGGGCATTGCGCACTGCATCGAGGTTAAACGTGCGCCGGTGATGGATGGCGATGCACGCTAAGTCCTCTCCGGCCATGCTTGTGTGTGTGTGCGGCACTGCACCCGATCCCTGCCTTTTTACTGTCGTCCATTAGTCAGCCAACGAAGGCTGACCACCCGGATTTTGTGAGTGACATCCGACAGAAAACGAGAAGAATAAAAAAAGCCTTGAGAAAGAGACAGAATCATGAAAAGACAAAGCAAACAACTCGGTTTTCAAGGTGAGTCATTGGACCATGGAGCCTAATGGAGTCCATTGTCCTGTAGTGTAAACATCACCCTTCATCCTCCTGAAGAACACTACTAGTCTTGCTTCTGTGGGGGTATTTAGTTAGTGTGAAGCTGAAAAATCAACAGTGAAGTCCAGTACTTCCATGAGTTGAGCTTCCACTCATGCTTTTCATGAGTTTTGCGTCAGAGCAATGACCGATGGCGGGGCGAGCGGAGCGCTTCGATCTGTCGATGAAGGCGCTTTTCCTCTCAACAGCCGTGTAACCAATCTTCATAAGCGTGGCCGTCAGATCTGTCATATGCTATTGTTGTGTACCTGCTGCCTCAATTTGATTTTTTGCGATCAAGCCAGCAGGCATTAGGTGACAGGAATAGAAGGGGTTGTACTTTCATTACGGTTAGAGTTATGTGTCATGTGGATATAATCAAGGCATAATGAGAATTTAAACAAAATGGAAAGGTAGAGATGAAAAGCGAACAGAGAAGGAGAAGCTTTTTTCATCCAAACCTGGACCTAGAAACACATATTATTTTTCAGATAGCTAGGGACATTTTCTCATCCATGTTGACTGCATCATGCATTATTTAATGAGTATGCAGTATAAGAGTATTTATCTTGCTGAAGTTATGAGAGAAATACAAAATTACCGTTCAACTTTCTGACATTTCGCGGTTTCTAAGAAGGAAATAAATAAAGTCCCACAGCATCTAAAACGCATTAAAATGATGAATGTGACTATTAAAAGTATAATCTTTTGAACTATTCAAACAAACTGCACTGCTTTTAAGTGTAATCATTTAAAGCAAATGCTTTTTACTTGCTTTTCTGTCATTTCGCAAACATTCTCATACTGCCTGTGCTGCAGCACCTTTTTAACCCTCTGTCTGAAGCCCCTCTGCTCTGATTGGTTATTCTGCACTGGCCAATAGAAGTGCAGGTTTTCCATAGTGATGTTCCGGAATAAAACAAAACATTCCAATGGTAGCGTGAACTTTGTGATTTTAGCCTTTGCAGACCATTTACATCGTAAAAACCTATTTAACTATTCCTGGCTGCTGGTTTTCTTGGTTTTAATTAAACGAGTTATTAAAATGTCTCCCTCTCACTGTGTTTAGCGGAGCTGATGTACACGGTGGAGCTGGCCGGCGGGCTGGGAGCCATCCTGATGCTGCTCATCTGTCTGGTGACGCTGTACAAGTGCTACCGGATCGAGCTCATGCTCTTCTACAGGAGCCACTTTGGCAGCGAGGATATAGATGGAGGTAAGATGTGCAAGACATAATTTACTTTACGCCGTTATATAATAAATCCTCCCATAATCTGTCAGTGTTTCCTGTTTTGGTGGGGGATTTCTAAAGCGCCTTCCTCTGCTGTGAAAGCGTCCTTTCTTTCCTCTGTAGAATCAAATCCCTAACCTGAGCGCTATCAGTGCTGCTCTGCACATATTTATTTTTACTCAAAGATCCACCTGGGCTATTTTCCATATCTTGAAACTGCATGTGGCACTATTCTTATGTAAATATGCACCTGTTTTATCAGTCTAAATGCCACCTAAAAAGATCCTCCCATCGTTACATACACAGAAATGTTGTCGTCAATTTCAAGGTGTCTTTTCAGCCCACTGAGCAAAATCAAAAACTTTATGCAAAAACATTCTGTAAACTGTCTCCTAAACAGCAGCAAAACGACTCCCCGGTCTTTGATGTGTTTCCATGTCTTCATCCTTGTGAAAAACGAATCACTGTGCACACTGTGCAGCTGTGCTGTTTCATCACAATGCATGACTTCTGGGTAATGGAGTTCAGGTTTTCAAACAGTTCCCTCTCGCTGCTTTGCTGAGCCTCCAACAGGCAGAGCTGCCGAGTTTAGCTATAAAAGGAAAAAGCAGCCTTGATCACTAAAACACTGTGAATGCTGCAGCTGCAGGTGATTTCGGGGTACATACAAACATTTTTTATACTTCTTAACCAGCCTAAAAACACAGGCAGACTAAATAATGTGAGACATTCCAGTTTGCAATATTTGCTGTACAGGATATTTCACTTGTGTTTATTGCTTTATATATATACGTGTGTGTTTCTTAAGGGCTGTCAAATGTAACCCTAACACGTTGGACAACTCCACAAGCAACCCACTTTCAATAGGCCAGTGGTGTAAAAACCACTTAAGGCACATAATCTTGAGCTGCTGTTATGGAAATGTAAGAAGAAAACATGAAGTTAAGAGGGGTTAGTTTGTGGTGCTGCAAATCCACGTGTCTGCATGCAAACTGCACATGAGTAAAGGGATCATATATTCTGCTGAAGGAAATCCAAACGTAGTCCCTGTGCCAGAGTAAAAACATTAACTCTGAGGCCCCATCAGCAACCGTAAAAAAAAAAAAAAAAAACTCTGATTGGTCCTGGTGGATGAGTCTTGGCTTGAGAATGCATCAAACTGAGACAAGGAGCAAGTTTTAATTTGATTCCCCCGTAATGAGTCTCTCAAGTACCAGCGCTGCAATGAATTCAGGGGGAATGAGATTAGTTTGGAGAGGCTGGAGTGGAAAGAGAGACAGCAAGAGAGTTATGAGTGTTTAAAGGTAAAAAGTATTGTGCTCCTCTACGTATACACTCCCAGCTCTCTCTCCTAACCGCCATGGCTGCTACATCAGACATTTCAATGAAAGTCATTACCTCGGGCTGTGCCGGCCGCGGGAAAGACGAGCTCTGCCGTAATGGATGGCCCAAGGCAGCTTTGTTGAAAAGAGGAAGAAAAAATGTAGGGCCTTGAACCTAATGCCAAACAGCAATTGTCTCCTTTAATTGCGCCACCCCGAGTGAGTGCTTGGAGAGAGAAACTGATTTTCAATTTGTTCTCCAGTATAAGGGGATCAGGTTCAATAAGACACAGCACGCTGCCTCCGGAGGTCTCAGGAGAGCCCGGATACTTTCCTCCACGCCGCGGTCGATTAGATCACTGCTACCGCCGCACGTCCACATTCACAAACTGCACCTGAACCTCTCATCTCTGAGTTTCAGCGCAAAGATAAAGCAGGCTTGGAGAGTAACAGGATTATGTAATCTGGATACAAAAAAAAGAACTGTATTCCCTTACAGATGCATACAAAATAACTGAATTACTGTTACATTTCTAAAGATACTAGCAAGATGTCCCAAAGAAACTCAAAGGAGCAGATTGTATTTCTCTTTGTAAACTGTACTTTTCTGTAGGCTAATACTTTATGCCTGAATTTGCTTTAGGGTTTTTAGTTTTTTTTCACTGAGAAAAAGCTGCATGTAAGATATTAAAAAACATAAATGTTTCATTATTAAAGCCCAGTGTCTGCAACACAGAGATTTTTCCCAAAATGCATCTTCACACACTGCCAAGAAAGTGCTTCATTGCGGCCACCCGAAGAACTAATTGCCTCCCTCTCCTGCCAGATGTAAAACTGTAAGCTTTACGTAACAAAAGGGGGGACTGTCAGCTATTTGTCAGCACAGCTATTTAGTTAAAGAGCGCTCAGTTGTCACATTGTGTGGGTGTCAGTGGAATCAATAATAGGCTTCACGATCACAAAAGCAGAGCGAGCTTGTCACGGAGGTGGGAACTCATCAGCACCCTGCCATAAATACGAATGTCAGTGTTGTCAGCACGGCGTGGAGTTATGAGCCTCCGTCTGTGTTCGGTGTAGTTTGGAGTTACCAAGCATTAATAGTTTACACATCCCGCACACAGCGACTGTAATGAATCCTGGTTCATTTGCATATTAACGACGCAAAGGTAAACATCACAGAGTAGCATTGAATACAAATATGAACCTGAGAAAAGAGCAGAATAGGTGCTCTTTAATTCATTTCAAAATGAATACAGGAAATGATTCTGAAAACCAGGAATCTCTTTTTTTCTGAATAAAGAATTAATTGATAACGGAAATTATCATTAGCCGCAGCCCTACGACCTCAGGTAGCTGTTTATTCGTCATGGAAAACAAAACAGCATATTTAGAAATACTCAGCGTCTCATTAGCAGTCCTCCTCACGTGCCTTTGTAGCTCCAGTGTTACATTCAAATCTCCTCTCCATTAGATGTAATGGAGCCCAGAAATATCCCGGAGATCACGCCTCCGACTCTCTTGGCACTCTCCACCGCGGGTTCAAGAGTTCACCATCTAACTGTGGGCTCTCTGTGCACATGCATATATATTCCCCCCGCCCCTCCGAGTGCAGCGAGCGTCCGTCCCTCTGCGGTCGATATGTGAGACGGAGGAGTGTTTCAGAGGTGTGCTGCGCCTTCAGATACACCTCAGCAGTCTCCTGTGAGAGAGTGACTCCTCAAGGTGCTCCTGCAGGGGTCATCCCGCCTTCCAGACTCACCTCGAGTGAATCAGCTCACTGAAATAGCCCCTGATCTGCCTACACAGCTACCACAGAGTAACAGAGATTTACTGTATGTCACAAAGAGGCAGCATATAAACCCAACAGTTAGTTATACTAAGTGATTATGAGGTTACAGTTCAATTACTCTTACATGTCCCTAATGTTGTAAAAAAGGAATTGCATGTTATAAAAAGGAGTTTGATTAATTACAAAGCGTTGTGTAAGAGGGAAAAATATCTAGATTACCCAGCGGGAGGTGAGCAGATCTTGACAGTCTCATGGCCCGAGGAGTGTAAAATAGAGAAGATATTAAGTAAGAGATAATGTGCATTAATTAAAAAAGAATAACGACATTGTGATCAGGATCCCGATGCTTATTACATAGCATAGCAGCGGCTGAAACTACTGAGTTACAGCAACGTAACTTAAAATGACCGCAGCACTGATCGAGGTTCTCTGTAACTGTCCATGTCTGTTCACCTTTTCTTTTCCACTAACCAATGTTTAGAAACTGCCAGAGCCCATACCGTGTTCACTTCCTGTCTGTCTTCTGGAACATCCAAATTGACCAATCAGAATCGAGCATTTAACCAAGCCGTGTAACAGAACTGCATAAGATAGATGCCACATTCCTCGTCTTGAACCCACCTCCCATCCTCCACTTCCCATCCTCCACCTCCATCCTCTCTGCCCTTCTTCTTGACGGGTTAAACATCTCCTCCCATCTCTTGCGCTGCAGGTGGACACTATAAAGCAAAGGCACTACAGTCATAATGAAGACAGGAACTCACAGATCCAACGACTGCTCGTGTCTCTAATGAGTTTACCTCAAAGGGCTGTGTTCCCATCGCGCCTCAAAGTGTTCCAAATTCTGAATTCCCTCTCCTTTCGTGGCACAGATATGGGTTCTTTAGTGAATAAAGAAACACAGAGAATCTTATATTTGTGTATGCATACATTGTATCTGACTTGTGGCAGTCAAAACTGGGAGATCAGAATCAGAAAGGGGACAGTGCATCAAAAATAACAAGAAGTAAGGGAACACAATTACCTTTATTGGCACTAGCACTAAATGGGCTGGCTCCGTCCTATATAGCTGAACTCCTCCAGCGCTACACCCCAGCCAGAGCTTTAAGGTCTGCTGACCAGCTGCTGCTGGTAGTGCCCAAGACCAGGCTCAAAACCCGAGGGCACCGAGCCTTCGCAGCAGCTGGCCCTAGGCTCTGGAACACTCTGCCCCTCCATGTGAGGTCGGCCCAGACCCTAGGGGTTTTTAAATCTACTCTTAAGACACACTTCTTCTCCCTGGCCTTCTAGTCAGAGCGGAGCACGACGTGTTTTTTATATATCTGTTGTAATTTATTGTCTTTTATTGTGATTGTAGTAATGTGTTTTTATTACATGTACAGCACTTTGGCTCGACCAAAAATCGATTTTAAATGTGCTATATAAATAAAACTTGATTTGATTTATTTGTATCCTGATTATCCAGTTTCATGTAAACCATTTGTTTATTTATGTTCTTTGTGCACAGAATCAGAAAAGGACTTCTCTATATTTTGCTACGAAGTTGTATCTGTCTACAGGTTACTGTAGGACTAAGAGACTGAGACTCTGTAATTGACAAAGTGTTGTTCAGTTTGCTTTGAGCACAAAATTGGAGTTGAGTTGTTACTTGCATGAGCCGGGGGCTGTTATCTCCTTCCTGTAGTAGTCAGAGGCTCCTGGGTATCCGCACCCTCCTGACTCATTGTACTGAAGTGCTGCAGCTTAAATTCCTCCCTCACTTCTCACTTTCCGCTCGGCCCTCTCAAAGCCGTCATCAATCAGAGCTTTCATGTGGGTGATGGAGCCACGCCACGCGCAGGCCTTGCAGCCACTGTTGGGCATTTGGCTCAGCCTGGAGCCTAATTTGTTTTGCCTGCAGTGGGCAAAGTAGCCATCAAGGTAACATTATTCGTCAGTGTGGACGGAGCTGTAATGAAAAGCACTCAGATGGGCAGAAGTGCCCAGAGGTCAGTGTAATGGAGGCGTCCTGTCTCAATGAAGTCTCCCACTGAATGAATAGGAAAGAGATTACGAGCATCTGGAGGGAACAGCAGCGGAAAAATGTGCTGACCAAAGCAGGAAGCATAACACATTTAATTGGAGCAAAGTGGTTTAAGGAGCTTCTTAATGCTCATACATGAAGTACATGTTGTTTAATTCTGCTTTATTTCCATTCCTTGCGCCTGGGTTATAACGTGAATTAAAGAAAGACCTGCTGGTATGACATTTCTCTCGTCTGTCTCCCCTCTCTACCTGCAGATAACAAGGACTACGACGCTTACCTGTCCTACACCAAAGTGGACCCGGACCAGTGGAGCCAGGAGACCCGAGAGGAAGAGCGCTTTGCCCTGGAGATCCTCCCCGACGTGCTGGAGAAGCATTATGGGTATAAACTCTTCATTCCAGACAGGGACTTGATCCCCACAGGAAGTAAGCTCTCTCTCTCGCGGCGATGTCACGTTGTGTTTCGAATGTTTTGTCGCTTGCTCGTGTTGTCCGTGCCGTGGTGACATGCCTTGTTTTCTGTGATGCATTTGTGTTGTGGCGTAACTAGACCCTTTAAGAACCATCGTCATTGTTTTCAATCATTATGAAATGGGCTTTTTTCTAACCAATGGCAGAGTGGATCAGTGGCATTTCAATTTAGCAGGAAAGCAAGCATTATTATTTCATAAAAGTAGCTTGTTAGCAATAAGATATACGCTAAATAAACATCATATTACAGCTTTTAAGGGGATACAGTCGCAATTAGGACAGAACAGACATCAAATAAGCATGAGAACAACATCCTAAGACACTATTTTTAAGTGTTTTAGTCCTAAAATCAGTGATTTCCAACCAAAAGTACCTGTATATTACTGTTTACTTCAAAGATAGGAGGCACACAGACACCATATCTTTTTAGCGGTGCACACACACTGCTATCTTGTTTAATCCTGCATGGACTTGATAGTATTTCAACTTCTTTCACTGGAATTAAGCTGGATGAAAATGCTTCACAAATTGGGTTTTTAAGGGTTAGGGTTATAAAATGTCATTTAGCGTTGCCTAAGTTTATGTTATTGCACTTTTTTTATTAGTTTAAAGAATGTAATGGTCGGGAATGTAACTGTTTTTATCAAGGTTCTAACTTCCTAATTTCCATTAGGTTATTTAATTCAACAAGACTATTTATCCACGTTTGCAGTGCACTAAAACCAGCAGTAGGGCAGAACTGAGTGATATCGTTATGTCAATATTCAACATTGCCTCATATTTTGTTATCCTGCAGTACAAATTCTTCAAGTACCTGCTATATAAAATATAATGAAATAAAACGAGCCTCTGTGTTTTACTGTGGTGGTACTTTTGCAATTACCTGAATATCAAATGTAATTTGCAAAAGAAATAGAAGAGAAAAGAAATATCAAAAGGATGTTTTTTACATGAAAGGAAAACCTGTCTTTCAATAAGCATATTCAGGCAGTAGCTTATACACAATGAAACACATGGGGGAGGGAATACACTTAACTTGTATGTATCCTTATTACGGTATCCTGTTACATAGTAATCCAATAGATGCAAATGAACAAATGGGGAACATGGCGGGTGGTTTTGATGTAGTGAAACAACAATATATATATATATATATATATATATATATATATATTATATTCATCCGGGGAGGTACGTCTAACAAACAAAAGTGTTAGGAACCACTGCTCCAAACAGAGTTTCCACTTGTGGCCGTTTTAGGAGCCTTTAGGTTATCTTAATCGTATTCCTGGGTGTTGGAAGTATCCCCGTGTTCTCTGCAGCGCCTCTGAAGAACCATCGCAGTTTAGATCGGTGTGTTTTATAGTTCCTCCTCTACACATGCTGTGCAGGGAGGCCGTGTATTAATAAACTGAGAAGCAACCCTTCAAAATAAAAGCATGGTAACACCGTCTTTTGAAAGTAGAGAGGGACTTTTGAGGAATATAATAGCAATTCATCTTAAGATATGTTGCTCAAAGCAGTTCGTAGAAATTAAACATTGTGATGATTAAATGAAGATATGTTGATTGTACATATCAATAGAGGATTCTACGGTGGCCGACAGGTGCAAATGAGTTACAACAAGTATTTACAGTGCATTACCTACACAATGTAAAAGCCTATGGGAGGCGTTAAAAGCTGAATTAAATGTATATCAACATTATTATAACATGCAGCTCCACATAAAGCGTCCCTCTGCATGCTGCTGTGTGCTGGTGTCAGCTGCACCATCATAAAGCTCTGCATGGATATGAATGCATGTTTTGCCACAGCATATTTCTAATGGAGCGCCTCACCATGCCCCGTGCTTATCGTTGATTAACTCATCACGCAATTTGATGAGTTTGATAATATCATTATGTTATTAGCCTCCATTTGAACACATGCATCTGCCTGTCTTCCCCGCACATACCGCCATTACTAATTATGCTCTTCTCCAGTATTGGCACCGTGCCAACGTGGTAATCTGAATCCCTTGCTGTGATTGTGTGCTCCATTTCGAGGGGGACTGTTGTAATATGGGAAAAATGGCATAAAAATGCAAGGTTTTAAAAGAGCCTCTGCCTTTTTTTTTCAGCTCGCTGGCTTAATGTGTCCATGTATAAACATTTAGATCCCATTGGGAGTGTATTAGCATCTCAACAGTTGATATAATAAAGCATAATCCACGGCTAAAGCCACAGTTTGGCCATTTGGGGTTTCAACACGTGAGCTGTTGATAAGCAGCGTGTTATTCCCCAGTATGCTGGATTATTTATACACATCTCAATGTTTTTTAGTATATGGCAGCAATATAATACCTGGTATTACTCCTGCCACTCCAGTGTTTCCTATGCTTTTTTATGCTCCATATCCCATATTAAACTGGAATAAACTGGTCAGTGCGATTATTGTTGTGCAAAAAACACCAGTGCAGAAACACAGTTTATGCCAGAGCCGTGTCCCCACATTAAAAAAACTGTTATTTTATTTTTAAATGCTTTTTTCTCCACAACTTCTGATCATACTTTGAATCCAAATATCTATGTTTAGGTTTCACCAATGATCATTTCCAGGATGACACAAGACTACTTAGAGGTACTTATTATCCAGATGTTTAACGCTCGTGTCCACACACACCGATGCAGTATCTCTCACAAAATCACCCAAAGAAATCATCATTTCTAAGTGTTTAAACATTGTTACTAGTGGTTTTATAATTGGTTCATGTTGTAATGAGGTGGTCGCTAATAGCCGTTATTACTGCAATAATACATACAGTTTTTTAAGCATTTACGACGCCATTAGTTACAACCTAAAAATCCTGCATAAAGGGTACATTTTTAAATGTTCTTTACTCGCATTACGTTATTTACAGATTAGGCACATTGCTATATTGCATTTTTATTTTTGATGTGATGCGTGGGGTCAGTCCCAGAAAGAATATAATCAACTGTGACATGTCTCCATGCTTTAATGTTCAAAAAGCTCTTCTATTGTTCTCATACTGCCTGTACTGCAGCACCTCTTTTCACCCTCTGTCTGAAACCAGAGCCCAGTCTGCTCTGATTGGTTATTTGGACAGCTTTGTTGGGATTGGTCAACCGCTCAAAGATGTCCCGCCCCTTAGCCTATCATTTAAAATATGTTGGAGCGCTAGCCAATAGAATTGCGAGTGTTACTCTGTCTATATGTTCCAGAAGAAAGCAGTGGACTGTTACTCTTTGGTAACTGAGGAGCAATACAACTGGAGATAAAAGATACAATAATAAGCTTTGGGGATGTATTTTGACGAAATGCAGCAAAAGGCCCAATTACCCAAATAATATACTTATCTTTGTGAAGAAAGAGCGACTTCAAATCTACGTTAATCAGTTGTAGCCTTAATGACATTCATTAAGTGACATGGAGAGGTGGCTTAAAGACAAGCAAGATATTTCTCACACACACAAGTATGTATATATATATATATATATCTCTGTGCTAAAAGAAGTACACATTATTTGTTATCTTCTCACACAAGAGGGTCCTTGATTAGAAAAAGTGAAGCTCAGTTAATCCTGTCTACCTGCTGCTGAAGATGACTCTTTCCAAATAAGGCTGCACACACACACACTTCTCTTCTCCTCCCGACGCCCAAGACAGCCCGGGGAAACACTTTATCACGGATATTATTACGCAGGCAGCTACTCAGAGGGATTTGAACACCATACTGTAAATGTGTTAATGTTTAGTGAAGGTTCACACACTGTAGGCTGGCTTTCAGTGTTCTTTGTTTACTGTCATCTTATAGTAATCAACCCTCGTCCTCTTTTTGTCTATAATTCTCTATGTTTAAATGCTAAGTTGTTTATTTTAGTAAGAGTATATATTAAAAGAGTCTATTTTATCTTCATTTAATGTGACAGTGACTCAGTGTTGCTGCAGATTTTCCTCAGATGTTTAATATAAATAACTTTAAGTTTCAATCAGTCTTGTAAAATACATTAAATGTTAATTGCATTTGGTTCTTTGAAACTTTGATAAAAGAGTCGTTTCTCCAAATGTAAAATATTTCATCATATTTCCATCAAGCATAAGCTCTCATGTCCAATTAAAGCTATGTAAACAAATAGAGTGAACATTATATATGCTTCTCATTTGTGCTGCTTGTAAGTGTTTCTCTGTGTTTCTGTGTGTGTGTTCAGCCTACATCGAGGATGTGGCGCGCTGTGTGGACCAGAGCAAGCGCCTCATCATCGTCATGACGCCCAGCTACGTGGTGCGGAGGGGGTGGAGTATCTTTGAGCTGGAGACGCGGCTGCGCAACATGCTGGTGACCGGCGAGATCAAGGTCATCCTGATCGAGTGCGCCGAGCTGCGCGGCATCATGAACTACCAGGAGGTGGAGGCCCTCAAACACACCATCAAGATGCTGACGGTCATCAAGTGGCGCGGGCCGTCCAGCAACCAGCTCAACTCCAAGTTCTGGAAGCAGCTGCTCTACGAGATGCCCTTCAAGCAGATGGAGCCCCTGAGCATCTCCCACGAGCAGGTGCTGGACGTCAGCGAGCAGGGCCCCTTCGGCGAGCTGCAGACCGTCTCTGCCATCTCCATGGCGGCGGCCACCTCCACCGCCATGGCGACGGCACACCCGGACTTGCGCTCCAACTTCCACAACTCCTGCCACACCCAGATGAGGCAGAAACACTATTACCGTAGCTACGACTACGACATGGCGCCCGGCGGCACGCTCCCACCCATGTCCACGCTGGGCAGCCAGCACACCTACTGCAACATCCCCATGACGCTCATCAACGGGCAGCGGCCGCAGGCCAAGTCGCCGCGGCAACAGAGCATGGAGGAGGCCCACGCGAACAACGCCATGCTGCCCCTGCTGCCCCGAGAGACCAGCATCTCCAGCGTCATCTGGTGACAGAGATCTGCACAGAGGACCCTCTGGCACTTGGACCCTGAACGCACCGGAGGCAGAGGCGCCTGATTGGCCACTTGCTGCTGTTGAATTTGCACCAGGAAACATCAGGGGGAGGGTGGATACTTTGGGGATGAGGTGGTGGCAGATTTTCATCTTTTTTTTTGGTCCAGTTTTTATTGAAACTGAACAACAACACAAAAACAAAAACAAGGGAGACTTGTTTGTATCCCTCATGTATGCCACCATCATTTACCCGGAGAGTCAAGGAATACAGGGTCCTGTACATACGTTTTCTAATTCTTTGTAGCATCAGTGTTTTGGACTTCTTCTTATGTTTGATCATCAGTTGGGACTATATCTTCTTTTTCAGTTTGTACAAAAGTGAAGCAATGGCCTGTGAGATGTTTTGGATAAACCGTTGTTAGCTTTATTTTTATTTGTTGGCCGGTGTAGTTTGTAAAGCTTTGGGAGTTTTTTCGGGAGCTGGGATTTGGTTTGGATTTCCTGGGAGGCTGCCGTAAAGGGTTGAGAATCTGGACTCAACCAGAATATGCAAAACACGGAGTCCAGACACCAGGGACACGCTGGGTTCACACATCGATCATATTCGAACGCTTTCGAGACATCCGCGGAGGAGGATATGAAGAATATGGTGCTAGGCTACAAATCTCTCTGTTTCTCTCACGATTACTTTAAAAGACAAAAAAAAACAGCCTTGCTATTTACCTTAACAGATGATTATATCACCGAAAAATTAATGATGTGTATTATTTTATGAAAAAAGAAAAGTCTATTTTTGTAACCCGAGGGATATTTGCTTAGTTCAAGTTTCTGATGGAGATAGAGATCGGAGAGAGATAATAAAAAAATGTTTTGTTATGTGGAACTGCACAGCTCACCATAGGTCATTCACTAAATGTCTTATATTGCTAGAGAAAGAAAAATGTTGTTTTTGTCATTTCAAACAGATTGCAGTTCAGCAGGATTTCTTTATGTTTGTGATGGAGCTGTGGGCGATGTCAGTGCAGAGGGAGGAGAGGCTGGCCATGGCACCTGGTTTCCTCTGAAGGACCAAACAAGGCTGTCCGGGGCTAAACAGGGATATTCACTTCCTCCTAAATGACAGCTGTTATTTGTTCGCCATTCAGCTGGGTTGACAAATAAACCAGGGCTTTCACATGGCTTGTAACACTCGCTAACTGGATGACAAAGTAATATTTAGTTAAAGGGAATGGGTTCAAGTCGGCCATCAGTGACTGCAACTCAACGAAAAGCGTAACATTTTCACTTTTAAACCTTTTAAACATGGGTTTATAAAGAGGACTGGAGAGTCGGAGGCGGGGGGGATGGGTAGTGACAGCTGCTGCTTAAGCTACACACGCTATCCTCCAAAGATGGCCGCCCCAGAATGCACCGTGGTTCCCATTGCATTTTAACATTTAAAGGTAACATTTTAGAGGATGTAATTCATTATATTTCTGACCTACTGACCAATAATCATGGGGTGTATTCTCCTCAACAATAACCTTTTAGTATAAACCCCTTCCAAATAAACAGAGACAAGAATGTATTTAAAGATTTTTGATTCAATCCTGGAGTATATGTTACTAAAAAAAAGAGCTATGTCAGACCGTGTCCCTCCTGCAGCTGTGCCATCTTTTCTGTTCCCTTCTAACCTCATACTAAAACACCTGCAGCATCTCATCACATGAAGATCATTTAGTGCCATCAAATATGCAAAGAGATGAAACAATAAATGAAGAAACGTGTTATTCCCCCTTTATCTTCTAGCAATCTTCAGTTTTTGATTTTACTCCAAGGACGTGTCTCAATCTTTCCCCCCTTATGAAAAGTACGGTATTGCTTCAAGGTAGGGCCCCGCTTCCTAACACAGACGCTCAATGAAATGGCATTTTGTAAATATAATCAAGAAAATAACGGGGTTTAGATGACGACAATCGAGCCATATTTCAGAGTAGAAACCTGACTGCAGGTTCAATGGATGAGATTTGGACAGGAGTTTGACATCAGCGACAAGCTTTTTCTCCACATTTTTGTTTCACGGTGAAATTAACATGTCTGGGCTCTGATGATAAAGATGATGATGATGATGATGATGAAATAATGACGATATATAGCACAGAATTATTCCAGGCACTTTCACGACTCTTGAGACGACCTATTTCTGATTTATTTTCTATTATGTATCTGCAATGTTCATTAAAAAGAGATACTGTTATTATTAATAAAACCACATTTACGATAATGTGATTTCTCCGTTGCTGTGTGTGTGTGGTGTGTGTGTGTGTGTGTGTGTGTGTGGTGTGTGTGTGTGTGTGTGTGTGTGTGTGTGGTGTGTGTGTGTGTGTGTGTGTGTGTGGTGTGTGTGTGTGTGTGTGTGTGTGTGGGTGTGTGTGTGTGTGTGTGTGTGTGTGTGTGTGTGTGTGTGTGTGTGTGTGTGGTGTGTGTGTGTGTGTGTGGCAGGGCTGTATTTGTTTGCAGGAAACGCCACCACTTTGTTTATGGAGCAGCAGCACATATTGCTGACGGTGGCCCGGACCCCTGCCATAACTCTGCTCCTGTAAAACCTTGAAACAACAATCAATAAGTGTGTTTGTTACAATTTAGATATTTTTTCAATATTATCACAGTTTTGTATCTTTCCTCTTTTTTTGCTTTTTGTTTTGTTTAAAGTAATATATGAATTTTTCATATATTTAAAAAAATCTTTCCAACAAAATCTGGAAAGTATTATTTGAAAACCTTTTCCACTATATTTTGACAGGATTCTTGGAATTGTTATTTTTTAATTGTTGCATTTGTTCTTAAAGTGGCAGAAGGTAGAAATGTAAGGACTGTAAATGTTTTTGCTGATCTCTCTTTGCTGCTGTTTTTCTTCTGCCGTGCTGTGAAGTACTACCCCCCATATGATTTGTCATCATCATGACATCTTCACCCGCCTTTTAGCTGCATTTATCCTTCTTAGTGTAAAATGAATAGGTTATGACCCTGCAACATGGCTTCCTCTGTGTCTCCCTCGTGTCCTTTTTATAGAACTCTGTACTTTAACCTTAATGCTTCGCTTTTACCTGTAATTACGGTATTGTGCTAACATGCATCGTCGTTATTCCATGCACAAGAATCCCTTTTAAGTAAATACTGTCCAATAAAAGATGAGGTAAAATAAAAATTCATATAAACACTTGTTTTAAGTTAAGTGCCAGCATATTGATTGTACAAGCTGTCCTGGTGGTGTTGCAGCTCATTCATGGTCCATTCTCTTTCCAGGTGACCATCTTCCTGCACTTCCTGTGGGTGGGGCCCCTCCAGGCCGCGGTGGTGGGGGGGCTGCTGTGGGCGGAGATCGGTCCGTCATGCTTGGCAGGCATTGTGGTGCTCATGATCAAGTGAGCCCCAAATATCATGATGATGTTTGGAAGACTCTTTTCTAAATTCAGGTAACACACACCCTCACATAATCCAGATATTCCATACAAGCTGGTAGCGTTGCAAATGTACAGATTTACCTTGCACATTTTAACTGAGCAGAGGTCTCTACTCAAACAACACACAAGCAACACAAGTATCAAGCACACCTTTGAAAGTCATATGTTATAAGGCTATTGTTAAGCGTTAATACATTTGGTGCTGTGTACTGTACATGTGATGTATGGAAACTTCTGAAGCAATGGAGACGAGACACAGAGAGACACGAGGAGAGCAGGAACTGTGATGGTAAACACCGATGGTTTATTTGGAGCTTCGGCCGGAGAATTCATAAGACATGTGCTGTGCCACGAGTTGACACAGCGGTTTCCAAACCAATTCTGAAGATCTCTACCCCAGACCTATTTATTTAGCTAGTTCTGAGAGAAGAATCAACATTGTGCATAACAAGATAAAACCATCACACGTCTATCAGCTGACGCCAACAGGCAGGAACAGGGAGACAAAACACTGAGAGCACAGCAGCCCAAGGTTACAGGACTGTGCTCCAGTGAGGGCAGTCCAAACTGATAAACTGGGTCAAAGTTATGGGCCTAGGAAAATATTTCCTCAACAATACATATGGTCAAGTAATAAATAATATAAAATAACCTGGTTTCTCACTGCACTGAAGTCCCAATTATCAGACGTGACATACCGTCTTTAAGTGGAAGAACCTTGTAACCAGTAAGGTTCAAAATAGGATCCAATGTAGCTTTCACATAGAAGTTGTCCCCATTGTTTTTTAATAAACAATTTCTGCAGTGTTCATTAAACTTACATTTCCTTTTTCTTCTGTTCTCACTGACGACAGGATCCGCGGTGGGGTCTGGGATCAGGATCATCGAGGTGTACGTCTGGGAGAAATCCTTCGCTGGTAAAAACATGAAAGGCATTCTTGTTGAATTGAAGAGATTTGAGAAGTGAGCCAAGGACTACAAACCAAAACCTACAGCCTAAAAAAGGACAGCTTCTAGGGCCCGCTACATAACCATGATTTTAGTTTTGATTCACACTTAATGTTACAGTTGGTATATTAACTTTAACAAATGTGGTCCAGATTTACACAAGTACTGGTAGATTAAGGTCATGTAATTATCCACTAGTTACAGTTTGAATTAACATCTTAAGAACTGTGCTTTTATTGTGAAGGATCTACTGATGTTGGCTCTGCTTGTTGTCTATATGCAAGCTTCGCTGTCTGCATTGAGTCTCTGCTCTTTAAATATTTGGTTATTAATTGCATAAACTATTTTTTAACCACACCTCAAATGCTCCTTGCATTTAGATGGCATGTGTTCCTGCAAATATATGCAGCAGCACACTTCTTAAGTGTGACCGTTGTTTCACTTTGTTGCCTACTATGCATTTTTTCACGCACGCCTGTATTGATTTGCATTGATCACATGAAACTTTTTGCCATTATTATTATAATTAATATTATTATGTCAATATGATCCCTCAAGGATGTTTTACAAGCTTTGTATTTTATGCTGCTCAAAAACTGTGTTAAAATAGGCCACAAGACTGCTGCTTTCTTTTATTCTCTATGCCTCATTTCTATATTCATACGCTGTGTCAACAAGCCCTAAAAACCTGCATTTGGAAATAAAATGACCGTGCAATAAAGTTCAAGAGGTGATTGTTTGTATTACATTATTTTTCACTCTTCAGCGTACTAAGATAAGCCTACTAAGAACATTGTAATGCATACTTGCTTGTTGTAAGCTTTAGGGTTATGAGTTCAATTCTTATTAAGGTAATGTGACTTTTTTGGCTCAACACCTGAATGAATGACTTATTTCACGAGTTGCTCTTATTGCATACTAGCTGTATTTTTATGTAACACTGCCTGTCAGATGGATTAGCTCAGTGTGATAAAGAAGCTCTCAGAAAGTATGAGGTTGTGAGTGCAACTCCAACAGTGTGCAATATGTTTATCAATTTAGCATTAGATCCAACACCAAGTGAGAAGAAATCAAAAGCTCTAACACAAATATGGAAAGCACATCTGATCATACAGCTCAGAGTGATAGATGTTAGGTTAGAAGATCTGAGGTTGTGTGTTTGATTCTTATTAGGTGCAGTAACTTTATAAGTCCAATTTCCCACAGAAGAAGTACAAATGTGAAGTGTGTTCAGTCAGATAGCTCAGAGTAGAAGATGTGTGGTCTGTAGAGCTGAGGTTGCGTGTTTGGTTCCTACTTGGGTCGACCACAAAGAAAATTACTTTGAAAGGCTATTATATTACGCTATTATATTTTATTTGTATTTTACTTCTTCCTATACGCCTGTTATTTATTTATGTGTCCGTATGCTAATGAGGTGGGCGGTCCTAACCTCAGTCTGAAGCAGGATTGGTTACAGGAGTGTGTGATCATTTCTGGCAGAGGGCTATAACTAAGGTTCAGGATTCAACCCTCTTTATTTCCACTGGTTTTTCAGGTAAAACATCCAAAATGGTGTGAAAAAAGCCTTGAGAAGAGTTTTTCATTTAAAAATGTTGGTTTTGTGTGACATACTTACAACGACAGTTTTTTTCAAATGGACTGCACTAGGTGTGTGGCGCAGTGGTTAGTGCCTTGGTGTTGGGATCAGGGGCTCACAGGTTCAAACCCCACTGCAGTCAGCATGTCGTTGTGTCCCTGGGCAAGACACTTCACCCCAAATTGCTCCTGTGGGGATTGTCCACAGTATTGAGTACGTAAGTCGCTTTGGATAAAAGCGTCTAACTAGTAACATGACATGTAATACTATGACTTATTTGATTTCCTTTTTTACATTTTTATTTGTGACATAATCTACCAAACAACAGGTCACTGTCTCAATCTAATAGCTCAGGGTGATACAACGCTGCTCAGGTGAGCTGAAGTTTTGGGTTCGATCCCCATGAGGTGCATAGATTTTTGGAAGTTTAACACCCAAAGTGCAGAATGACATTACCAAGCAAAAGTGTATTGGCCCAGGTCAAATGGCTCACTGGGAAGAAACACTGCCTTGAAGACTGGAGGTTGTGGGTTCAATCTTCTTTATTTGCACTGGTTTTCAGGTAAAACATCCAAAATGGTGTGAAAAAAGCCTAGAGAAGAGTTTTTCATTTTAAAATGTTGGTGGCACAATTGTATGACATACTTACAAGGATTTTTAAAGAGCTTTACTCAAAATGATGAGGATAAATGCGCCCAGAGGACAGGTCTTCATGTACATGAGTTGGTGGCTATTTGGGTTTGTTCTCGGCACTTAGGTGACTTAGTGCGCAATGAGGCGCCTCAGTGCTGGGAACAGATCCGCTGCAGCATGTGCGGGGTTCGAGTCTACTAGAGGCAAGGTAGCTAATAAAATATGTCCAAAATAGAGAATTAAAATAGGCCAAGAAAATAGGTGAAAAGTAGAATAATTAGAGTTCCAAGATAGGATAGGTGACCAAGTAGAAAAGCATAGAGAAATACGGGTAATTTAAACATTGAGCTCAATTAGGGGATAACATAAATTAGTATTTTCTTTTCTAGATACTTAACTCTGGCCGTCTGCACTATGACTATGTAATGAATTTACCAAATGAAAGATTTACCTCTCAGGTCAAAATAGGAAAATTAAATAGGTCACAATAGAGTTACTAAATAGGTCAAAAATAGAGAAATTAAATAGGCAAATAACTAGAAATACGTAAATACAGGGAGGGAATATGGGTAAAAATAAATAAATGTTGTCTTTTTCTCAATCCTCTATTTTGAAGAGTTATTTATTTCACTTTATAACAATAATCAACAATAACAATAAAGCTACAGGAAATTACTTTGTCAAAAACTGGAACTGTAATCTTAGTTATAGCCAGGGGAGGATAGTTTAAACATATTTCTTTGGATAAGGATCCTCCCCCTCATATAAAAATGAGTTTTTTTAGAAAGAACAGTTTTTACATCAAGGTGTTTGTGGCGCAATTGTAGGACATACTTAACTCTGACTGTTTGCACTATGACTTGTTTTATTTCCTTTTTTCACATTGTCTTTGAGCTATTGTTGGTGTTTGCTAGATTTTGTCAAACAAAGAAAATGTGAAAAAAGGAAATCAAACAAGTCATAGTGCAAACAGAGTGATACAACACTGCTCAGGTAAGCTGAAGTCTTGGGTTCGGTCCTCATGAGGCGCAGGAGTTTTCAAATTCTCCTACCCAAAGTTGAGAATGAGTTTGCCAAATGAAAGGTTTACCTGTCAGGTCAGATGGCTCAGAGGGATAGAAGACTGACTGTGAGACTGCAGGTTGTGGGTTCAAGGCTTTTCAGGTGCAGTCATCTTTAAGGTCTAAAAAGCCAAATGAGAAGGTCATAAGCTCTACGAAACAATGAAGACTCAGGTCAGATGGCGCAGACGGATATGTGACGGGTCAGAAGACCTGAGGTTGTGTGTTCGAATCCTCGTGATGCTCAGTGATTTTTAAAGAGCTTTACTCAAAGTGAAGAGGATAAATGCGCCCAGAGAACAGGTCTTCATGTACATGAGTTGGTGGCTATTTGGGTTTGTTCTCGGCACTTAGGTGACTTAGTGCGCAATGAGGCGCCTAAGTGCTGTGAACAGATCCGCTGCAGCATGTGCGGGGTTCGAGTCTACTAGAGGCAAGGTAGCTAATAAAATAGGTCCAAAATAGAGAAATAAAATAGGTGAAAAGTAGAATAAATAGAGTTCCAAGATAGGATAGGTGACCAAATAGAAAAGCATAGAGAAATACCGGTAATGTAAACATTGAGCTCAATTAGGGGATAGATTAGTCCTTTCTTTTCTAGATACTTAACTCTGGCCGTTTGCACTATGACTATGTAATGAATTTACCAAATGAAAGGTTTACCTCTCAGGTCAGATGGCTCAGAGGGATAGAAGACTGACCGTGAGACTGCAGGTTGTGGGTGCAGTTGTCTTGGATGAGACTACAACTCATATCTGCCCATTATTTGTATCTGTCTACGAAAATACTCGCATCTCATACTTAAGTAAAAGTAATAATACAGCAGCGTATGGAAATAAGTCAGTTTAGTAAGGCACAAAATGTTTATTTAAAAAAGTCACACTTAACTATGTAATTATTAAAAAGTAATTAAATAGTAGTCACAACACTTTTTTTAAAGTTACAGTTGAAAAAAGTCAGTATAGTTTGTCTTGAAAATAAGTAAAGTATATAAAACACATTTCATACTGTTTACATCATATTTTAAACAAACTATACTACAGCTTTATTTCTAACAACTATACCATTACTTTTTATTCCAGAAATTCCATACTATGACTTTTAAAAGTTTTTCACAACATATTAGATAGTGTTTATTTATTATTGAATAATAAATAAACACAGGAATAAATAATGATATATATATATATATATAATAATAATAAATGTAATAATTATAATAAAATGTATTTAATATATTTATTACAGTGTTTATTTATATGTATTCCTGCATTTATTTATTCCTATATTATTTTGTTAATTTATTCCTATATTATTTTGTTAATTTATTCCTGTATTATTTGGTTAATTTATTCCAGTATTATTTTGATAATTTATTCCTGCATCTATTTGATCATGCCTGTGTGAGATTTGAACCCTATTTTGTTTGTTTAGTGGACCTACAGTCCTTGACTCTAACCTCTAAGCTATTTTGTCTCACAAACTTTCTCGGTGAATCCCAGACTGAAGTATGTATCATTCACTAGAAAGTGCTAGGGCTGTGTTTTGAGGCTCAAACATGAGATGGAGATGTCAAATATGCAAAGGAACACCCAACTCTCTCAGGTCAAATGGCTCAGGGTGATAAGAATGACGGTTGGTAGACAAGAGGTTGTTGGTTCCAGTCTAGTACGTTCCAGATAGATTTTAAGGTGTCTTCACCTTAAGGAAGAAGTCAAATACAAGTAAAAGCCAGGACTTCTCATCTGCTCCAATGGCTCACAGAGATAGAACAATGGTTGGTAGACCAGAGGTTGTTGGTTCCAGTCTTGTGCGTTCCAGATAGATTTTAAGGTGTCCTCACCTTAAGGAAGAAGTCAAATACAAGTAAAAGCCAGGACTTCTCATCTGCTCCAATGGCTCACAGAGATAGAACAATGGTTTGTAGACCAGAGGTTGTTGGTTCCAGTCTTGTGCGTTCCAGATAGATTTTAAGGTGTCTTCACCTTAAGGAAGAAGTCAAATACAAGTAAAAGCCTGGATTTCTCCTCTGCTCCAATGGCTCACAGAGATAGAACAATGGTTGGTAGACCAGAGGTTGTTGGTTCCTGTCTTGTGCGTTCCAGATAGGATACTAACTATTGGACAGTATCCAATAGGATACCAATAGGAAACTTCCATAATTTCCAGATAGATTTTGTGCGTGTGCGTGTTTAAGACAGTTATAGGATAGGATACTAACTTCCTTAATTAAGAAAGTTAGTAATTAAGAAAGTTAGTATCCTATTCACTCCCCCCCGAAGGGGGGGAGTGAATAGGATACTAACTTTCTTAATAGAATAGGATAGAATAGGATACTAACTTTCTTAATTAAGGGAGTTTCCTATTGGATACTGTCCAATAGTTAGTATCCTATTGGTATCCTATTCACTCCCCCCCTTCGGGGGGGAGTGAATAGGATACTAACTTAGGATACTAACTTTCTACTAATACTAACTTTCTAACTTTCTAACTTTCTTAATTACTAACTTAGTAATTACTAAAGTTAGTATCCTAATTACTAAAGTTAGTATCCTATCCTATTCACTCCCCCCCGAAGGGGGGGAGTGAATAGGATAGGATACTAACTTTCTTACACACGCACACGCACAAAATCTAACTTGAAATTAAGGAAGTTTCCTATTGGTATCCTATTGGATACTGTCCAACAGTTAGTATCCTATTGGAACGCACAAGACTGGAACCAACAACCTCTGGTCAACCAACCATTGTTCTATCTCTGTGAGCCATTGGAGCAGATGAGAAGGCCAGGCTTTTACTTGTATTTGACTTCTTCCTTAAGGTGAGGACACCTTAAAATCTATCTGGAACGCACAAGACTGGTACCAACAACCTCTGGTCTACCAACCATTGTTCTATCTCTGTGAGCCATTGGAGCAGATGAGAAGGCCAGGCTTTTACTTGTATTTGACTTCTTCCTTAAGGTGAGGACACCTTAAAATCTATCTGGAACGCACAAGACTGGAACCAACAACCTCTGGTCTACCAACCATTGTTCTATCTCTGTGAGCCATTGGAGCAGATGAGAAGTCCTGGCTTTTACTTGTATTTGACTTCTTCCTTAAGGTGAAGACACCTTAAAATCTATCTGGAACGCACTAGACTGGAACCAACAACCTCTGGTCTACCAACCGTCATTCTTATCACCCTGAGCCATTTGACCTGAGAGAGTTGGATGTTCCTTTGCATATTTGACATCTCCATCTCATGTTTGAGCCTCAAAACACACAGCCCTAGCACTTTCTAGTGAATGATACATACTTCAGTCTGGGATTCACCGAGAAACTTTGTGAGACAAAATAGCTTAGAGGTTAGAGTCAAGGACTGTAGGTCCACTAAACAAAGAAAATAGGGTTCAAATCTCACACAGGCATGATCAAATAGATGCAGGAATAAATTAAGACAATAATAAAGGAATAAATTAACAAAATAATATAGGAATAAATAAATGCAGGAATATACTGTATAGAAATAATAAATAAACACTGTAATAAATATATTAAATACATTTTATTATAATTATTACATTTATTATTATTATATATATATATATCATTATTTATTCCTGTGTTTATTTATTATTAAATAATACATAAACACAGAAATAAATGTATTAAATAATAAATAAACACTATCTAATATGTTGTGAAAAACTTTTAAAAGTCATAGTATGGAATTTCTGGAATAAAAAGTAATGGTATAGTTGTTAGAAATAAAGCTGTAGTATAGTTTGTTTAAAATATGATGTAAATAGTCATCGTACAGCATGTAGAGCAATATAAAAAAGTCATAGTATAACATTTCAAAAAGATGACATACGACCTTTATTACATTTGATCTGACGTACTTCTTTATGAAATGTGTTTTATATACTTTACTTATTTTCAAGACAAACTATACTGACTTTTTTCAACTGTAAATTTAAAAAAAGTGTTGTGACTATTTAATTACTTTTTAATAATTACATAGTTAAGTGTGACTTTTTTAAATAAACATTTTGTGCCTTACTAAACTGACTTATTTCCATACGCTGCTGTATTATTACTTTTACTTAAGTATGAGATGCGAGTATTTTCGTAGACAGATACAAATAATGGGCAGATATCATGAGTTGTAGTCTCATCCAAGACAACTGCACCCACAACCTGCAGTCCCACGGTCAGTCTTCTATCCCTCTGAGCCATCTGACCTGAGAGGTAAACCTTTCATTTGGTAAATTCATTACATAGTGCAAACGGTCAGAGTTAAGTATCTAGAAAAGAAAAGACTAATTTATTTTATCCCCTAATTGAGCTCAATGTTTACATTACCGGTATTTCTCTATGCTTTTCTACTTGGTCACCTATCCTATCTTGGAACTCTATTTATTCTACTTTTCACCTATTTTGTTGGCCTATTTTATTTCTCTATTTTGGACCTATTGTATTAGCTACCTTGCCTCTAGTAGACTCGAACCCCGCACATGCTAAGCAGCAGATCTGTTCCCAGCACTTAGGCGCCTCATTGCGCACTAAGTCACCTAAGTGCCGAGAACAAACCCAAATAGCCACCAACTCATGTACATGAAGACCTGTCCTCTGGGCGCATTTATCCTCATCATTTTGAGTAAAGCTCTTTAAAAATCACTGAGCATCACAAGGATTCGAACACACAACATCAGGTCTTCTGACCCGTCACATATCCGTCTGCGCCATCTGTCCTGAGTCATCATTGTTTCGTAGAGCTTTTGACCTGCTCATTTGGCTTTTTGGACCTTAAAGATGACTGCACCTGAAAAGCCTTGAACCCACAACCTGCAGTCTCACAGTCAGTCTTCTATCCCTCTGAGCCATCTGACCTGAGAGGTAAACCTTTCATTTGGTAAACTCATTCTCAACTTTGGGTTGGAGAATTTGAAAACTCCTGCGCCTCATGAGGATCGAACCCAAGACTTCAGCTTACCTGAGCAGTGTTGTATCACTCTGACTGTTTGCTAGATTTTGTCACAAAAAGAAAATGTGAAAAAAACAAGTGATAGTGCAAACACCAACAATAGCTCAGAGTATGTCCTACAATTGCGCCACGAACACCTTCATGTAAAATCTTTTCTTTCTAAAAAACCTCATTTTTATATGAGGGGGAGGACCCTTATCCAAAAAGATATATGTTTAAACTATCATCCCCTGGCATATCTAACAAGTCAACTTTTTCAAAATGCTACACATTTTTTAAATAGAGGTTGTGTACTCGAGTCTTGGCGTAGTTTTAATTTATTTCAAACAAGCTTTTCTTAACTATAACAAAACCAGTGGTTATCAAATGTTTTATAGCAGTATTCAGTTTATTATACAATCACAGTTACAGTTGAGAATGTTACAATAATCAATCAGTTACACTTACTACTAGCAAAATGCAAATATAAATGAGAAAAGAGACATTGTATTTGTATTGTTGGGTTATATTATTGTGGCCTGTATTGTAATATTTGCAACACTCATCACAATGTTTCCAATGATCACTATATATTACAGTGTGCACCTCCAGAGAAAATGATGTTGGGGAAAAGTCGGATGTATTTAAAACATGCTTCCTAATTCTTTGGAGTAATGTCAAGCCTTATGGAAGACCAATAATATTTAAATTATTATTTACTATTTTTACTTTATACTATATGTCAAAGGGGTTGTTGTTCTGAATACTAACTAATATATGAGATAAAACATTTAAAAAGCAGAAAAACACACATCTAAATGCAAGGAGCATTTGAGGTGTGGTTAAAAAATTGTTTATGCAATTAATAACCAAATATTTAAAGAGCAGAGACTCAATGCAGACAGCGAAGCTTGCATATAGACAAAAAGCAGAGCCAACATCAGTAGATCCTTCACAATAAAAGCACAGTTCTTAAGATGTTAATTCAAACTGTAACTAGTGGATAATTACATGACCTTAATCTACCAGTACTTGTGTAAATCTGGACCACATTTGTTAAAGTTAATATACCAACTGTAACATTAAGTGTGAATCCAAACTAAAATCATGGTTATGTAGCGGGCCCTAGAAGCTGTCCTTTTTTAGGCTGTAGGTTTTGGTTTGTAGTCCTTGGCTCACTTCTCAAATCTCTTCAATTCAACAAGAATGCCTTTCATGTTTTTACCAGCAAAGGATTTCTCCCAGACGTACACCTCGATGATCCTGATCCCAGACCCCACCGCGGATCCTGTCGTCAGTGAGAACAGAAGAAAAAGGAAATGTAAGTTTAATGAACACTGCAGAAATTGTTTATTAAAGAACAATGGGGACAACTTCTATGTGAAAGCTACATTGGATCCTATTTTGAACATTACTGGTTACAAGGTTACAAGGTTCTTCCACTTAGAGCTACTTAAAGTAAAGGTATGTCACGTCTGATAATTGGGACTTCAGTGCAGTGAGAAACCAGGTTATTTTATATTATTTATTACTTGACCATATGTATTGTTGAGGAAATATTTTCCTAGGCCCATAACTTTGACCCAGTTTATCAGTTTGGACTGCCCTCACTGGAGCACAGTCCTGTAACCTTGGGCTGCTGTGCTCTCAGTGTTTTGTCTCCCTGTTCCTGCCTGTTGGCGTCAGCTGATAGACGTGTGATGGTTTTATCTTGTTATGCACAATGTTGATTCTTCTCTCAGAACTAGCTAAATAAATAGGTCTGGGGTAGAGATCTTCAGAATTGGTTTGGAAACCGCTGTGTCAACTCGTGGCACAGCACATGTCTTGTGAATTCTCCGGCCGAAGCTCCAAATAAACCATCGGTGTTTACCATCACAGTTCCTGCTCTCCTCGTGTCTCTCTGAGTCTCGTCTCCATTGCTTCAGAAGTTTCCATACATCACATGTACAGTACACAGCACCAAATGTATTAATGCTTAACAATAGCCTTATAACATATGACTTTCAAAGGTGTGCTTGATACTTGTGTTGCTTGTGTGGTGTTTGAGTAGAGACCTCTGCTCAGTTAAAATGTGCAAGGTAAATCTGTACATTTGCAACGCTATCAGCTTGTATGGAATATCTGGATTATGTGAGGGTGTGTGTTACCTGAACTTAGAAAAGAGTCTTCCAAAGATCATCATGATATTTGGTGCTCACTTGATCATGAGCACCACAATGCCTGCCAAGCATGACGGACCGATCTCCGCCCACAGCAGCCCCCCCACCACCGCGGCCTGGAGGGGCCTCACCCACAGGAAGTGCAGGAAGATGGTCACCTGGAAAGAAAATGTACCATGAATGAGCTGCAACACCACCAGGACAGCTTGTACAATCAATATGCTGGCACTTAACTTAAAACAAGTGTTTATATGAATTTTTATTTTACCTCATCTTTTATTGGACAGTATTTACTTAAAAGGGATTCTTGTGCATGGAATAACGACGATGCATGTTAGCACAATACCGTAATTACAGGTCAAAGCGAAGCATTAAGGTTAAAGTACAGAGTTCTATAAAAAGGACACGAGGGAGACACAGAGGAAGCCATGTTGCAGGGTCATAACCTATTCATTTTACACTAAGAAGGATAAATGCAGCTAAAAGGCGGGTGAAGATGTCATGATGATGACAAATCATATGGGGGGTAGTACTTCACAGCACGGCAGAAGAAAAACAACAGCAAAGAGAGATCAGCAAAAACATTTACAGTCCTTACATTTCTACCTTCTGCCACTTTAAGAACAAATGCAACAATTAAAAAATAACAATTCCAAGAATCCTGTCAAAATATAGTGGAAAAGGTTTTCAAATAATACTTTCCAGATTTTGTTGGAAAGATTTTTTTAAATATATGAAAAATTCATATATTACTTTAAACAAAACAAAAATCAGAAAAAGAGGAAAGATACAAAACTGTGATAATATTGAAAAAATATCTAAATTGTAACAAACACACACACACACTTATTGTAAATGAGTGTGTGTAAATGTACTTACTTTTCACTGCCTATCTGTTTTTTAATCGAGGTGCGCATGCGTCAGCGTTGCATGAATCTTCCATACATTGACTTTTATCCCTTTTTAATGCACAGTTTTGCTGCAGAACTACTAGATTATAGTTTACTACGTTGTTTACATGTGATGCGTTCAGCAGCTGAGCCTCTCTGCAGGGAACACCCCGGAAATCTCATCGTGTAAGCAGCACGGCACCGGTGTGGAATAACTTGTTGACGTTTTTCCTTCTCTACAAACAACCTGCGCATTCTGCTATCCCGTAAACATTGGTAAGTAAATACTGTTAGTAGACAGTGTTGTTGTTTTACGCGTGGGTCAGGTTTACTCACAGTAACGCTAACATTTATCAGAAAGGTCTGAATGTGTTTTGGTCACGTTCCACTTCCGTGTTTACAACCTCACAATGGCGTAGCGTAACTGTTTACGCTACGCCATTGTGAGGGGCGTAAACAGTTACTATAAATTATATAGTTTAATGTTTACCTTTTATGTTTTTAATTTTAAAAGCTTAAAAAAGTCAAGAGAAAAACTAGTTTTTAAAATGTCTTAAACCAGAATAATCCTAACGCTGTCTTCCCTCTCTTCATTTCTCCCCAAGATGAGTGCAGAGTTTCTGGAACAAATCTGAGGACGGCCGGGTTTCTTCACTTCTTCTCTTCTTCCTCCACTCGTGGTAAAGTATGGCATTTAAAAGTCTTAGTAAGCGCAAACCTTTAAATGTCTTCAGAAAGTCTTAGGAAAGTAAAAACTTTAGAAATGCCATAATAGTTTACTACGCCACAAGTAATTTAATAGTGTCAGTAAAAGTCATAGGAAAGTCATAGTATATAGTATAGCAAAACATTCATAAGAGTGATTAAAAGTCACAAGAATTTCATTACAATGTTTGCCAAAGAGAAGTTACAAAAAACAATGACATTTTTCATAAAAAGTCGTTTAAAAAGTCAGAGCAGAAAATCATTAAACAAAAAGTCATAGAAAAGTAAATTAAATTGACAATAATTAGCAAATAATGTCCTTAAAATGTGAAATGCCTTTAGAAAATCATAAATAGTTTCTAAAAGTCATTAATAATGACGTATAAAATAAATTTCATTATTTTTTCTTTTTTTTTTTTAAGTGATTATTACTCGTCATGATAAATATAACTTAAACCTTTCCTCTTTGTATGACCCAGTGGCTCACCTGGTAGGGCAGGTGCACAGTGAGCCAGGAAGAATCCTAGATGCCAGGGTTCGTATCCCCCCTGCGGCTGCAGTGCTGCTTTTCAGGACCAAAAAAAGCAAAAATTTGGGAAAAAAGCTAAAAAAAAAAGATTTTCTGCAATTTTTCTGCTCTCCTACGCTACCTCCCTCTCCCGCCTCTCTTATCCTACCTGCCTCTCCTACGCGACACTCCTACGTTACGCGAGCCTACTCTTCCTGCCTCACTTACTATGAACTACCTGAACTACCTGCCTCACTTACTATGAACTACCTGCCTCATCTACTATGAACTACCTGCCTCATCTACTGTGCACTACCTGCTGCAGCTACTCTGCCTAACTCAGCTACTCGGAGAATCGAACCCGTATATGCTAAGCGACAGACCCGAACTCGACACCAGCGCCTTAATGCCGAGAACAGACCCAATCCGGCCACCATCACATGTACATGAAGACCTGTGCTCCGGGCGCATTTATCTTCTTCATTTTGAGTATTGCACTTTAAAAATCACTATAGCTCACGAGGACTCGAACACACAACCTCAGGTCTTCTGACCTGACACTTATCCCACTGAGCTATCTGTCCTGAGATGATTACGTTTCGAAGAGCTTATGACCGGTTCATTTGGGTTTTTGAAACTTAAAGATTACTGCACCTGAAAATCCTTGAACCCACAACCTTCAGTCTCACAGTCTGTGCTCTATCCCTCTGAGCCACTTGACCAGTGACTGCTACATCTCATTTGGTAACTTAATTCTCTACTTTGGATCGTTAGACTTAGAAAATGCATGGACCTCACAGGGATCGAACCCAAGACTCCTGCTTACCTGAGCAGCGTTGTATCCCACTGAGCTATTTCATTAGTGAAAGTCTTAGGTTGTTTGGTAGATTATGTCACAATGACAATGTAAAAAAGGAAATAGAACAAGCTATTGTGCAGTGCATCCAATACAACTATCCTTGTAAGTATGTCATACAATTGTGCCACCAACATTTTAAAATGAAAAACTCTTCTCTGCTTTTTTCACACCATTTTGGATGTTTTACCTGAAAACCAGTGCAAATAAAGAAGATTGAACCCACAACCTCCAGTCTTCAAGGCAGTGTTTCTTCCCAGTGAGCCATTTGACCTGGGCCAATAAACTTTTGTTTGGTAATGTAATTCTGCACTTTGGGTGTTAAACTTCCAAAAATCTATGCACCTCATGGGGATCGAACCCAAAACTTCAGCTCACCTGAGCAGCGTTGTATCACCCTGAGCTATTAGATTGAGACAGTGACCTGTTGTTTGGTAGATTATGTCACAAATAAAAATGTAAATAAAATAAGTCATAGTGCAGTCCATCTGAAAAAATCTGTCCTTGTAAGTATGTCACACAATTGTGCCACCAACATTTTAAAATGAAAAACTCTTCTCTAGGCTTTTTTCACACCATTTTGGATGTTTTACCTGAAAAACCAGTGCAAATAAAGATGATTGAACCAAGAACATCCAGTCTTCAAGGCAGTGTTTTATCCCAGTGAGCCATTTGACCTGGGACAAAAAAACTTTGTTTGGTAATCTAATTCTGCACTATGGTTGTTAAACTACCAAAAATCTATGCACCTCATGGGGATCGAACCCAAAACCTCAGCTCAACCTGGCAAGGCTGTGGTTTATTCCTGTGAGCCATTTGTCCTGGGTTAACTCTGTGTCACTTGGTAATATAATTCTACACTTTGGGTCTTGGACTTAAAAAAACATTTTCACTGGGTGGGTGTTGTATTTGGAAAAATCACTGCACTTCATGAGGATCAAACCTAAGGCTTCAGTGCGTCAGAACAGTCTTGTATCTCTCTGAGCTATCAGATATGAGGTTTATGGTAGAGTTCGTGTCACAACCTCTGCATGTTTGACTCATTTATTATGGGTGTTGGACCTTAAAATCTTAAGTATCGAACACACAACATCAGCTCTACTGAGCTTCCTCATAAGTCCATGAGCTATATGACAAAGAAACGTCTAAATATAATAGCCTTTCAAAGTAAATGTCTTTATGGTCAACCCAAGATAGGAATTGGACACACAACCTCAGCTCTACAGACCACACATCTTCCACTCTGAGCTATATGACTGAACACACTTCACAGTTGTTAGGGACACATTTTGTACTTTTTCTGTGGGAAATTGGACTTAGAAAGTTACTGCACCTAATAAGAATCGAACACACAACCTCAGATCTTCTAACCAGACTCGTATTGAGTTGAACTAACAACCTCATACTTTCTGAGGGCTTTTTTTTTATCACACTGAGCTAATCCATCTGACAGGCAATGTTACATACAAATACAGTATGCAATAAGAGCAACTCGTGAAATAAGTCATTATTTGGTGTTGAGCCAAAAAAGTCACATTACCTTAATAAGAATTGAACTCATAACCCTAAAGCTTACAAAGCAAGTATGCATTAAAATGTTCTTAGTAGGCTTATCTTAGTACGCTGAAGAGTGAAAAATAATGTAATACAAACAATCACCTCTTAAACTTTATTGCACGGTCATTTTATTTACAAATGCAGGTTTTTAGGGCTTGTTGACACAGCGTATGAATACACAAACTGTTCAACTGCAATATTAAACATTTGAGGAAATGCATGAAGAAAGAAGAAAATGGAACATTTTAAAATACCAAACATGTTAACTAATTGATTTCAAAATATAATAATAAAAAAAAACTCTTTCACTTAACGAAAGAACTAAAATCTCTTAAAAAACTGTTAAGAAAAAAAACGCCCACTATAAAAACATCTCAGAAATAATCATAAATCATCCAAAACAAATATTGATTTACAGAGCATATTCCCAATCCTTAATGTTAATAAACAAGATTCATACCCTCACTTTCTCCTTGAGCATTACATGGTAATGAACAATAAGCATGTTTCACTGAAACAACCAGCATCTGCCTTTTTTGGCAAATAATATAATAATAGATTGGACTGTCTGACTGACAGTGTTTCTGAGCTTCACTTAAGCATGTACATATTTCCTTTCAGCAACTGCTGCACCTGTAAAAAATTAAAGAACTCAGATCAGCAATTAATAATTAGATGTTTCGACAACGTACACTTCTACACACTTACAGTATACTTAATAAACAAACAACCTATTATTGCCTTTGTTTGAAGGGATCAGAATGACCTTTTCCCCAGTGGGTCCTCTGGGCACCAGCTGACACGGCAGTTCATTTTCAAAGTTCCTGGCCCCGGGGACCGCACCTATCCTCATCAGCAGCTTCACAGCTTCCACTTGACGTTTATGATTTTGCAAAGAGCTGACAATGTGCAGGGCCGTGTTGCCGCTGAATGTCTGAAACGTACAGAACCGTACATTCAATAACGTGCAGTGTGTGTGTGTGTGCGTGTGTGAGTGAGTTTCCCTTTGATTGCAAATACAATGACTAACCTTAACATTTAAAGCTGACTGCGGCTGGTCCAGGAAAATGTTGAACAGCTCCACGTTTGCCTCCTCGGCAGCCATGTGAAGACACGTCCTTCCACTTTTTTGATCCTGCACAAAACAATGCAAGCTTCAAAGTAATGCGACAAGTGTGACATGTACCAAAGTCAAATGATTTGAATAGTTACCTTCGTCCCACTGGAGGCTCCCGTAAGCAGGAGAGTCTTGATACACTCTACGTACATGTGTGCCCTCTGCGCCAGCTCCTTTGGGAAATCTGTGCTCATATATGGCAGAGTCCTCAGCTCTTTAACCACAGCGTTGTGAGACAAGACAGCTGCATGCAATGGAGTTAAACCTGAAAACAGAGAACAGCAGGGTTAAATCACAAGGACACTTCATACAAACCAGCTTTAAACTTCAATAAAACATACTCACCATCATAGTTGAACATTTCAATATCCACCTGCCTGTCAGACTGAATCAACCCGGCCTCAGTTTTAGAATAAGACTAAATCAGGAGAGTCGAACAGAACATGCTCTGATTGTGGACTTATGGCTACAAAAAAACCTGGCAGGAAATTCATCTAGCGTTAAGGATACAATGTGATGTGGTTCGAGGCAGATAAACAAAGTTTCTTATTTTTTCCCACCTTCACAGCTCTGCCCATAGTGTAGCCATTTAGTTATTCTGCTGTGATCAAAGCACTGGCATTGTAGAGAAAGGCACATGGGGAAGAATCTTAAAATACTTTCAGACAGTTAATTAGCCTCAATAGGCTATCAAACATATAGAGCTGAAAGCAACAACTTCTCATCACTGGAATCTGTTCCAGTGATGAGAAGTTGTTGCTTTCAGCTCTATATGTTTTGAAATGTTTAGGATGTGCCTCCCAGCACTTTCAAAGCTCACTGAGGAACATTTGATATTGCATGTGTTGAATCTGTGCAAAAATCAGAGTGTAAAAGTCAGGTAGAATAGAATAGAATAGAATAGAATAGGGAGGGATGAAACCCTCTTTAATGGTCACACATGCAGAGCACACAGCACACACAGTGAAATTTGGCCTCTGCTTTTAACCCATCCTAGTACAAGGAGTCTAGTACTAGGAGCAGTGGGCAGCTATTGTACAGCGCCCGGGGAGCAATGGGAGTGGGGGGGAAGGGGGGTGTCCGGTGCCTTGCTCAAGGGCACCACGGCAGGGCAGGAGGTGAACTGGGACCTCTCCAAGTAGAAGTCCACACTCCATATTTAGGTCTGGTCGGGGACTTGAACCAGCGACCCTACGGCTCCCAGTCCAAGCCCCTACTGACTGAGCCACTGCCGGCAGTTTTATTAGTGTTTGAAGTTGTGCTTTATTTCTTTACCGAATGCCCTTATGTCTAATGTTTGCCTGTCAGCCAACATTAGACATTCACTTCATACCTGTAGAACAACATAATTATTTTTTCACATATTTTGCAAGGTGTGAAACTATTCCTTTAGGTAAAAGTAAACTGGATAGCAACAAAAAATGACAATTAGTTTAGAATCAGAAATCCTAGGGGGAAATGTACATTGTTAAAGCAAAAAGGCATGCACATAATAATAATAACAAATAAAATAAGTGCACATTCAGGTAGAAAAAGATCAGAAGCAGTATTATACAAAATAAGGATGAAACATGTAGAAAGTGTGATAGCAGCCAGATAACCTAAAGACTTGTTACAGTATTAAAGAGGACATTATTGTGTTCATTTGCATGTTCTTTTTTGTATGTTGTGCCTACTGTCTACTCTACTGTAACATGTTTACATGCTTTAATGTTCAATAAGGTCTTTATTTTTCTCATACTGTGATGTATACAGAATGTATAAGGATTGACACTTTAATTTGACTCCTTTTCTCTCACAGACCAACTGAGGGAACTCTTCCAGGATGCAGCAGCGATATAAATAAAGCTAAATCTTTTTCCCACAGGTTAGAGTACTTGAGTACTTGAGTCAGTGTGCTGTTATAGAGTTAAGCAGCTGCATCCTCAGTCTAAAGAAAGCTCAATGTTCCCTTTGGCCATCTTGTTTTCTGCCATAGCTGTGACATAAAACTGCATTCTAATCATTTGTGCCTGCGTGAACTTAGAGAATTTAAAGCTGCCAGATGTTTTTATCCAGGCCGACATATTGCCATATGTTGTGTGTGTGGAAAAAAAGGGGGGGGGGGGGGTTCCTAAGCTCTGTCACTTTTGCCCCAAATGAGATCAGTTTCACTTCATTACAGTGTCACGGCATAATAACCCTCCAAGAATAAAAAGTGTGTGTCATGAGGGGGCAAAGTGGAAACCGTCGCTGCAGTGAGGGCAGATCAGGCTACAAGCACACAGATGTTTTGTTTATTCCTCTGCCTACACACACACACACACACTAAGGGGTGAAGAGTATTACTCACTCTGGCAGGTATACCATGCCCCCCCCATGTCCCACAGGGCCTTGTTACTTGGAGCTGTGTGCTCTGTGCCCTGTGTGACATGTCTTCCACTTGAAGAACCAGGCCAATTGTCTGTGCATGGATAGGTGACTGTGTGTGTGTGTGTGTGTGTGTGTGTGTGTGTGTGTGTGTGTGTGTGTGTGTGTGTGTGTGTGTGTGAGAGCTGCAAGCATTTGGAGAGAGGATGCAGGCAGCTGTTAACCCAGTTTTATTCTGAACTCGCCATGGTTCAGCACGGCATAATTGCCTGTACAATACAGAGAAGTAAGTGTGTGTGTGTGTGTGTGTGTGTGTGTGTGTGTGTGTGTGTGTGTGTGTGTGCAAATGCAAGTCATGGATCACTTACCAAAACCTTCAATTTACTGTTACTTCCTGCAAGAGTGGCTCCATTTCTTTAATTATTTATTATTTTACAAAAGTATCGATGTCTGCGTGTGGAGGTTGGTTATTGATTTAAATATGGACACAGCTGAACAGTCCCAGCATACTCACTGCTAATGGGACAAATAAAAAATCATGTTGCCTCGTTATAATCAGAATAAAAACATTGCATTTGAGTATGTTTCTATTCTCCAGTTCTAAGATGCAGAGAAATCCAGCCTCCTCAGGAAATCCAAAGTGAAACGCTGTCATCTGCTGGACAGACTTCACCCTGCACCGCAGCTCCATCGCAAGGCATGCTGGGAATGTAGTCATGAGTACACACAAAAAAAGCACACACAAGTACTTTTAGTACTTTAAGTATATTTTTGAACTTTATGTAATATTTGTTTTACCTGTATTTTAATGTAAAGGTGCCCGTCATTGTAAAAGCATAGTTAACGGTGCACGTTGTTGCACTGAATAGTGGGGTAGAGAGAGAGAGGAGCACCCGTTTGGATGAAAACAACTCAACGGTCTTCCGGATTGTGTGGATGAATTGTGCCAAACAGGTAAGCCCAAACACTTAAACTAGTAAAACAATTTAAAGTAGCATTATTATAGTTACAGCTGGTTTTTGACGTTACCTTAGCGTGAATTTGCCACACAGACGTGCATTGTTGTGAGCGCTCACGAGAGGACGGATAACCCCTCATTGAGTTCAATTGAAAACACCTGAGTGTTAGCTTAATGTTAAAAACAACGTGTAACGTAACGTGAGATAAACATAACATGAACTAGTGAAGGCTGCAATTTATTTGCTCGATAGTTTAATATATATTTTGTAAACATTTACAGTGGTTTATATATCATGTTTGTTTATGTACTTAAAAATGGGCAGTAAACAGTACCTACAAATCAGAAAGTAAAAGTAATGTAACCTGATTACTTAACATAACTTGAGTAGTTTCCTCAATATGAAATGCCATCACAATACAATTACAAAAATGGTATTTACTTTTTTTTTTAATGCTATTATTATTATTATTTTTCAATGAAACAAACAATAGCAAGTGTAGTGGAAAATAACCAATAACAATTGTGTGACATATTAGTATGGAAGTTATGTGAGAATATAACGACCATATAACGATGGTATAAGATAATGTGTATGTATTCATTTGAATAGGTTACATTTGACAGGGACAGACTGTGCATATAGACATCTCTGTAAATGCAGAGTACAGTGTACCTAAAAACGAATTAAATGTAAATCTAATCTAAAAAACTGATTGCTGACATAAAACATTACAAAACAATAAATAAACATGAATTAAGAAAACAACCAGACAAGTAAACAGATGCTCACACAGATAGGCATTTCGTACAAGCAAACCATCTGTAACAAGCAAATATTGGCCATTTCAAAATATTATAATGCCACATGTTAGGGTTCAGCTGAGCCAGTGTAGGAGGTCCATATTTAGGGGGGGGGGGGGGGGGGGGGGGGGGTGGTTGCTGTGTTGTTTGTGAGATCCTGCACCAAAAAGAAAAACTGCAGTTATCTGGTGTTAGACTGAGAAGAAGAAGAAAAAACATGAATGCAAATGCTTGGAAGACTGATATTACTCAGGGCTCAGCTTAAATGTAATTTTTCCGGGGAAAGAAAAGCCTGCAGAGAAGTGGCTCGGACACTGTGCTCGACATTTGCTCTTTGTCAGGAGCAGCAGAGATATGGAGTTGGTAACTTTGAGACTTTGATAGCTGACTTTTAACAAAGCACAAGTGGTTGCCTTGAGATTGGGCGCTTCAGTGAATAAATCTTAGAAATGCCAAGTGTGATTAAAGTGCTGCAGTGTCTCTGTTTGCTGCACTGTCATTATTGAGACAAAGTATGTAGTATCTGTGTCATGTCACAGTGTTTATAATAATACATTTAATTTCAAAGCGCTTTTTCAGGTGCTCAAAGACGCTTTACAGTGGTGATAAAACGAGATAAAATAGAATAAAACATATTAAAACAGCAACACAACATAATTTACAAATTAAAAGCCAATCTGAATATTCTGTCTTACAAAAGCAGACTAATGGAAATATTCATTTGACCTAAATAGTGTGTCTGGTTAAATCAAATCTTTTAATCTGTGCTGAAATAACAAGTTTATCAACATAACGCATACCAGTAGCATTTTAATTGGTGGATTTATTTTTGTCAAGTAGTGCATCACGAAGAAATGGCAAATATTTGTTCAATTATTTTATTCATTAAGTATCCTTATTCTAAATATTGTCTAAATTATTCGATTTTTATTTTCTTGTGAAATATTGTAATTTATTGTGTATAGAGTAATTGTCTTTGCCCATTTAGACTATATATTGTTTATTTTAACTTTTAGCATGACTGTGTTTTTAAGAATTTAAGAAAGCGACGGGCGATTGTCTCCGCCAGTCTAAGTGATCATCAATGGTAAGAAACATGCTTTTCGTTTTGTCTAAAGAAGTGTTTATCTTGCTTTCTCCTTTTCTTGTGGTCACACGAGTCAATGCTTTGGCGATTGTTTCTGGTCTCTTTATAGTGCTCGAATGACAGTGGTTTTGTGGAAGCAGAATGCAAATCTTTGAGGAAGTTTGAAAATGTGGACAAAGGACTGTCTTTTCCAAGTGCCATAAAAAGCAACATAGAGTGTAGCATGAAAAAAACGTAATAGAATATAATGTTGAAAATATGCAAAAAAAGTCATAGTATAGCATGTCGAAAATATGCCAAAAAAGGATTGTTAAACAGGCAAAAAAAGGGCATAGTATTGTATGTATAAAATATGCCAAAAAAGTTATAGTATTGTATGTATAAAATATGCCAAAAAAGTTATAGTATTGTATGTATAAAATATGCCAAAAAAGTTATAGTATAGCATGTTGAAAATATGCCAAAAAAGTCATGTCGAAAATATGCAACAAAATCTAAGTATAGCATGTCGAAAATATGCAAAAGAAGTCATGGTATTGTACGTCGAAAAAATGCAAAAAAAGTAATAGTATAGCATGTGGAAAATATGCCAAAAAGTAATGTTGAAAACAGGCAAAAAAAGGGCATAGTATTGTATGTATAAAATATGCAAAATAATGTCATAGTATAGTTAGTATGTTGAAAAAAGTCAAAGTCAAAAGACAACACAGAATGATTTTTCTGTCATTTATAACGACTTACTGCTGGTTTCTACACGCTGTACCGTGCCTTATTTCCACATAAAATCCCGTTTTATGTCTTCCATTTTTCGACATACTATGAATTTTGTCATTTTTGTCGACATGCTATATTATGACTTTTCTGTCATTTTTAACGCCTGGTTTCTACACACTATACCGTGCCTTATTTTGACATAAAATCCCAGTTCTTTTGTTGCATTTTTCGACATGCTAATACTATGACTGAATGGCCTCCTGATCGCATAGCTTAATTAATTGAATACAGTGTAAATATGTGAGCGAAAGACAAAAAGAAGACGAGGCCTGTTACTTTAAACACGTAAAAGGAAATATATTTTTTTGAAAAATGAAATAACAAAAAAGAACAAGAACATTTCATACATAAGAGCTGCTTTAGTCAATTCGCAGAGGTAATTTACACAGGACTTGAAATGAAAAAAAAGAAAATACACACACTTTACTTGAAGTGGAACAACAGCAGCAGCCGCCGCCACACTGCACTACACAGACCTTTTATTTAGAAATCACGTCGACCCTTCAGCCGGCTGCGGCGCCACTTCCGGCAAAGCGCGGAGAGGTTATGTCACATACCGAGCTTCTTTTGAAGGGTTAATATACACTGGCTCTTGGTAATTCACTCGTATGACGTACGCACTATTGAAACATTTACACACAAGAGTTACTTTTCTCTCCCTTAAAACAAGAATACTCGTTTTATATTGATATTTTTTTAGACGACAGTTAACAGTTCCAAAATGGCGGCTCTAGGGTTGGGATTTATCCCACCCTCACAAGGCCCTCCCTAACTCCCTGCCCTTCCAAAGAAGACATTCCTATGAAGACTTTATTTAAACAAGCATGGCTCACTAGTTGAGACAGAGGAAGGTGGTGCTCTGCCCGGCGGGGGTGTGCATAGGTGTTACAGACTCCTCCCCCGAGGCTCTGATAAGGCAGAAGATTCTTCCTCCTCTCTGCTTTTTTATTGTTTTAATTTCCAGTTCAAAAGCCACGGTTAGCGGTGGATGCAAGTGCTTTTCCTCATAGCCGATTGTGCCCCGAGCGCGGTCTTCCAGGTCTATTTGCCTTACGGAGGGGGAGTAAATCTAAAGCAGAACACGTCTTCTTCTTCATTGTCCATTTTTTGTGCAAACAGGTGTAAACAAAGACCGTCAGAGGATAGGAAGGAATGGAAGAAGAAGATACTACAGCAACACCGGGTGGGGGGTTGGGTGGGCAAGAGACAGGCACAGAGGGCCAGCGAGAGAGATAAATAAATACAAGGCAGGGGGGAGGAGGGAGGGAGAAACTGCCAAGCGTCCTGTGCTTTCTGCTTTTCTCACGCTTGCCTCGGGAGATGCTTGTCGCCACTGTAGCAGCTTCCGATGTGCTTTAAAGCTCGGCCTGTTTGTCACAGGGGCCGAGGAGATTGGGGGTGAGGAGATTGGGGGTAGGGGGCGAGGAGGACACAGAGAGTACCACGAGAAGAGCCTTTAAAAAGGTCAACACACACATACACACCCACATAAGACTTCTTTACGGTCATGCTCGCTATTGCCTTTCCAATACGGCCACCCGCCCGTCGATTACAAAAGAAAAAGTACAAAATATCTACCAACGCTGCCCTCCCCTCCTCTCCTCACCCCCCAGCCTTCAACTAGGACATATTCACTTAGTTTTTTTATCATTTATATATATATATATATATATGTATATATGTACACAACAATATGCCTTTGAGGCTGTCGATGGAGGATGGCGTCTCTGCATTGAGAGTCTTTAGTGTCTTCTCTTTTTTCCCCACAGTTTGTCTACAGAGATGAGTGGCGATTGAGGGGGGATTTGACCGCCGTGTAGCATCCCGATGGATGGACGGTGCACGTGGGGGGGCGGGGGTGGAGCTAGTTGCCGTTGAGCGCCTGTCAGTAGACCCAGGAGACGGGCACCCACTGGGTGGTGGTGGACACCAGGTTCACGGCCTCCTCCAGCAGGCGGATGGTGTCGTCGATCTCGTTGTTGATGATGGTCTGGTCGAAGTAGTGGGCGTAGGTGCCCTGCAGCAGCTCCGACTCCTTCTGCAGCCGCTGCAGGGAGTCGTCCTGGGGGGGGGGGGGGTTAAAGGACTGGTTTTAGTGTTTTTTTAACAACTACGTGCTCGTTTGTGTCTATAGTCTGTAATTGTTCCAAAGACGGTGCATTTGACACTGATGGGGATTGTCGTACATGTATATTGATAAATGTGTGTTTTCTTCCTACTGTAAGTGTATTGTATTGTCCTTAGAAAGTCCCATTCAAAAATGGCAGGACCGGTGTTATATTCCTTAAATCATTATTCATTTGTAATAATAACCTGTGCCTTGTATCAAATGTTTGCGCTTAACCAGAGACAATTTCTATAGAAATATTACATTACTGATATACTGTTTTTAGTCTTGTTATATTACCTTATCACCCTTAATGTATTCAGTAACGTTATATGTATAACTTAATGACTTTGCGTTACTTTAGGATTACCTCGATTCATATTATTTTAAGCAAACAAATAGTTTATTTTGTTCAATTGCATAGACATTTTTCTTTATTTTAAATAAATAAAGAATGAAAGTAGCCTAAATCAGAACGCAAAATAAAATACAGGCAGTATCTATATTTATAAACTTGAGTTTAAAGTAACATGGCCCCCTTTGTCGAAATGTCACAGTAATCTGATTTTGGTTCTGTATCTTCAGTCCTTAATCCTCTCACATGTAATCTGTTACTACCCAACGTAGCTAAATGTAAATCCTGTGAAAGCACTTTGAATGTATCTAGTTTTACGCTCTCTCCACCAATGCACCGAAGTGTATTTGAAAAGAGGGCTATGCAAGTTGCACTATTCAGCGTTTAAACATTTCTAAGTAAATCAATTATTTGCAGGGCTTTTCCCCAAATATTTGTGGCCAAACAAAGCTCATTTCTAGTGAGATACATATCTCCCTAATATGCTGAAAACAAGGTTAACTGTTTAGGTAGGAACGTATAGCTACAATGTTTAACAATATTTATAATCTCAATGATCCGATAGCAATTTGGTATGTGGTATGAAGTTACTCTGTAGACGGTGACAGTATTGCTAGCAGAGCAATTTGTAAATAAACACAAACACACACGTTTCCAAACAAGCTCAGCATCTAACCAGTCAGTACTCACAGGCAGTTTCTTGCACCACTTTGGAATCTTGAGTGCAAACGTAAAGGAAGCATGCAGAAGAAAGTACAAACATGCATTGAAAGATATGTAAGGCAGAGCAAATGAAAGCGGTTTGAACACAGCGAGGCACGACAAACGGTGCAAGTAAGTTAGTACGTGGAAATGAACGAAACGTGAGCAACGAGCACGATACGAAACATCAAGGTTTTTAGAGAGCGTACCTCAGTCATGCCTGGGGTGACAGTGGGAGCTGCGACGAACACGACAAAGGGGGCAAAATCAGCCGTCCTGAGGATCTTCAGTGCCTGGCGAGAGAGGGAAGAAGCGATGTTTATTAACGGAGGACGTGTTAGGCAAATGTTTAGGCCGATGCTAGTATTTATTGCGCCTCTACAGAGTCCTGTCGACATGCTCCAATGATTAAAAAGTGCTTTGTTTCTCCCTTTGTTTACATTCACAAAAACCGCCTCAGGAAAGGGGACAACTCCAAGAAGGCCAGGGCCACTCTGTTACCTGCGGCTCCACGTCCAGGATGGAGACCATGTCCTGCTGGTGGATCTGCCGGATGGTCTCAAGCCGGGTGCCGTACATGGCGTCCTCGTGGCTGCCGTACTCCAGGTAGTCGTTGTTGCTGATGTCCTGCATCATCTGGTCGTGAGACACAAAGTAGTAGTTCTTGCCGTTCTCCTCGTCCTTCTTGGGAGGCCGAGTCGTGTCTGAGCAGAGAGGGAGGGGTCGGGTGGGAGAAAATTAGAGTACATTAAAGATCAGTAGTAGTAGTAGGTGTGGCAGGAAACACTACCACTTTGTCAGAACCTTCCAATAAATACAGAGACAGCTATGTACAAAATATAGGACAATCTTTATTATAAGAACAGTTAATTGATAAGAGGAGAGAGCAAGAGAGGAAGCGAATCCACGGGACACAAGGAACCCCCGCAATATAGTGTATTGTATTGTCTGTGCTTGACTTACGAGGGATGGGGTAGGCAAAGCGGTCGGGGTGTTTGGTGATGAGCGTGTTCTTGATGTGCCTCCTGCCGACTCCATGTGCACCTGAAAGATAAGAGAGCAGAGATAATTGAACTGTTGTAATACCATACGAATAATAATAACAGTGCGAGTAAGAATAGCAAAAAGCAAATCCAGAAATGGACAATATATAAAAGATCAAAATAGAGTTGCATTTAACTATGTGAAATAAGTATTCCATCCCCTTGCAACCAAGAAGAATTCTGACCGGTTAGAGAAGTCCTCTTCCTTTAAGAAAGTACTGATAATATCAACTTGTTACCTGTCCACCGAATCAATCAAATCAATCAGATTTCAAAATCTCCACCACGGGCAAGACTAAAGAGCTGTCTGAGGACCTCGGGCACAATCGTCCGCACCCTCTAATGCCAAGGGTGGGATAGGCTACCAGACCATCAGAAAGCAGCTTGGTGAGAAGGAGACAACTGTTGGTACGATTATTTGGAAATAGAAGAAACACAAAATGACCATCAACCGCCCAGGGACTGCTCCAGTTAAACTAATCTCACTGCTGAATGGTTGCACTCAAGCAATGTGCTCGTTTGAGTCAGAATGGACCTGTCTTGAGGTGAGACACCGCTCTATTGTTTGCTTGGTGTACATTTTTGGGACTTGCAATTCTCTGCTTGAGTGCGTGAATCTTCTTGTCTTGCTAATTGTGCTTTCTGTTCTTTGCCAGGGATGGTCCCAATTGAACAAAGGAAAGAAACCAAGATGGCTTCCAAGCAACACACAGCTGTCTGCTATCACCGAGCTCCAGCTCATGGGGATCCAACCACGCATTGGCTAAACCTCAATCCTCAAGTGTTGCAATCGTCACATCTCACAACTTACTCACAGAAGACAAGGACAATTGCTTTTAACAACTTTCACACTCTAATAAAGACAATATAAACGCTACTTACCGAGCAACACTAGTGTTTTTCTTTTGAAAGACGGCACTCTGACCACTTCCTCGTATGTCACCAGATCTAGTTGGTCAAACACTGTGCGACACAAGAGGAGCATTAGTCTGGCACATAGTGTTAATTGACAAACAGCGTATTCGCACCCAACACCAGACTCCTGCTTTGTGAAGACATAGTATTGATATAAAAAGGTTGCTCAAACATTACAAACGCTCTTGGTATTAAGTCAGGACCGCAAGCTAATGGCACTTCCCTGACAAGAGTGTAAACTACTTCTACTCGACATTTTTTAGACAACAGAATTCTCAGTTATGTCCGCTACAAACTCGACATTAGAACATGAAGGGAGAATTCACCTCAGGCACATAACTGCACTAGTAACAGTCAAGGATGGAAAAACAATTCAAAGTAATTAATCTAGCTGCACTTTTCATCACTAAATAGAATCCAAACATATTATGCATATTATTCTTATATACTTTAAGTAGAATTGGATGTTCATTATTTTGTATGTTTCAACTGTTACAGTTTTCCTACCCTTTTTATTTCAGTACAAGGCTCAAGACCCAAGTACTCCATGCGCCAGACAGAAGATATCCAGTGCTAAGCACTGCCTCTGGGAATCAATAAAGATGAACTATAACTGCACTTTTCTTGAAGTTTGGATGTTTCTGTTTGTTACATCACCTACATGATATGTAATGTCTTGTGAAAATACATTGCTAACAAAGACACATTAGGGACACGTTTTCAAAAGCAGATAGAGGTAGAAAAACACAGAAGCTGGGCGCCAGCTGTCTGGAGTTACTTACATGCAGCCATGTCATTGGGTAAGAGACAGCATGAAATATGGACAAAGGGTGGGAGCGGAAGGAAGGAAGGGTTAATAAAAAAGACACTGTAAAAGAAAAACCTCATTACACTAAACAAAAACACAAAAACTTGTTACGTCTAAATGTTACTTGAAACACTGTTAGTCAGAAGACAGTGGGAGAGGTCTGTCAGAGGGAAATGCAACAGACGTGCAGCACTAACACAAACTCCAAACAGGTGCGACAGTAATGTTATATTTTCTTACCCCTACGTGGCCTTGCAAAAAAAGCCCCAAAATCCCAGCTTAGGTATACAAATACATATATATATATATATAGTCAATTAGCTTCCTTGCGCTGTGTGCGTACGGCAATGCTTACCTGCGTTGTGCTTGGCCAGGTACTTGTCTTTGTACTGTTTCTTCTTCTTACCAAACCAGGTGCAGCTCGCCTGCTGCTCCTGTTTGGTCTTCTCCATCGCTATACACGCCACGCGCCTGCAACAAACACACGTACGCTTTTACTGTACCTTACCTTTACAGTAACTCGTATGTCGTTCGGCATTAATGTGTGCCTTTAATTATTACCAAATACCTGAACGTTAAGAATGTGTTGTAGTATTATATATATTACATAAAATAAGGTTTATGTAATGCAACAAAGAAAGAAGATTGTGGTAGTTAAGGTTCACCAAAAGTTGTGTGTAAGAAACAAGGCCTCAGAGTACAACTCCTTCTCACTTAATGGTGAACCTTGGTGGAGGTCGAGAAGCGGTCCGGCGATGCAAATCTCACTAGTTAAAATCGCATTTCTGATATCAAGAATACACATTACAACTAGTTACAATTGAATTTCTGATATCAAGAATTTGCATTCTAACTAGTTAACATTCTATTTTTTATATCAGAAATAAACATTATTACTAGTAAGAATAGATTTTTTGAGATCCTCCAGAAAAGAATAAAAGCTAAATCGGCTTGCCATAATGAATCGGGGAGTGGTGTAGCGACTTTCACCAAGGTCAACCGATAAGGAACAAGAAGGTTTAGTTAGAAAATGCTAACAATGTTTGGTTAGCCAGTACGTAAGTAAAGTTCTTTTTTGCACCAACCTCTGACTGCCTCCAGCGATTTCTAACATTTTTATTACCACGAAATAAGTTTATCAGTTATATTGTTGAGAACGAGGTCTGGACTTGTTCAACTAGCCTAGTCCCAGATTTCCTCAGACAAATGTGTGCCTTTCATTATTACCAAAGACCTGAACGTTCATAAAGCTGGATTTCTAAAGTGCTTTTCATACAAAGGATGCAGCTCCAAGTGCTTTAACAATAGAGAGCCAAAGCCCCTCCCTTTCCAGTGGAACTCCGTGGGACCTTATTTCGGAACAATTATGTATTGAAGTCAATGGCGAGAGACAAATTATCTTTCCATCCAGTTTGAATTGTGCCATGAATTACACATATGATGTTTGTCCATTTTTAAGATAGTTTGGCAAGTCACATTTTTTTCATAAATGTCGTAACACTGTCAAGCAACACCTTTTTTTGGTGTGCAACCGCTCAATGAACTACATCTCTGGTCTCACACACGTCACTAACACCAAGATGGCCGCCACGTTAGCACATTTCACCTCTTTCTTTCGGACAAAATCACTACAAGTCTGGCCATGTTGAGAGCTGTATATACATAAAAGGGGAGTAAGTCGGTTCCGTAAGAGCCGAGGTGAGTGTTAAACGAGTATAATCTGTACTGTCAGCTAGCTAACATTAGCTAACAAGGTACACTCCCATTTTTTGTTTTAGCAACTAGTTTTCACGTTACCAGCTGTGGATAATATTAGTGTTGGCAAGGACAAGGTACACAGAAAACTAGTTGCTAAAACAAAACACGGGACTGTACCTTGTTAGCTAGCTGACATTAACATTACACTCGTTTAACACTCACAGAAACCTTGTACAGTACAGCCAGTCCCACATGTTGGCTCTTACAGAACCGACTAACTGTAATAGCAGCTCTCAACATGCCCAGACGTTTAATGATTTTCACCTCATTCTGCTGTTGGTGACGTGTATTGTGCGAGACCAGAGATGGAGTTCATTGAGCGGTTTCACACACAAATAAGTGTTACTTCACAGTTTTACGACAAAGAGACTTTTTTTTACTTGGAAATGATTTTTTTTAACATTGACAAACATCATGTGTGTCATTCGTGGCACAATTCAAACGGGATCGAAAGATAACTTTTCCCTCGCCATTGACTTCAAATACATAATTGTTCAGAAATAAGGTCCCATGGAGTTCCAGCGGAAAGGGAGGGACTTCGGTTCTCTATACGACACACAAAATCAAGAAACTTTAGTAACATTACAATATTTTCTTATACAGCATTTGTACATGATGTCGTTGACTACACAGAGGTAGATTAGGCAAGATAATAAATACATTCATACATTTACAAAAAACGTATCCTTTATTTCACTACAACACTTTTCACTTACCACTCCTGCAGCTCAGGCGAGGGGATGAGTCCCGCCGTGGCGTTCTTGGTGTTCTCCAACTTTCCCTGCCACCAGTTGTGGTCGTCCTTGGAGATGATCTGAATGATGTCCCCGACGCGGAAGGGGACGCCCGCCTCCTTGCACGGGATGAGGTCGTCTTTGGTAGGGTCGTACTCGAACTGAGCGCGAACGTAAATCTGTAAAAGTGGCAGAGTTAGCGGGTGACTCGGCGGCAAAAGACGACAATGAATATGTATGGAGGGGGGATACAAAATGATCGGCCAAGCTGCCAACGTAAAAGGAATTAAAAATGCTGCACCCGAGCCCGTGGTGACAGAAAGAGAGGGCAAATCGACAGCGTGTGACCCAAAGCGCTGCACAGCACAGACAGTTGGAAAAATGAAAGCGGACCGCAGCTATCGAGCAACCTTTCTTAACGCGGCTTACACATTTTTGGGTTGCCTTTTATGACCACTGACACACCAAATAGCCAGCATGGGATCTACACACCACTACGATGGGGAACCGCACTTTGCCATGGGGATGGGAGGGGGGCTACTTCTACAAAGGGTCCACTAAGAGACGTCTTACCTTGATGGACAATTTGTCCTTGATAGCAGGTCTGGAGATCTATGGGGTTGAGAGCATCACACACACTTACACGTATATCATGCTGAAGAAAACATTCGGCAGAGGGGCGTCAAGAAAATAGGATGTGGAGTCTGATAAATGACAGTGTTTCTACCACGTTTAAAAAAGGTACAACGGCGTGATAGACGCACAGCAAAACAGACATAATGTCCTAAATCAGCTGAGGAATGCTTTTCAGAGGACACGGACCGAGGGTTCCTCGCATTCTCTTTTCTTCTTCTGCTTAATTAAGTGGAGGAATCCTTTCCAATGTTCAAGAGTCACGTTACTGCCTGACATTGGAGAACAAAACTAAATACATGTGACGGGAATGGAAGAACACACGAGTGCATACTATACGTGCAGATCTGTTGCAACGAGTGTTAGTTGTGATATCGGTAGTAAAGCAAACAGTTGAATAAGTTCAGTGTAAGGACTTTGGAAATCTCACCTGGCGGCCTTTGGGCTGGATCGTCGCCGGCAGGTCCTAGTTGGGATAAGACGTGTTTTAAATGTAGTGTTTTAATTAAATAGCGCACTATTAAAACCATTAAATCACACCAAAACCAGATGGCATGTTTTTATTTGAAGGAAACAACACGTGCCACTGATTCTGGTGTAGCAATTTCAAGGTATGAAACTTCACAGCTGACACGATACCTTGCACTATGACTGATATAGCTTTTATACGCTATAAAAACAATACATATTAAATGCTCTTCTTTGAACTAAGAAACCTACCAGGATGGAGCTGGTTACACTGGCGTGTCCATTTGCGGGCGACTGTCGGGACACATCTGGTGACTCTTTCTGCAACAAAGAAATTATACATTTGTTTTATTTTTCCACCCAAAATACAATATGTTAAAGTCCATGCAGGTGTTTCTGAATCCCTACCTCGCAAGACATGGACTGGGACCGGTAGCTGGGCACAATCTTGAAGGTGATGCTACCCCTCATCTCCCTCTGTGCGGAAACAGTAAAGAAAGGCATGTTTCGTATCAGCTTTTATTACACACGATACAAAACAATAATGGAAAATAAACTACACACAAACTATCGTTAGCACTGTCGGCATAGTACGGCAGCTGCTGACAAATCCAAATGTTACGACGCCTGCTAGTACAAATACACACTAAGGCACAATAACAATAATGTGTGTGACATACCAGCATCTTCTGGAGCTGCTCGACCGTCTGATTAGCAACGCTGATGCCGTTTATCTCCCGGATCTCGTCTCCTACGTGCAGAGTCCCTAAAGCGGAAACAGAATACGTTAATAAAGGCAGCAGACGCCAGGACGCAGCTGTTTGGCCTCCCCTCTCAGGGAGCATGACCCATAGAAGCATTTCAATTAACCGCAAGTTAGTCCCACCAACAGTTTCCATTATCCGTCTGATTCTTCTTATTTTCAGAGTACTTGGATAGGGATGCGTACCTTGTCGATGAATCATTCCACCGTGCATGATTCGCGCCACGATGCAGTGGTTCAGTTCATTCATTTTCAGAGTGATGCCCTAAAGGAGACAGACAGAGGGTGAGAGGGAGACCTGAGGGTAACCGTACCTTCTGTTACACATCATCCAACACCAATGCAAAAGGAACACTTGGCGTTGGACAAGCACGGCAGCCCTACTCGGGGGTTTAAAAATCAGTACATCTGGATTCTTCTAAATATTTACTACCGGTACATGTTTCCAAAAGTTAACTGGGTGTTGAAAAGAAAGACTGCGCATGTATCCGTATGTGACAATCTGCTGGTCAACGCACCATGGGCTCGTCTGTGTTCTTCTGGAACTGGACCAGGCGGACCCGGGTGACGTTCTCCAGGTCCATGTCCCCGTTGGTGCTGTCTGGGGAGTCTCCGTTCAGGTAAGGGGAGGTGGGCGGGGGGGTCACCCTCAACGCATCGTCACTGTACACCTCGTGGGCCACCACGTCGTGGGTCTGCAGCAGAGCCTGGGTTGTACACACACACACACACACACACACACACACACACACACACACACACACACACACACACACACACACACACACACACACACACACACACACACACACACACACACACACACACACACACACACACACACACACACACATTAATGGTCAGTAAGTCTGTTTTTTCTATAGCAGTGAAGTCTATTGCTACTGCCAGTAATTACACCATGCTGTAAACACAAGAGGACAGCCACAGGCCATGTCAACAACTGTTATGTTGAGGAAAGACTTTGGACTACAATCCCAAGCTGCTCTGAACAACTACAGCAGAAAACACTCCAACAACGTGTTACTACACGCACACACACACACACCAACTACCATGGCCATGTGGAGAGCTCCAGCATTGAACCATGTGGCTCACACTAATCCTCTCCGGCCACTAATCGTGTCACTGACACACTGAGTGTTTTCACAAACACGGCAACACGCTGCGTTTTGCCAAACAGTCACATCTGCTCACCGCAGAGACAACGTGTTCGTTAAGGCGGTGAACATCACTGTGGCTGGTTGACGATAATGAAGAACAAAGTATTTCCTTGGGTCATAACTGGAGTCCAACGCTACACACAAAAACATGTAAAGGCTAATTATCTGTAAGTGAGCTGTGTTAGCCTTATGTGCTACCATGCTTAAACCCTTCACATCCATTCTACTAAAGCACTGTGGCAGCCAGTCGGGTCAAAGAGCAACGGGGGCTAATTGGATTTAACCGAACCCCTGGCGCTGTGACTGAATCGGCCTTTATGTGGGCTCCCTATAGATAGTACTGTTCGACATTTAGCTGCAGTTCAATTTTGCAAGTGACAACAAATTAAACAAACGCAATACAGACGACTGTACATGCATTCTTGAACACTCTTGAAATTACACTTTTACTCTACACGGGCCAAACTCTTTCTAAATAGTTATACCTTAACATGGCGTCCAAGTGCATCAGCGTTAAATCCAAATATACTCTTTAATTGTCCTTCTAATCCATTTCAGCCTCTACACCACTCATCTGACAAAACTCCTCCTGCCTCCTCCTCGGCTCTCTTCCCTCTCCCTGTGTCCGTCCCTCTCCCGGCTCAGGTGCTAAGGAGCTTTGTGGACTTTGCGAGAACCCTATTTTCTGACACCATATGTTGTAATCTCCCGCCCCAGTACTGTATGCCTCGAGTGCACATGGGCCCAAAAAAATCTAATACATCTTTCCCCACCATGAAGTGTGGCTGTGTGAGGATCCTCCTGAGCTCCTTGGCCTCCATGTTCTCGGGGTAACAGGAGAGCGTTTCCAGTACCTGGTGAGGAATAATAAAGGAGAAACAGAAAGCTTTTAGGATCCCCAAAAATGATCTCAGCTAGTGGTTCAAATGACATCAATGAGATCCCTGTTTTAAATGTGTTTCCCAGATTTAATTGCGTGTTTATTTCGTGAAAACGAGCAGCCGGTTCCTCACCTCTTTGGCTCGCTGCACTCCGTCACTCGGAGGGTTTCTGATCTGAGGGGACGACCTGCTGTTGATTTTGTCATAGAGCTGAAACGACAAGTAAGCGCAATTTCATCTTGTTAGACAAGGCAAACCCACACAATATGAATTGTACAGGGGCATTAAGGACTAATAGTGACAATAGCTAACTCTTGACTTGTGATGCCCCCTACCGGTCGCTTTTGGGATTTCTACTCACATCTAACAGGGTGTGGAGGTGCTGGTCCTGGAAGACGCTGTGCAGGAAGTCCATGTCTTTCTCGCTGCAGTCCGTCAAGGCGTGAATCTCCTCTAGACTGTCCAAAACCTGCGACACTGCCCCTGAAAACACACGTTATACACTCGTATAAATACAATGAAACACACGCCCACTGTTACACCCAGCAGTCGCTGCAAACACTCGCAAAACTACACAAAATGCAAAACACTGAACATCAACACGCAAAAAATAAAAGCAGAAACACCACACAAAGAAAAAGGCAAGCAAGACATCACAACAGAGTACACACACACACACACTCAGAACGATTTAACCCCAAGTACCTGCTGCACACATGCAGCAAAACCAGAGAAACAGCGGTATACGGCATCAATAAAAACATCAGAGGAAAGTTACTTCAAAAAAGTCACAGTGTGGAGGATGGGTGACGAGCAGTACGCCCAGGAAAAATGCAGAATATAAAAAAAAAAATTCTTAGAAAGCAAAGTGAAAATATTTGAACGTTCATTAAGATATTTAGCCATAAAACCAGTAGTTTTCCCGACATCAACAGAGTCTGCGTTTGCCTAACAATCAAATACTCTTTGGAATAACAGATGCACGTGTAGAGAATCATCCCATTCACAAAGCGGTGGACTGCTGGGCTAATGAGGGGATTTGAATGTATAATTACTGTGAGGCGTGACACACGAGATTTTTTTAATATATTTTTCAGGTGTTAATTACTTTAGGAAAATCTTGTTGCACGTCTGTTTACATGCATCATCCAATTAGAGAAACATATTTTAAACACAGACGTGTACAGATCAATAATAGAGTACAGTACTGTATTTCTCTAGGAAATGAATCCAACTAAATAATAATGTTCTCCTGTTCACAATTATTCTGCACAATCCGTTTGAAAGACTGAACAGTCAGTCAACTTATTACAGTCACTGTAATAAAATGTGCTGATGGTGACTTGTCAAATGTGCTGCACTTTAAAATAAATGTTATACTCTTATTTTGCTAATTGGAAAAAGTAACAATCACAGTATATGTCGTAGACGGATTCTCGTGTATTATTACAGGTCAAAACGTAGCATTAAAGTAGAGAATTCCAGAGAAGGACAGGAGAGAGGGAGACAGAGGGTTGCAGGATTATAACCCATTCATTTAACACTCGGAGGGATACATGCAGCTAAAAAGCGTCATGATGATATTGCAAATCATGAGTCTAATGGCAGGCGGGGAGAGGGATACGTACTTTCAGCAGCTAGCAGTCCTACAGACAGCACGGCAGAAGAAAAACAACACCAAACAAAGATTAGAGGAGGTGCAGTGCAACTAAAGATGTAACAACCCACAGAGAAAGTAAAGAGAGAACAGGCAGACACACTAAAGAGTCAGTGCGAGGAGGCAAAGGGATAATAAAAGGAGCAGGGGGGAAAATCAGAGAGGAACATTCGCAAAAAGCAGCAAAACTAGGAAAAATCTGCGACTACAGCAGGGATTCCCACAATGAGGGGGGCTGCAGTACTAAAGGGCTCAGGGGAATGTTGTCGTGCAGTTTTTATTTATAAAAAACGTTAGCCACCCAACAGCTAAACAGCTATTTCATTATGACCTGGTCAAATGACCATGGAAAAGCGCGTGGAGTCGTTGCATTTCTACGGTCAAGCCTGACACTTTTAAAGCTAATATAAACTAACCTCAACACTGTGATAAAAACTGCATGAAAAGTTACTCCGACTCTGAAAAATACATTTTTACTGGAACAATATTGTAAAGAAAAGTTCAAAATATACCTTAATATATATGCTGTCAGAAATGTTGTATACATTTTAGAAGAAAATATTGTATTAGAAAAATAACTATATATTGTAAAAACACTATGAAAATAAAACTGAAACAATATTGTAAAAATAAGCTCAAGAAATGACACTAACATTTTTCTAACCGTTTTTAATAATAAACCTTTGTTGATTAATTCACATGAAAACCAGACAGTTACTTCATGGGGTATGTCTCCAATAAAGAAATGAAGACAAACACAGTCAATCACTGCAATACACTACAAGCCTTCCTCTGGTCCACGGGGCTACATTCAAAGATAAACCGGTCACCAGGAAGCTGCAGCAGACTGCCAGCTCGGCAGAAAGGACGTACGATAGCGGCTACACGTATAACCTCAGCACACGATGTGAGGAGCTTTGCACAAATTAATCAGGGGGTGATGTAGTCTACCTCTACAGTTTACAACGACGCTGGTTTCCGCATGCTGATAACTACTGACGGGGTACTGCCTGCACTCTTTTCAGCAAAGGAAGTGAAAGTGTGTGGCTGAGACAGGGAAGTGAGGCTGTGGGGCAACATCTGTCTCCATCTAAACACAGACAGCTGGAGAACACACCAGAATAGAAATCACCAGAATAGAAAGGGCTTGAAAAGTGAATGTGTGCAAATGTGTGCTTCATCTTTGACCTCACCAGTGGATGATCACATTCAGGGGGACCTAACTCTTATTTGCATACAAACCGAATCATCTAAATGACTGTATTTATGGTCTTTTAGGTAGCCCAATCTGAAAATAAATTGTGTGTTGAGGTTAGCAACTGAAATAGAGTTCTTTAGTGGGATATACCTGAGGAGGTGGGGTCATCTGTGTAGTCATGAAGCTCCTCTGGAGGGTCTCCGTAGTAGGAGTTAAACTTGTGGCTGGAAACGGCTGCCAGCACTGCACCCTGGGACACACAGAGGGGAACAGCAGCTTTTACACAAAGCCTCAGCAAAGCCAAATGTTGTGGGGTTGTTTTTTTAATCATATGTCTGTATATGAGGGCTGTTAAGAGACAGACATTAATCTGGGTCATGACAAGCAGGTGCACACTGTGGAGGAGTTTGCACCTCCTCTCATATCAGATTAAATCTCTGAGTCTGTATTCTGCTGACCTTCAGCTTCCTCCTGCCGTTGAACTTCCTCAGCTGCTCCACGGTCTCAGGCAGGTGGATCTTGTAGGCGTACCTGTCCCTCTCCTGCACACATCAAACACAGATACTCACATCAGTACAAGAGGAAGGTAAAACACACAGGAAGGAAGGGGGGGGGGGGGGGGGACCTTTAAAGCAGTGTCAGAACAGATGTGAAAGCAGAGCTGTGGTTCAAAGCAGAAGGAAGTGCTCTAGTGTCAGCATCTGTGAGAGCAGTGGTTTAAAGGTGACCAGGACAAAAAACACTCTTTTTTTTGGTGTGTGTTGCTGACAGTTCTTGTGAATGTTTTGGTAATAGTGTGTGAACCACTATTAATAAGTCAACTATTCAATACCCACCCTTTAGTTTGTTTTCTACTGATTTTAAATGTATTTTTATTCAATCATTTCATTCTTGATATATTATACTTCTACTGGTATTATGCATTCTTATTCATCACAAAGCTATGTGTTTATAAGCTTTGAAGTGGGGTCAGTACCTTTTTATTTTCCGTTGGTGATTCACACTTTGTTTTACCTGTTGTGTACGAACAGTGCTATATGCAGGGGTGCACATAACTGGTACGCAGGTACGCATGCGCGGCACAAATCTGAATTGCGTAACGTCACTTGTGTCACTACGCGCCTTTGCGTACCTCAAAACATCAAAACAAAACACATATTTCGTCTACACGTGTTTCTTGTCAACACTCAATGGAGTAAACTACTAGGCATGTCAAAAAACCCAAAGACATTAAGCAGCTACGTTGCCGTTTCGCTCCCTGCAAAAAATCTTTCTATGACTGATTGAACTGGAGCTGGGTGAGCCGCGCAGGACATAACCGACGGACCTGTGAAGCTTTCCAGGAGGCAGAGGCTTAGATCACTGGACGACAGAGTTGGTCGCCGTGTGCACAGACAGGGTTAACGTCGGTATAAACAACAGAATTGTGCCAAAAGTCCGCCAACTGGCTGCGGTGGGAGACTCCCCTGTGCACATTCTGTGCCCCGCGCACACACTGGAGAACTGCGCAAAATCATCTGATCACAACGTTCACGCTCTGTGGTCAAGCTGCTGCAGTTTTATTTACACCAAAGTGGAGTGAAACACACAGCTGCAAACTTACTCAGGGTGTTATGGAAGAGTTTGAAATCAGACAGAGGTGGAAGAAGTACTCAGATCTTGTGTAGGAATACTCTGTTACAGTAAAAGTCCTGCATTCAAAATGTTACTCAAGTAAAATTAGAAAAGTATTATCAAAATATAGTGAAAGTAGCGACAGTAAAAGTATTCATTGTGCAGATTGGTCCATTTCAGAATAATATATATGATATGTTTTATAATGATTGATCATGAAAGTGTTCTCAAAGCTGGTAAAGGAGCAGCTAGTTTGAATGACTTTGTATACTGCAGGGTAGCTTGTGAATTTACTCCAGGTGGAACTAAAGTCTGATTTAACACTTGAGTATATTTCACATCATTCATCCACATCTGTGAAGTAACTAAAGGGATTAAATACATGTAGTGGAGTAAAAGTAGAAGTACAAAGTAGCATAAAATAGAAATACTCAAGTCAACTACAAGTATCTCAAAATTGTACTTGAGTAAATAAGTGTGCTTTGTTACTTCCCACATTTGAAATCAGATATGACTTCAAGTCATGTGATCATTTCTTAGTATTTGATCCTTCAACTTGGCCTCAGGAAATGCAAGGACTTCACAGTTTTGGCAACAAGTTTTGGAGAAAGCAAATCGGAGGCTTAAAAAGAGACAGGGAGGTGCATCTTCATCATCTTCATCATCTAGCATGCAAGAAGTGTAAATTGAGGACAGTGAAGGAGACACTGAGGAGGACCACGCTTCGTGTGGGGTGAGTACCAAACGCTGCCTCTTGGTACTCATCTGAGTAACTCACTAAAAAAGTTATGTGCACCCCTGGCTATATGAATTAAGTCTGGGTCGTTTCATTCGATACGTGCTTTACAAGTGATTTTGACTTGACTTTAAAACAACAAATTATGATATAATCCCTTACTTAAATTACAGTGAATGTATTTGTTTGAGCCCTTTTTACTTAATAGGATAATTCATGTTTGATTATTCGTCTAATGTCTTAGATTAGATTAACCTCATTATTTGATACGTATATTTCACTGGGATTTTTTTTTTTTTTAGTGTTTGTTGATTTGTATGTGTGTACTTACATAGCGCCTAAAATCTGCCACAAATCATCTCGTCTCTTGTTAAGATTAACGGCCCGTCCACACAGCAGCGTTAAAAAAATCTTACAACGCTTCTGCCCATTCACTTTGCCTCACTTTTCGCCGAACTGCATTGTGGGAAACAGAGCGGAGCTTTCCAAGCTTTTCAGGATTCAAAAGTTGAGCAATGTTCAACTTTTGAAGCTGAGGTAGAAGCGTCAGTCAATCAAATCCCGTTTATGCAAATCTGCCAGTTCAAGCGCTAGCCAATGAAACCGCGTGTATGCTGGGAGAGACATACCGCAGGTCATTTCCTCATATTCCAAAAAATGGAGGAGAAATTAATTATAGCGGTAGGGAATCACACGGTGCTTTATGACCAGTCCCTATTTACCTACCGGGATACAAACCGGAGGAGCCAGGCATGGAGGGAGGTGGCAGAGACGGTGGTAGGTTTTCGCCTGTTTGGGGAGTTTATATCCAGTTTACTTCGGGCTTTTTTGCTTCGTATGTCGGGGGCGGGAGATTCATGTGATTGGTTGTTGCTCGCAAAAAATCCCCAAGCTTCAGATACGCCCACCTCCAAGATTTTTTTAAACGCTGCTGTGTGGACGCTCCGTAATGTATTTCTATGTACGCTTCTTGTTCCAACTTCCGCATTTATTTTGAAACAGCAGTACTACTGGCAGCTGTGTGTGTGTGTGTGTAATCTCGCCTTCAGCCAGGGGTGGTTGAGGGCCTCGTAGACGGTGATCCTCTCGGCGGGGTCCAGCATCAGCATGCGTCTCACCAGGTCCTTGGCGCTCTCAGAGATGTTCGCCCACTGGCGGGGGTTCATCTGCACGAGTAGAGACACCCAAACACACGCATACATAGGAGGACACTTTTAGACACGTGTATTGGGTAACAAAAACCACTGTCATCAGATCGCGATAAAGAATGTTGGAAGAAGTCAGTAAAGTCGTACCGTGTGGCGGAAACACAACGGACAGTGACGTCGGCTCGTCAATGAGCTCATACCTTGTATTTCCCCTTGATGATAGCCTCGAACAATCGCTCCTTGGTGCCGTAGAAAGGCAGGCAGCCGGAGAGGAGGATGAAGAGGATGACTCCGCACCCCCACACGTCCACCGGCTTGCCGTACGGCTCTCTCTTCACCACCTCTGGAGCCATAAAGTGAGGAGTACCGACTCGACCTGAGCAGCGCAGACAGAGAGAACAGTGACTCGGAGTTTAAGTGTGACTGTAAAACCAGAGCATGGGGGAAATGCTGTCTAATGGTATAAGGATGCAAAGGCGTAAATGCGAGGATTTGGGTTTTCCCTTTCCTGTAGGGTTTTGCGTGTATGTTGTATACGATCAGACACATTGTACGTGATGGCTAAGAGGAGGGACATCTCTAAGCTATGGGAAAAATAAATACCTTTTTGAACATTAAAGCATGTAAAAATGTTACCGCGCAGTGAAACCTGAACATTAGCATAATATGTCCTCTTTAAATGGGTAGTGAATACAAACAATTAAGAAAACAGTGAACATGTCTGTCAAACTAAAGTTGCTCTTAGCATATGCAGATATACAATGTGGAGGCATGAATCCTGTACCTCCAGCTACTAAGCCAGACTCTCCCAGCTGTATTGCCACTCCGAATCCTCCCAGCTTGACTGGAGCAGAGTTCTCCTTCGAGGCCAGCAGCACGCAGTGAGGCTGCAGAGGAATAAAAGAGAAGCAAAGTTAGAGGAACATGTCTAACACATTTTACATTTCAACAGGTCAAATGGGGGAAATTCATTTCGAAAAAAATGCCCTGCGCAATATCTGCTCACACGCATGATTATTGTTTTTGCTGACACCAACAAATATTCTCTGCAATTCTTCATAACCGTGCAGAGCATTGCTTTACTCTGTGCAAAGGTGCAGGATCTAGCATCTTCGAACGCTGGTTAGTGAGCCACGGTTTCACAATGACAACTCCACATGCAAAGCTGTGACCACACTCAATGATGATGCTGATATGAACATGAAGCTGTTCTTGCCCAAGGATTAAGTCACCACACAGGAGATCATAAGCATCAGGTCACATGCATGAATTTCAAACTTTAGATAGTGTAACAGGACTGGGCTGACAAAAAAGTATAAAGTGGTAGTGCAGCAATCATAACTGAGGCAGTGTTTAAATCCAAAAAAGGGCTTTATTGCTACCAAACTCAAAAACACAAAAGCTAACGTAGCCGGGCCGCTAACCCACTTACAAAAACTTGTTCTTCCACTGGGAGCCTCCTGCTCCCTCCATGTGCCACACCAAACTGAACAACTCTGTGGGCTTTGTCTCAGAGTGATCAGCACCAGGTGTGTGGGTCTCCACACCTGCTCCCGATACACCCACCTGTTGGGAATGTCGGTGCCTCCCACTACCCTGCCTCTCAGCCTCACAATAGTTGAAGCCGTAAGACAGCTGCTGCGTGAGGTGTTGCATTTCACCGATAACAAATAAGGTCCTGGGATCGGAGCGCTAGGTGAACTTCGGGGATTGTAAAGTTGGTCACCTGTCACCGTTGTTGGAAACTCAGCCAAAAGATATGTTTTATTGGCGACATCGCACACAAATGCACGACAGACAAGATTAGTGTCGCTGTGGTGGGCATGAACTATTAAAAACTACTCTTCTTAGAAAAATGAATTCAGTGTACTGTAGCTCATGAACCAGACAGAGTGTGGTGGGCTCACTTCCTGTCTTAATACTTTGTGCACTTCTCGTAATATGGAGAATTGAAAGGTTGTGGGAGGGGGTGTTAACCGAGGCGGTGCAAGATAGAGAGAGAGAGATGCAGCCAGCGAGAGAGGAAGAGAGAAAACAAGAAGCGGAGAGGAGCGGCAGACTGAACAGAGACATCTGAGGGGAGAGGGTGAGAATAGAGAAGGACACGGACCGCTACAGAGGAAGACTGAAGAACAGAGGAGGAAGAGGAGATTCCAACAAAAGGACGTGAGAAAGGAGTGTGCAGGATTTGTGACTCAGTCAGATAGTGAAGAAAAAAGGACGGTTTAATATCAGATTAAATTCATGGAGGTTCAACAGACCGTGGATTGCTTTGCTGCTGCAGCTCTCGACACTTTCCCACACATTCAAAGTGCAGCTGTGCTGAAATCTCTCCGGGAGGAATATTGACGGTGAGTGTTCTGCTCTAATCCAAACATCTGTGGCTTTGAGTAGACGTATGTATTAGCGTGCACTTCTCTGCTTTACTTTAATACCGGGGAGAGGAATTTAGGAGTTAAATAAGAGTGCAAATTGCAATTAGATGTGAATCCAGATCCGCCACTGACGTGCAAGAACTTATTTTTGTTCAGAGAAACATTTATTTATTTTCCCGAGCCTCTTTTGTACAGGTGCTTGACCTTTTTTCGGCATTACATGAATTACTATAATTTTCAGTGTTACATGTGCGACCTTTAAACACGACAACCCACGCATCACTCACCTGGGTGTGCATTACTCATGAAATACGTAAATGCACTGTCACAAAGGGCACTTCACTTTCTTGCTTTTCAATGTAAAACCTTTTTAATAAACTGACGATTGTCTTTTTGGTTTTGTCCTCAGAGTCAAAGGATCAACAACTCTGAAGTCGCCACTCTTCCGACACAATGACCACCGCTTCCTCTTACCTGCTCTTCGCTCTTTCAGCCTCTTCCTCGTCTGACTTCTCTCTTTCTACCTCTACTTCAACCCTCCCCACGTTGATGTTTACCGACACCTCTCTTTCTAATTCCTCTTCCTCTTCCTCAAACCAGACTAAGTGTTCGTTTGATGACCACGCCCTCCGTCTGCCTCTCGCCATTCTCTACTCCCTGTTCTTCCTTTTTGGGCTTGTGGGTAACCTCTTCGCCCTGTGGGTCTTCCTTTTCCTGCATTCAAGCCGCAACTCTGTGCGTGTGTTCCTCATTAACTGCGCCGTGGCTGATCTGGTGCTCCTGGCGTGTCTGCCCTTCAGGGTTTTCTACCATCTCAATGGAAACCACTGGGTGCTGGGGTCCGTCGCCTGCAAGATGGTGGGAAACCTTTTCTACATGAACATGTACATCAGTATCACGTTACTGGGGCTCATCAGCTTGGACAGATACCTGAGGTTGAAGGGGAAGGGCAGAGCGCGGAGATGCGCCAGGATGACCCTGTGGGGGCGCAGCCGGCACTGGAGCTGGTTGGCGTGCGGCACTCTGTGGGGGCTGTCGCTGGTGGCGCTGGTGCCCATGATTGCTACAGCAGAGGACAAAGACTTCCAGGGCAAGTGCTTTCAGTACAAGCAGCGGAGCAGCAAAGCCAAAGGGAAGGCTTACTTCAACGGCGTGCTGGTGCTGCTGTTCTGGCTCGTCTTCGTCATGCTGGTGGTCTCCTACGCCAAGATCGCTTCCCAGCTGATGAAGGTGTCCCGGGACAAGCCGGACCTTCCCAACGCGCACAGATACCAGCGCACCGCCAAGAAGTCCTTCTTCGTGCTCTTCCTGTTCACCATCTGCTTCGCGCCCTACCACGCCTTCCGCCCCGTCTACATCATCTCGCAGCTGAGCGAGGCGGTCTCGTGTGACTACTTAAAGCTGGTGGACCGCACCAATGAGATCATGCTGTTATTCTCCGCCTTCAACAGCTGTTTGGATCCCGTCATGTACTTCCTGTTGTCCGGCACAGTGCGCAAAACCGCCCTGCGAGCGATTGGACACCGACTCGCCAACCGGTTCATCTTCCTTAATGACGCGACGTCAAACAGCTCGACCACAGAGTTCAGACGAAGTTCTGTGCCTATGACTAACACCCCCTCGGGCACCCCCAGGACGAGCATCTGCATCATCAACTCCACCCTGCGCCGCACAGGACTGAACGCGGTGCCGGCTACTGGATAACAGGGATGACGTTATCTGACTTTTCAAGCATAGTCCGGACTGTTTGGACAATTCTTTGTAAATCGAATCAATGCACATATCTTAATATTTTGTGAAAACAATAAATGTTTTTTTTACCGATTACCTTCAATCACCCAGTTGGTTTCTAACTTCCTGTTCAGTGGACTGTGACAGAAGCATTTCTAAGAATACATGCTATGAGAGAATTGGTACATTAGAAGATGAGTTGTTCATCTGTGGTATGATCTTGCATATTTCAAAGAAAGGAGAAGTATGGACAGAGACCATTTTTGTTTCTTTCCCCCTCACAGATTCAGCTTATGTTGTACAAAAACCACAAGTGACAATTTAAATCAGGAAATTGTCTTGCTAAATTGTTGCAATTGTGTTAAGAGGCAGCAACCTGCCACTCCAAGAGAGTTCAAACAAACACCAGTAGGAATGTGCGACTACCGTTTCACCCAGGTTCGACCCAGCACACAGCGATTGGTTTTACACTGAAAATAAGGCCGTGTTGATCCCTTTGGGGACCGAGTTGTCAAGTGGTAGAGATAGTGTGAGGATCAGAGGCCATCTGCTGTGCTAGTGTCTAATGCCTAGGTGGCTAATCCTGTTGAAATCACTGGTTGAAGCTAATCCGACTAGAAGAACTCTTAACGCACAGATTTGCAAAATGCAATGGCTTCAAGGTAGTTAGAGTAGTTTGTTTTAAAAGCCACATAAAAACTAGAAGATAATGCAAAGAGCGTATGTGTGTGTTTGAACATTTCTCGTAAACAGTGTTTGACCTTTTTTCACCCACAGACAGTTAAGGTACCATCTTCTTCACACGTCATATGAGAGTTTGTGGCATTTATGTAACACCTTTAAGCTGGTGTTTTTGAGTGGATCTCACCTTTACATCGCGGTGAATCACATTGTTGTCGTGGCAGTACCGAAGCGCCTCCAGAATCTGCCTCATGTAGTGGCTGGATGCAGGGAGAGCAGAAACAAGACACCCGGGAGATCATTTGGGGCATCCACAGAAGATGTTCATTAATATTGAAAAAGCTCTGTGTGTCCTACCTGGCCACTGCTTCGCTGTACACAAATCCAGCATCAGCTCTCTTCACAATTTCGAAACACAGGTCTGCTCCGTCCATACTAAGAGAAAGAAAGAAATTAATTGACTGATTATAAACCAGAGTTTTCCCACAGTGCGTAAATCTACATCACTCAGGGAGCCATTTTATGAGCTGCTGTCATCGGCATAAACACAAAGGCAGTGTATTTTCATTATAGCACTTCTCAGACAGTAACAATCCTAGGGAAGCTTTCTGGAGGACATGTGATTCACAACATCCACACAGAGGAAAACAAATGACCCCGGCAGGATGATTAAGAAAATGTGAAAAATAATAAAAAGCAGAGAGCAGACTCTCCACTCCTGTAGGTTAGAGAATTGGAGGGATGAAACCCTATTTAATGGTCACACATGCAGAGCACACAGTGACATTTAATCGCTGCTTTTAACCCATCCTAGTAGTAGGAGCAGTGGGCAGCTATTGTACAGCACCACAAGGAATACGAGTGGGGGAGGTGGGGGGGTTGTCCGGTGCCTTGCTCAAGGGCCTCTCCAAGTACCAGTCCACACTCCATATTTAAGTATGTTTCGGGGACATGAACCAGCGACCCTACGGCTCACAGTCCAAGTCCCTACTGACTGAGAAACTGCCGGACATGGTTATATGTGAGACAGTGATGCAAGGCTGAAAACTAGTAAAAATGTGTCAGAATAAGTATTTGTGTCTAGTTGCCATATTTTTCCCAGGTTATCGGCATCAAAAGGTGGAGCCATTTTTGTATTCTTTATATAGCACTGCTGGATATGTTAAACAACAATTATCAGATACACAGTCAATAATATTTATACGTCATACTTTATGGCTTCTCTTTTTGGCAATATATGATAATAGTCTCTTTAATTTCCAACAAAAACAATGCAAATATACCATAAACACTGAGGCATAGCTTTTCAGGTGGAACCCAACACTTTGGTTATAACACATATTTGGTTTCCACCAAAGTTACACATGTAACAACTAAAGGTATGTGGGCTGGTAGTGTTGGGGAAAAGGTGTGAAATCTCCATCTCCTATTCAGATAATCACACACCATTTATATATTGTGAAAACAGCATCTTGTGCGTGGGACTGATCAGCTGTGATGCTGGGTAAAAATAAGTTAGGGGTTAGGAGGTTAAGAAGGATGAAAATGTATAATATAACAAACCCTAAAGTGGTTAACATGGTGCATGAGGGACAGACTTACTATTCAAAGACCATGTAGAGCATGCCGTCAGAGCTGTAGGTCTCCAGCAGCTCCACGATGTGCGGGTGCTTCAGCATGTGGCAGATACTGGCCTCTCGCTTCAGATCTACAAGAGACAAACCATACCATGAGACATTACGTCAAATAATGTAATCGGGATACAAAAAAAGGAACTGGATTTCCTTATAGTTACATTCATAACTATTCATAAAATAGTGTGTGAGACGTTTTTGAACATTGAAGCATGTAAACATGTCACAGTAGAATAACAAAATACACATATACATTAGTTCACATGTATTGCCTTTTTGCAGGCCTCTCTTTATCAGGTGCCGGTTAGCTGAAGAAGCAACAGTAAATCTCTCCTGCACTGAAACAATCTCCCTGATTTATCGGTTTCATTTTGCAGGGCTTTTTAAATGAGCTTCCTCTGCTGGCTCATTCAAGGACTTTATGTTCTCCGGGACATCAGCAGCTCCGGTTTTAAAATGTCTGACTCTCCTTGTAGGGGTATTTGTCATTTCCAAAACCACTTGCTTACATTATGCGGCGAAATGTCAACGCTGAGGAACAGATATGACTTTGGGCTGTTTCTACCCAAACATATCAGGTTCAACCGCCGCACTTAGCAAACACACTCTCTGCATTATTGAGGGCTTTAAGCACCTGCCTTTTTCATATATCATAATGCATTCTTTATTCAAAGGTGGAATGATGACAATACATTTATATAATTTAGAAAACATCAGATGACATTTAGGTGAGAAAGCTCCCTGATGTTCATTTCAAATCCTCACCACCAGAGGGTGTACAAAGCTTTTTATTTACACGTTTTCTTGAAAGATACTGAGCTTTCACATGTTGGGTCCACAGACAATCTGGTGTTTAGCAGACATACGCCAGATGTAAGGCCGCGACAATGCCAATTTAATCGCACATTTAAATGCAGATTTGGCTCACAATCATCAACATCAGGCCCAATAACAGCACAATACAATTACTACATTGCTCTGTGAACTCTACTCTACTGACAAAACCTTAAATAACACACTACAGGAAAGGGAAACCCCAAAAAAGCATTATCGGGCCACTTTAAACAAAAAGGAAATAGTGAACAAGTGTTAGAAGAGGCTGCTAATAAGAGCCGACAGACATTATGTGCTGTTGTTGAGCTGCTCACTCCATAAAAACCTCATTTACACACTCCAGCCCCCATCTGCATGTCTACTGTTCTCAGTGTGTATGTGTGTGTGCTCAATGTGTCGTGACAGACCAGTATCATTATGCAACAGAGAGAAATGTCCCCGCTACAGAGCCCCTATTCTACTGTTCCTTTGCTTTCATTATTCCTCTCCTCCTCATCGTCAGCCCGTCTCATTGAGTATCTATTCTCCAGTGTAACTAACAATGATGCCCAGTGTCCGCACCGCAGCGAGGAACCCTCTCGGAGAGCCAGAGAGGCCTGGAACAGCCTGAATGAAAGCAATGCCATTCACTGGGCCTGATCCAAATCAATTCTTACAGGGAAGGTGTCGGCTAGACTACAGCTGGGAGATCATTCATTTTCATATAGGGATGCAATGTTATTATAGAGTCTGATATCTGCAGGATAGGGTTTTCTCTGCACAACAACGCTGGAGAATAATGAGGAAAGGCCCACTTTATAATATGAATATGTGTACATGTAACGTAATCAGGATACAATCATTTATTTCCTTACAGTATGAGAAAAATAAAGACCTTTTGAAACATTAAAGCATGTAAACATGTCACAGTGAAGCACCAAATACAAATACGAACCTGAAAATGAGCATAATTTGTCCTTTTTAAGTTTTTTCAGTGCCCATAAAGCTATAGTGTTAATTGAAAACGCTCAATTGTTTGCTCTCTACATTTACCTCTATTATATTCTGGTAATCCCGCACCCTGCTTTTTATCAATACTCTGCCCAATCTCTTAATTACACTATTAATCAAGAGTGTATCCACTCCCCTCACATGCTCACACACACACATATATTCATACAGAACTTGTTTGTAACTCAGCTTTTGCTTATTTTTAATGCTGACGCAGTCTCTTTTTTAACAAGCTACGGTGTGTGTGTGTTCCCAGGATACCACTCTCCAGATCTGGCTTCACTCCAGCGCTCTACCTCTCCACTTTGAGTCCACTTGCTTCTTTTGTGACTTTTTTTAAATGTCAGCAATGTGGGTGTCAAAAAAAAAGGTACAGTTTTCTTCTATCCTCGGTTCAACTTTGACTGAAACTTACCGAATGGGAATGCTGAGGTGCTGCACTTTCAAATGTAACCTCTTTGAGTTCAAAATAAAGTAACTGTTATTTTTGCAATTATCTTACAGCTGCAGCGCATATTAAAGAGTCTAAATGATAAATAAACTGATGTTTTTATGGAAAAAGGGTTATAACAAAAAAAGGATTTTTAAAGCCATTAGCTAGAAGATTTATATTTTTAAGTGAATAATTTAAGTACATTATGTTTTAACAAAAACATACATATGTACACAATTGTCCTTCATTTCCTTGTCTTGCTGTTATTGGCTACCCTGCTTATCTCTGACTGGGCCATCACAGATGGCACATAGTGAACGCCAACATTAGCAGCAACACACACACACGTATGATCTTTGCTGCATCTCTCGTTCTCTTTTACACACACACACACACACACTTAGACACACTTAGCATGACAAAGCACAAAACCACATGGTGAGGCATGGCATATCTCACACACGCATAACCACCACCACAACCTAACCAATACACACACAAAGAGGCAAACAAATGCAGATCCAACATCTATTATTACTCATCTGGGTGCAGCACGTGTCACATTACGCCTCGTGTATTTGCGCGTGAGAATGCCGGTAAACAATCTGTGTGTGCCTCGGTGTTTAATCATATTTGCAGATTATTCCCAAAATGTGTTGAAGCCCACAAGGAGAACAGGGTGGGGTTTGCACTCCAGAGCATGACACAAGCTACTTTCAAAGATGTAAGTAAGTCAGAGTAAGACTCTGTGATTGACACCTATCCTCTCTTATCCTGATCTGATGACTCCCATCTGCTGCTCAAAGTGCACGACAACAAACACCAGGATCTCATTTGCAGCCACGGTTCAAAGCAGCTCTGTGGGTTTCCTCACCTTCTGTGCTGAGGCCAGGGCTGGAGGTGAAGCTGGCCACATCCACGATCTTTACAGCAAACTGCTGGCCCGTGTCCCTGTTGATGCAGCGCCTCACCACGCTGAAGGGACCCCTGCGACACAGACACATGGAGCGTTAATGATTGAAGACATACAGACATAAAACCACTGTGCCTTTCTCATGTTCAAACACAAGAATACGTTCACTTAAAGAGGCCCTACTCTGCTTGGTGAGGTCTTTACTTAGCTGTCAATTTGTTTTATAGGTGCATGTAAATTGTCTGTAAAAGAGGCAGTTTCTCTCCCATGGTTTCAGACAGAGGGGTGCAGTATGAGACAGTCACAGTAGAGGCAAAACATACAAATATGAACCTGAAAACGAGCATAATAAATGTGCACAACAACACACAGCAGCTTAGGGCAGACATGGTTCCTACTCTGAAAATATTCTGGATTTACAGTGGGTGGTTAGCTAGGCATGCTCGTGCCAGTGGGAATTATAGAGCAGTGGTGTGCAGCACAGCTGTAAAAGCTAAAATAAAAGCTTTATTATAGGAGACCTGAGCAAGGAGACCTATCCAACAGAGGTTATTTCTGAACAAAATGTAGAAGCATATCTTGAAAGGGCTGTGTTTCCTGCTATAGCTGCAATGGGGCTGACACATTACATGTTTTCCAACAGGACGCAAGTAATTGTCAAGATTTTGCATTAAAACATCGTGCCTCCACCAGTGACTTTTACGACCCTGGAGAGACCTTCTCTGAGTATAACAGTCCATCCCAACTTAGTGTTATTTCTCACACACACACACATGCAGGTCAAATCCATGCAGAAACTATAATAGCTTTTATTTCATTACACTCACAGGTGCTTATGATAATCTCTTTCTCATTATGCCCAAGCATTAGATTAAATCAGTAACAAAGTGGCGGGAACAGGCACTGAAAGCTGAGACATTTGCACATTTTGTTTCCCCTAGCCATCTGAGAGTTACACACACACACACACTACACACTAAACACACACACACACAAGCCCCTGCCGTGTTACAGCTGTCTCTACATCTCCTAAAGTCCTCGATCCTCAGAGGCGGAACCAATGCTACCGGAGACACACACATAGACAAAAACACACAATAGCACCAAAAGTGGTGGCCATTTCAATTTGCTTTAACTTAATTAGCAAATTAACTGCCAGTGTGAGTGCCAAACAAACAGTAGAAGCCATTTACTGTAAGTGTGTGTTCATGTTTCCAGGATGGGGGGCTGCAGCTGATTTGCTCCCACATCTGCTGTAAAGATTAACCCGTGCAAACAAACGCAGGCAGCATGTGTGCACAGAGAAACCCTAAAACACGACACTCTTCCCCCCCCAGAGTTCACAGGAATCCCGCTGATGATGTGAAAACACGGCTGACCCTTGCGCCCCCGTGGGTTGAGGGTCTGCAGCAGCTGTGTTTCTTATTAAAAAACACTCTCAGATCTGTGTTTGACCGGGGGTCTCCGAGGCTGCAACCACTGGGATACAAACGATGCAGCGAGGCCATCTTTGCCACTGATCTAATGCGTGTCAATAAAACTCATTACCACCATTAAGCAATGAGGTGGGGTTTAGTGAACCTGCCAGGTTTCTGCACCGACCCCATTTGCAATCTTGGCTGTCATTTCAAAGAGGCTGCATGGAGAGTGAAATCAAATCCATGGGGCTGTTTCTAACTGCATTGCGAGTGAAAAGGGGGGGATGGGTTAGTTATTTTATTTAAAGAGGCCCTATTATGCTTTTGGGGGTTTTCCCACACACTCACCCCCTGCCTGAAACGCCTCCATTGGACTCCTTTGTTTGATTCCCGAACACAGTGACATCACTATCTAACACTCACACTTTCATTGGCCAGTGCTCCAACACATTGTACCCACATCTCTAAGCAGGTAACCAATCACAACATAGGTGGCCAGCTAATCAATCTGAGCAGACTGGGCTCTGGTTTCAGACAAATATGAACCCGAAAATGAGCAGAATATGTCCTCTATAATTATTCAAGAATGCAATTCATCCCATCATCTGGAATACAAAAAAAGAGAGGAATCAGCCATGTACAGTAAGCGGTTACATAGAGCATGTATGAGACAGAGAGATTCAGTGTGTGTGTGTGTGTGTCTGAGCGCAAGGAAGCGCAGAGGCCTCATGACAGTGACATCAGCGCAGCTGTGCTGAGTGGGCTCATACAAAACGCCCACACATGGCTCACATCCGACAGCGGCAGTCATCAAACATTAGCCCAAAGTGGCAATCTTTACAGACTGCTGCGAGGCTCGTTCCAACTCCCTGCTCCATGTAAATCAACTACGGGATATTAGAGCCATTTTTCACACTGGCCGTGAACCAATTCCCCTCTCAGGTTGTTTTTTTCTCCCTCTCTCCTAAACAGACAGGACACATCTGTGGCTGCAGACTCAACATCACCAGTGCGGCTCTCCTGAGAGCAAGCGTCTTTGCTTAAAGCAGCATTTTTGCTCTTTAGCCGAGGCCAGCAGCGAACATAATTCACCCGGGTTAGTCTGTCCCAAAGGTTTTAGGGGGGGAAATGTTTGCACAGATGTGAGATGCAGAAACAAATTTGAGTGTCTCGTTCAGCCAAACTAGTGGTTCTGCTTGCTAATCTTGTAAAATGATAAAACTTGTGTAAAAACTTCACTTTATTAATTATAGTGGCAATATGTTCAAAAATATTTAGCAGCCTGAAACGGGTTAAATTTGAGTATTGGTGTATAGAAAGAATTGATATGATGGCTTAGAGCTTAATAATAGCTGAATTAGTGGTGATGCCCGTGGAAACAGAGCTGACTATCGTCTATTCATACATTTGCTCAGAGGCTATGAATAAAGAAAAAAACAAACATAAAAGGGATTCCAACAGACGGCTTGAAGGATGAGTGCTGTTTGCCCTACTGCCCAAACCTAGCTCAACTGCAAAGCTGTTTATTTCACAAGTTCAACAAAGTTCAGAGCTGTTCATGTGGATGTCTAAGCAACAATAATCCAGAGTGCTTACTTATGCAAATTAGAGAATCCTTTGAATATTACCAGGGAAATTAGTATTCCGGCTGCAAATTGAGAATTTAGAGCAGAGACACCCTCAGGAGGTTCTACAGCTTTGGCAGACAAAAAAAAAGACTTTCCTCTACACAAACCAGGTTGGTTTATAGCACCATGCAGAGTCTGAAAGAACATCCATTTACAACTATTGATCTGCAACTGAAAGGACCAATTGAAGTGTTGAAGTGCAAGAAAAACATTAAAGAGTACATCTTATGCTCATTTTCTGGTTCATATTTTTATTTGTTGCTATACTGTGACACGTTTACATGCTTTAATGTTCAAAAAGGTTCAATCCAACCTAAAAAACACTTAAGAATTGCTTTTTAATGACCGAAGAATTTCCCTCTTGATATTTCCCTTTACAAGACAGATGGTAAGATGACACTTCAATAATGTGATACTGTATAGATCCCAGCAGGAATCCAGCCTCCTGCTTCAGGACACTCCAGATCAGTCGATGCTTGCCAAACTGGGGGCTTAAACCCTTCGTTGTCCAGCAAAACAATGAATGGGCAATCCAAATATAGCACAAAATGGACTCCAACATCACTACCGATATGAAATTAATTTTACGACATAACAAAGACAGGATTTAATGCACGTGTTTGCAAGGTACTGCCTTAAAGTGCATGTAGTTGTACCAAACAAACGTGTAAAATATCTGATACAATTTTATTACTAGTTTAAAATGAATCAGGAAAATAATTTAGTGATGCATACATCGATGTAAATCCCAACCAAAAAATGGCAAACATCAGAATCAGAAACGGGTTATTGCCAGGTAGGTTCAGATAGCGAACTATATTGAGAACAATGTAATACAAATATATTAATATAGCAATAAAATAAATAATAGCTTGGATTTATATAGCGCCTTTCATGAGACCCAAGGTCGCTTTACAAAGAAGAACAGGGGCAAAACAAACATAACAAAAACAAATGCAGTCAGACAGACAACACAACAAATAGATTAGGGGCCGAAAGCCTTGGCAAACAGATGGGTCTTGAGGGCCCTTTTGAAGGAGTCAAGCGTGGGGATGTTGCGTTCCAGAGGGTGGGGGCTGCCACACTGAAGGCTCTGTCCCCGAAGGTTCGCAGTTTGGTGCGGGGGGGTGGTAAGCAGGCCAGAGTCTGAAGACCGCAGGTTCCGGGGAGGGGTGAAGGATGTCCGATAGGTGCTGGGGGGCATGGGCATGGAGGGACTTGTAGGTGGAGGAGGATTTTGTATGATATGCGGGACTTGACCGGCAACCAGTGGAGGTGGATGAATAAAGCAGTAATTTACAACAAAATAGAATGCAGTGAATTATTGAATATAAAATATGAGCAGTAAGCAATATTTAAACTGTGTGCATTAATTAAACATCCCCCGGTTCAAGCTTTTCTAATGTGAGGATTTGTAGTGAATCTCTACCTGAACATTCTATACTTTATACATTACGTAAAAAGCTACTAAAAACTGATAAGCGACAACTAAAATGTTAGAAAAACAAATGGTCCTAGCAGCTTAACAATCTGGCCTTCCTGCAGCAAAGCAGTGTGTGTATGATTTGTATACAAAAGGCTGCATCTGTTGGGGGCAGAAACCTCCATTACACCACTAAAAACAATCAATGAAAATGTAAGATTTAAATGTCGTCAAACCAATTTCATTATCCCACTCCGGAAAAAAGCCAGAAGGCCGATCACTTCATTGGTTCAGAGTCGCACGTCGCAATATCCTCGGCTCTAATGAGCGCCCCAGAGCTGAAGTAAAGAGCACTGTGACTCCAGTAGTGCTTCTCAACAACCCAAGTCCTATTCAAACGGAATCATTACAGACAGAAATAGATTCAATTGCTTTAACACTTCAACAAGAGCTTAAATCTCAAAAACAGGCTGGTGCGTCACGTTAGACTGAGATTGCAACTCCAGCGTTATTCAAGATTTGGGAAAGAATGATTATTCATCTTATTTACATTGAAGGACATAATAAAGACAAGGGACTAGATTGCAAAGATCAGTTTCCCACAAGGACTTCTCTGCAGCTCTACCATACTTACAAATAATTCCTCTCTTGTGATTTTGGCCATATTGCAAATAACAATTAAAATCTCATTTGATAAGCCCCTAGGTCCCATGACATCACATGTTTACTGTACACCACAAACAATTAGCCTCAAGTCTCTACAATAGCCTGTGTCATCTTTCAGAGTTCATCCAGTACTCAGTTGAATTGACACCTGACCCGTATGATCTTCCTTTATTTAAACAAAGGCTAGTTTAACCACAGGGGAAGGGGAATAACATTTACACGCATGAGCTGTATAATCAGACTGTCAATGTGAATCGTTATAGCTGTGCTACACAGACAGAGATGCAGCTCTTGCTGTTGCCATGCAACTATAAAACCTGATTAATGAAAGGGTCCGTCTCGCTAAAAGTTCTAATATTTTTGCTCTTAACTCTCAGTTCTGATATTTCAATTATGCTTTTTGGTGTGTTTCCTTTCCTGTAGTGCGTTATAAAGGTTTTGTGCATGTCAATGGTCTGCAGAGTTCTCAGTGCTTAAGATATTCATTGCTATCGGGATGTTAAGAGCATTCCATGGAATATAACAAAAAGTGTATCTCGAGCTGGTTTCTCAAACTTACCTACCCCACCTTTAAGTAATGAATTAATGTCAGTGCATGAAACTCAGTATTATGCATCTATATACGGCGGCTATATCTTTAATGTCACAAAGAGACTTGCAAAATCTAATCAAAAATACACTTTCAGGAAAGTAATATCAAAACAAAAATGTCAACATAAACTCCATAACTTCAAGCAAATGAAACGACTAACCGTCTTTCAGTAGAAATCACCTTAAACATGGCTGCCTTTCCAATCCCAGTTTAGAGGAGATGAATACTACACAGGGATGGCGTCCCCTCTGCTCTCAATCCCCCCCAAGGCAGGGACAAGCCGCTCTGGGACAATAATAGACAACTTCAGAGGAACAAAAGAAGTCTCTCAAGGAGGGCCGGACAGGAGACGTTTGAAAGGAGGTCAAAAGGTTAGCAAGAGACACACGAGTATACAAGATCATCCAATAGACGCAAAGCCAATTCAATCCCAGCAAAAACAATGAATCCCTCTTCAATGTCTTTGTTTGGTTTGAAGGTGCCGCCTTGTCAGTTTCTTCTGCACACATACAGACAAACTCCTAAAATCCTCTGAACCTAAAACTAAGATTTCAAAAGCTGCTACACGGAAATAAATTGCCTTTATGAGACTTTAATGGGAACCGTCAGAGAATATAATCGGTTATATAAAATAAGCATGATAGTTCACAGCTTCTCTCCCACTGCTCCATTAGAGTCCTTTATTTACTTCCTGAACAAAGTGACATCACTATGAAACACTCGCGCACATGTCACAGTAGTAGTCACAAAATACAAATATGAACCTGAAAATTAGCACAAAAGGGCCCTTTTAACAATTAACATGTACTCTAGGAAACAGCAAAGCCAGACTGCTCCTGTCTGCACCTTAATACCAAACACTTACTTATAAGGTTATTTTTCTATGTCATAGACAAGCAGAAGTACACAAAACGATATAACCGCCAATTTTAATATCACAGCAGGGTTTCCGCCAGAAAAAAGCTGTCACACGAGAAAAGACAATAGACACTAAATCCTTCGCATCGAGTTATTACTTTAGTTTGAAAAGATATCTCAACAATAGATTTAGGAAAGATGATTAGATACCGTGCAATATGCCGTTACAACCCCTGTGGAGATCAATCTCGCTATCCCCTTACCTGCCATTACGGCCCGGCATCTGTCGAAAAATCATACTCTAGCAGAAATGTAGGACCGGGAAGATTCCCTAACGAGACAGACAACATGGGGATAGGGTTTCTATCGTGGTTGCCTGCGGCTATAAAGAATTTCCATTTCTTATTTTAAATTAACTACCATCCTCAGTGGTCAGTGGTCCGACAAGCTGTCCACTACAGTAAAACAGGAGGTTTGAAACAAAGTGGGAGATGGCTGCAGTCAATGGCCTGTAGGCATTATTTATATCCGTAGCCCCAGGGCCATCCCATTCCCAACTCCACTTGTCTCCATTGATCTGCCTCTGCCTCCCTTCCCATCAGGGCTGAGGAAAAATGATCCCCCCTTCTTCCTGCAACACATCCCAAGACACCAGAACTGAACACACTTGATCCATCATCTGCAGACAGTTTCATAAAATAACTGGCAGGATGAGAGTGATGTTCTGGTCTGTTCTGGGACATAACTGTGGCATCTTGCTTTTTAACTCGGTCATAAAAAAGGATCCAGACTATTGTTCATTCATTACTCTTCTGCTGACCATACCCTGCAAAACTGCTCAGAACACACATTTGCAAATACTCTCTTCCTCAGTATTAATCTAAGGCTTGGATTAATGTTCCATTCATCTACCAGCCAATGACTTTCTATTGTCAAATAAAACATACAAACTTGATGGTCTCACCATTTCCGCTCTTACTATCCCTAGTGGCTCCTTGTATCCCTTACTGGGACTCCATCCTCGATGGTCTTGGACCATCCATCAATTAGTAACCAGACAACAGGAAGTACCAGGATATAGAACAGGGCCTGGGGGTCTGGAGAGAGTGTGCCTCTTTCCCCAACAACAAACTTAATGGACCCTCAGATTTCCAGTGAGGGCAGCTTGCGGGGGGGGAGGGGACTGACTGGTAGCCCAGCACTGTGATGACCTGTCAGCATTCCCGCTTCACTCCAAGCAGGAATAGAGGAGCCATCTGACCACACAGATGTAACATGCAGACTGAGGCAATTGTGATTTAGATGAAAACATAAACATGCCAGACTGCGACTGTATGCAGGTATGGCAACTGTCGGGCAGGGGGATTTAGAGGAGGAAAATCCTGTCTGCAGACATTTTAGATGTGCAGCAATATGATTATTACACGTCATGTTATTTAAACCCAGACTCTATCCTCAACAAATTAATTATTTCTCCAATGTCAACAAATGGTATACAAGTAGAAATATATATTTAGTTGCACAGTACATACCTGTACTACTGCATCTTTACAAACTGTAATCAAGGAAGTAAACAATTGATATAGTCTCTAGTCAGTCTTGTTAATTCCCTTTTCTGCATGGATATGAAATGTCAGGCACATTCTGCAACTCAGTTTTGCTTACCTCCGGAAGGCCTATAGGATCATTATTATGATGTTTTACACCATACACACTCAACAGCTGAGGCAACACAACCTTATATTGATGTTTGACATAACTTTAGACTACCCAAAAGCATAGTATAGCTTCTGACTCTGGGAAAGTGAGGAAAAACAGTACATTTCAACCAAAATATTGCATCTCTGAACGATGTCTGCAACCAAATCACACATGTCATTATTTGATAACCAATGTCATATGTTCTACTGAGCATTACCTGATACGGTTTAAAACAATCCTGCCTCACCCGTTTCAGAACTCTGCATTAGGTAACTATGCTATTAAATTATATTATAAGGTGGAGACTGCATTTTAAGGAGTGACCTCACCAACCCAGTGAACTTTCCTCTTGAAACCCATGAGGGCATAAACATTAAAAGAGCCAGCCATAACGAAACAACATTAGATTAAATAACTAAAATAAAAAAGCAAAGAAGGAAAAATGGTTAACAGAGGTGGAAAAAGTACTCGGATTATTTACTGAAGTAATAGTAGCAGTACTACAGGGTAAAAGAATACTAGTAAAAGCACTGCATTCACAATTGTATTTAAGGAAAAGCAACAGATATGTGGAAATTATTAGATTAAATGTGTTACAATTATTAATGTGTTCATCACTTCAATGTTGCAATTTGTTCAAGTGGGGTTGATTTGAATTTCTTTATACACGGCTGGTATAAGTTACATTACACCACAGGTGTACTTACTTGCCAATCACCTCACACAGCTCGTAGACATCCTCGAACAGCACGTCGTCGTCCGCCATGGTCATATAGGTAGGCGAGGATGCTCTCCTCAAGATAGCCCACCCACACGGATTTTAGAGGATGCAATTGTGGGGTTTTACTGTCCCAAACAGCACGATCCTGGTAATGTAAAGCAACAAATGTCAGCGACAGGAACACAAAGTAACCACTCTAGTGTCCGAGTTAGCCGGCTAGCCACATTCGCTAGGCTGTCACTCCGCGGCCCCACCTTCTCTTCAGCTCCCGGTAGGCTAGCTAGCCAGCGAGCTAGCTAACCACAGAACAGCACCCAGGGCGTGGAGATTTCCTCCAGAAAAACACTCCTCTTTGCATGCCTCTTATTTGTATCTTACTGTTTGGATACCACAAGACGCAGGACTCCCCTTTGCAGCTTCCACCGACCAAGATGTTCCCTTCTCCGCAAGCTAACGGGGCTCTGGAAAATGGTTGGCTGGGTTAATGCGAGCTAGCTGTCGATGCAATAACCGGTTGGCTCGCACCGTTATTGCGCTGTGCACACCCAGTGTATCACAGATGGCTTATCCCACCGTTATGTGTCCGGTCTGCAATATGCTTCAGCTTCCAGAGCCCACATGGAAGACCTTCGCTTGCATGTCGACGACTATTCCGTTGCACAAGCACCGTCTGTGCTTGTGAATATTGCAATTATATTCCAACACCGCCGACCCTTCCTTCGTCCACCGTTGCTCCCGTTCTTACGGTGGGCTCAGATGCTGGCTGGCTTTGACTGGCTGTTCCTCCGACTTCCAGAAATGCCAGGCTCCTCCCTCTATCTTCCAGGAAACTGGTCCGGGCGGAGCCAAAATGGCGGCAAGGGGTGGACCCTGGCAGGTGTCCTAGTGCCGCCTGAGCCAACATGGCGTCCGGCAGGGGGGGCGATTTAGGCGCAGTTTCCTAATCTCCCCTAACGGTTGCATCCAGTGTGTCCCGCGCAAGCGTCGACCATCCAAACCCCCATCACCTTACGTCAGCCTTTCCCCTTCTTATCTCCATCCATTTCACATGCAGTGTATTCCTCTGTGTTGTCTCCTCCGACAGGAATAACGTATTCCCAACACATGGAGTGGACAGTCATCTGCACGAATAAACAAATACATATTTTAAAAAGTAATGCAGATTCCCATGTGTCTTTTGGAGGTTCCTCAGCAACAACAAAAAAGGGACGCTGACAATGGATAGGGACAAGGGGTATTACGATCTTAAACCCACTGGGTTTTGTATGATTATAGCTCATTTGAAGCAATTTCTTTTATCAAATGGGTTTGGTAACATTTGAGCAAAAGGCTCTGGGGAAACGTGGAGGAGGCGATTAGTGTTTAATAATGTGAGGATTAAGTCTATTTACCTGCTTGATGTAATCTTTCTGCAGGTGCAGGAGTTCCTCTGGAGTGGGTGGCAGGTGCAGGGACGCAGGTGGGATTACCTCAGGTGTGGGATAGGCAGACCTCGGATGTGTTTGTGATGCCCCCTACAGGCTAAGAGGGGAATCATACACATCCCACTGCTACATTTTGGACATCCCCTAATAAAATACAGTAAAAATAAAGCAATACTTAACTTGATCAATATCTGACATATGTTTATTTATTTAACTTTTTGCAAGCAATCTATGGTAAACGCAAACTACATTTTATACAAATTCTATATCTAAGACGCTGAATGAAAAGCCTTTCCCTGTTGCCCAAGTTTGAGTTGGGAGACAACTAAAAAAAGTACCACAAGGCCTCATGCAGAGTTCTCTGAAGCAGAAAGCAGAACTCATCCTTGCAGAAGTGGATAAACAGAGACATCCGGCGCCACTAAAGGGCGCTGTTTCCTCTTGGCCCCCTCTGCAGTTTCCATGGCGCTGCATCCCTTCTGCTCTGCTCACATATCATCGCCTGCCAGCATCCCCCATTGGTTGAAGCCCCACCAGCAGCTACCGATAACCTGATTGGCTGTTGATGTGGTCATCATACTGTATGTATGGCATATGTGTCTGTGCTATTGAACCGTTCAATACACAGGTACTTAAAAAACACGTGCAGCATGCACACAAAAACACGGGCTCACACAGATGCTGGATAAGGCTGAATGCATGACCAGAAAACAATAAATATGGAGGATAATGTATGCAAAAAATAAGGGAAAGACATTAGAAAGGTAAGCATCATACATGGGGAGGAAAATAGAAAAAGGGCACAGTTTCCATGGTAACAGGGAGGGGGACGTTTTGGTGGTGGCATGTGAAACTGGCAGCTAGTGAAACATGCGCACACACCGACACAGATATACACACTTATGTGTGTCACTAAGGAGGATGTTGCATTGATTTAGATTTATTCCCAGGAATTTGGCCCGCCCATTATGACGACTAGTAGAGAAGCCTTTTGTCCCCAAATGAAAGGGGATTTCAGATAATGTGAGTAGTACACACAATGTATCAGTAGTTCAATGCAGAAAAAGGAGACGTATCATTTTATTTGCTGAATTTGTGCACAAGTGTAGCCACAAAGAGACTTGCAACTACTTAGGTTGTGATTAATACTTAACGCCCCCCTACTTTGGGAACCACTGCTTTAATTCATCAATGATTATAATCAAAACATAATATATATAATTCTGAAATGGACCAATTGGCAGAATGAGTACTTTTTTATTTTGATGCCAATATTTAGACTCATGTTTGTATAATCCTCCATACAAACCCCAATGTAAGGCTGAGACTCCCCCTAGTGTTTAGTATTAGTGTAAAAACTAAGCTCTAGTTTTAGGGAGGGTTCCTGAAGTGCCTCTGCATTGGCATACCATTCAAAGTATGAGGACCACCAGTGAGAGCAGTTTAACCATGTATTTCTTCACATGCAGTAGAAGACCATCTATGTAGATGGTGAAGGTGATGGGGATGATTTTAAGGCTAAAACACAAAATTGAAATCAGGAAGGGCCACAACGCTCTGGTACAACAAATCCAACATTGCTTTTGCAGGATAAGGATAAGCCACCAATAAACATTATCATCAAAATATGCATCAATGTTCAGCATGTGAAGAGAGCACATGGGGATCAGACAGCTGCTGCAGACAGGGATAGAGTCCGAGCGCTGCTGATTACCTTAAGTTGCATCAGGTGTGGCCTTCCACAAGACCAAAAAAGGCAGGGGGATTTACTACAATTAGTAATGACCACCACCATCCCATAATATTAGCAAAGACATATTGGGGGGAAACATGGCATACAATGTTTTAAAATAACTAATTTGATTTTTTTTCCAATATGGGTTTACTGTTTTGTTTTGCCCCTGATAAAAGTAGAGAAAGGTAATATCCAGCATCATATTTATTATGAATTATAATGTTAAGGTTATGTGAATGTATTATTAATAGGGCTGACGGCTGAACAGCTGAGATGATCAGTGTAATGAAATGAGGTCATTGCAAAAACTAACAAATTAGTACATCAAACATAAGCACTACAGCATATTTAACATTCACATTTACTGCACGGTGCACAGTTAAGTTAGTTTTATCCGCATTGTTACAATAAACATTTGAACTGTTTTCATATCTTTTACAACAACCTGACGATTCATATGAAATATTCTTTAGTTCTTACCATGCTTGTTTATTCAGAGTGATGTCACGCTGCTCCTGTCCTCGGGTGGTGCCTCAATATTGATTACTGCGCATCAACACTTCCGGTATTCATGTTGGTGATAAATCTTTCATTGGTTCAAAATATCAGAAAAAAAACATAGAATAGTATGTGGACATATAAAAAAAGGGAGACCCTTATATACATATATATATAGTATAGTATTACATATTAGTCCAACAGAAATAACACAACACAAAGACCATGTGTTACCTTTATACACTTTTACTTGTATTACCAAATGTTACTTTCCTGTGCATGCTCAACTTAACCATGCCTTAGCTGTAAAGGATTTGGTGGAACAAAAAACACCAGACAATCCAGTGTTTGGTAACCTTCAAAGGCAGCTTAATTAACAACCAGTAAACATATGTTCAATCCAATATCTTTTTATTAAATACAACATATTTGTGACATGTAGGAGGTACACAACATGGACAGCATTCACTTGGCCACTTCATCATGCGTGGGGTCTGGAAAACAAAACAAGAAGAAAAAATCATGAGCGATAGTTGGTCGAGATTTTTGAAATAATTAAATTAAATTATTGTAAGCACTAAAAGCATCACATATGTTATGTCATTGAAGATAAAAGGAAACAAAAACAGTCTTACCTGTGAATTTTAATTCAGGGAACTGGTCGAGGTCCCCTCCGCCATAAAGCCTCTGCAGTTTGAAAATCTCATCAGACACGTTCTTATCGTAGGAGGCATCTCCGTCCACAACCCCACCAGACGCCCTGGAAGAGCCAAGGCAAATCACATTATGTTCACAAGATGAGCGTGATCAACGGCGATGACTGGAGGAGATGCCATTTAAATGAATAGGCAACGAGGACTGAAATTAAATTGCATGTTGAGAAGGACAAATATGCTTGTGTCTGATCAGTGAAATCTAATACTGGACAAAGTATGGGTGTAGGTCATGTGGGTGTAGGTCATGGGGCTGTGTAAAATCGACTTACCTGCTCTTGGTTTTGTAGGACCGGATCTTGTCCAGGAACAGTTTCTGGATTGGGTCGAGGTCCTTGGCCCGGTTGAAGACCACAGCAGAGAAGCCGATGTTCCTGCGCAGCGTCAGGCTCACGGAGGAGCGCAGCATGGAGGACAGCTGGAACAATCTGTGAAGTGCCATCTGAGGGAACAAACAGCCTCGGGTTAAATCTGTATCTGGATGTGATTCAGTCCGTTTCATATATTAGTAGGAATTGCATAGCCTGAAATTACATTATGGAGAAACGTACAACTCAAAAGGGTCTTGAAACTATATCCTGGTTAAAATGTTGACATGTTTTATTAAAGGATTGTATTAAACTTTACAGAAATAGTCATCTACTGAACTTATGATGGAATGTAACATGGAAGTACAATTTTGAGGTACTTTTACTATAATTGAGTATTTCAATTTAAGGCTTCTTAAACTATTTCTACGGTGTGGTATAAGTACTTATACTCGGGTAAATAATGAGTACATTCTTCCAATATAGCTATAGCTAAGTAGCGCTAGCATGATAGAATCTAATTGAGCATTCATTAGCTTCTGTTGTACACATCGGAGGTTCTGGTGAAAGAGGCTGATAGCTACACATTTAACAGCTGTGACATGTTAAACACTTGCTTACATAAGTATTGTCACAACGACGTCGAGCAGCATTGGTTTATCATTGACTTATTGCTAACTAATGCCAACATGCTAAAATAGCGTTAGCTTAGGAGACTTTCAAACCGTGTCCTCTCTCGTGTATTGTGTTGCAGCAAGTCACGCTAACATTATACTCTCCAATTAAACAAACAATTAAACAAAAAAACATTAATCAGCATGTAGAGTGACGACATATAGCGTAAAAGTAAAAGGTTAATAGTGTATATCAAGAAGCAGCACTCACCTTGGATTTGACACTCTTGAGTAGTATATCCGAATGTGATGGACCGCGGTGGATTGTGGGAGGTCGTGTGGCGCTCGAGGACGTCAGAAAGGAGCCTTGTTTGCGCAGCGCTGCGCATATTTAGGTGACCTCAAATGACACCAAACTTATTCCAAAATGGTTTATTTAGAGGTTAAATTATTAAATTATGTCATCAGCTGTAGCTGTTTGCCTTGTGATTAACACGTCAGAATTTCATTGTATGGAGTATTGTTGAATCGTTTGTTCAATCTATTTTGACTTTTATCTCTGCAATTTCAGATTTCCCTAAATGTTACTTTTATCATTATGTAATGATGCATTGATGTATGGAGCAAACACTTTTCACCAATACATTAATAATTGTACTCTGCTTGTTAAATGGATTGTAGTTTAACCCCTTGATCTTAACATTTCATTTTATTGAATCAATCATTTATAGATAGGGTTTGCTTAAAGCAATCGTTTTGTTTCAGTTTAATGCAAAGTACTCTAACCTTTGGCGAAATTACCTGACTTAATTTGTGTCATGATGCCCTCTGATATGTCCTTCAGCCGGAAATACTGAATAATAAGTCAACAGAATAACATATATCACATAGTTGGCTGAACTCCTTTAAAATGTGTTAGAGGACTGGCAAAATAAATAAGCACAGCTTTAAATGTTGTATTACATTGCAATGGATTATTGTGCAATATTGTGTGTTCCTATAAAATAAACTCCTGTCAACAATGCAACAACTGATATCTGAAGGCAACACGGCAGTTTTCACATATACAGTGACATGTATTTCATTCAATAAAGGTTTATCTTATCTTAAATGCAATAAAAACCTCAGACACAGCATCTGTATGTACATTCAAAACTTTATTATGGAATACAGTGTAGAAAGCGTTTTCCCAGTAGATGCAAATGGCCTGCACAATATTACACAGTGGAAAACAAAACCAATATAATATAACCCCACAGAGAAGGAAAAATAAAAACAATAGAAAGAAAATCCTGCTTCCTCTTCTACTCTACTGCCCTCTGCTGGGCGTCTCATGAGCACACTGTGAAAACCAAAGGACCCACCCCACTGCAGCCTTCATAAAAACCCACCATCTCCTCACTGTGTTTCTTTCATGGGGACAAACCTTTAGTATGACTGTATGGAGATGAACGGGAGATTGTTTTATTCCCTGACTCGCTGTAATCTCTCTCAATGCCCATCATATGCATACAGGCGACAGTGAGGAGTGTGTGTTGAAGATGTGAGCAGCATGCCTGAAGGAAAGGGAAGGGGAAGGGAGGGAGGAAGGAGAGGAGTGAAAATCCATTATATATATATACAGGCCTGGCTATTCAACCGTAACTGCAAGTCATTCCCTCTCTTCCTCACCTCCTCTCTGCTCTCCACTTGTTCTATCAGCAAGAATCATTACAAAATATAAGACGGTGTTGGCTTACAACTGGACGAAACACCAGACTGAAAATGACAAAACACACGTAATCCCATAACCCATCCCCCATGCCGGATACCTCCCGTTTATTTTTCAATTTCCCGTCCCTGTCACTGTCACCTTCACACCCACAACATGCCCCTTTCCACACAAACAACATGAATTCAACAAAAAATGATGCATAAGGATCAATATATTTCCGTGAAAATGCAAACAGAGATGAAGCGTCGGGAACAAAGAAAAAAGCTAAGAAAAACACACTTAAATCCCAAAATCACAGATCTCTTTTTAAATGTGTATTTTCCATGATATCAAAGCAGAGCCCGTTCATCTAGATTTATATATATTTTTCATCGTTTGAAGTCACGTGATCACGAGAAGATACTAAATGTACAATCTTGCTAGAATGACAATCTATATGTGAGAAATGATCTCAGGAGAGAGCAGCGTTAAGATCTGTTTTTGTGTTTTTTTCCGAATCCTGTTGTCATGCACTACATAGGAACAGCTAAGACTTCAGCATTACTTCAGTAACATCACACGCAATTTAAAAAAAGGACTTTACATTATTTATTTTTTTTATCCTCTGTTTTCTTCAATCTTTTTTGAAAAACAAAACTGGAAACTAAAAGAGAAAAATAAAAAAACAGCTCATTCAGAATACATAATTACTACCGTCGTCATCAACATACTCATTAATATCAGCGTCTCCGAATATCCTTAAGAGCCTCGTGTGACTTAACACAGCCCAGCTGTTGTAAAAATGAAAAGAAGATGGAGGGAGGAGGGGGGAGGAGGAGGGGGGGATACTCCAGTGTAGACTGTAGAGTGAGTGCAGTAGTGAGGGGCTTCATTTAGAAAAATATCTTTGATTTAAGCCTATATTTTATTATGTATAATCAGTAAAAAGAATATGAGACAACTAATGATGTGGCTCTTTTTTCTAAATGAAGCCCAGGGTCAGCATGCGTCTTAAATCCCACTGATCAGAGGTCAGATTCTCCACACCTCAAACACTGAAAAACCCAACAACACACCAACCCTGAATCAGTGGGGAGAGAAAGCGCTCCTTTCCCCAACGGGTGGGTTTGTTTCTCTGCACTGGGCGGGCCTTCTTTTATACCATACATCAGCAGGCCAAGGCGGAGCTACATAAAAACACGGGGCTTTAATTAAAAGGCGTCTCGCTCCGATAACGTGAACGAACGCGGTCCCGCCCAGGAGGGAACGCAAGGAACCCCTGGCTGCAGTCGCTCCGTTTGATCGTCGTAACTGACTATTTCAGTCACAATGACCTGCCTTATTTGGAGACATGGGGGAGGAAGGAGAGAGGGGAGGGGAGGTGTTTGATGTGTGGGAGGAGATGTGTGTGTTAAATGTGTGTGACATTCTCCTCAGTTCTGCATCTGCTCGAAGAACTTGTAGGTCGGGTTCTCGTAGCCGTTCTGCTGCATCTTGGACAGGTGGCGCTCTTCGGGGGTCACGGCCGCGTCCACCTGGAAGGGAGCCAAAAGAGGGGGGGGGGGGAAGGGCGGTTAGACATATATACACACACACACACACACACATTGGAAATCTACATTTTAAGAGCATTTTAATGCTTTCCTGGAAGTGTTTTTGTATAGTAATTGGCAAAAATAGAGTAACAAAGCTGCGACAGCTACCGTATTCTTAAATTGAACAGATGATAATATATATAAATAATTATACATTTAGAAGGTGTGTACAGTATCAAGACCTTTTTTCAGACTCTAACTCCTATATACTCCATACGTACATCTACACATGATGCATACATTTGATGCAGGGAAGCAGCTTGCACTCACACGTGCCCCCACCCCCTCCCACACACACACACACCCACACACAGACCAGATTGACTGCCGTACAGAACAGCTTGTACGCGGTGCTCACACACAGGTCAGCTGTTTCTCACCTCGATGACTCCGTGGTGGATGGAGGTGTATTGCTTCTTCCTCAGCATCACCAGGGTGATGACGATCACAGTTGCAATGACGACGCCTCCCACCATCAGGCCGATGATGGCGCCCTTGTTGGAGCCAACGTCCTCTGCGAAGAAGACCTGCGGGGGGTGAAGGGCAGAGGGTCTGTCAGGGGATGGAACTTTGGGCTTTAGGACCATTCACAAAATACTATAAAACACACTACAGGAAAGGGGCCACCCAAACGCATAATAGGGCCCCTTGAATATGACTGCAGGAGAATAACATCCAGAGTTGCAGCTCATTTATTCTTATGCAAATTATATCGCACTGCATTCTGTGAGAGATTACCCTTCCAAAAATGTACTTGTTTTCCAAAATAGTGTCATTACCGAGTCAAATTTAGCTTTAAAATATAAAAACTAGGGAATAATTTTTTTCTGCCGTTGACTTAAATTCCTGCAAGTCCTTGATATACAGAAAGCAGAGCACAACGCAGTATGACTCAGCTCCAACACAATACTTAGAGGAGAGATACAAAAATGAAATCCTTTTGTGCAGAAACAAAAGTAATGGAAGCAAAAGGCGTCTTCTGATAATGGGACCAACAAACAACACAAAAATGAAGATAATAACAAAAACCCATCGCAACCCTGAGTGGAGCGGAGACTGGTGAACTTGAAGTGAAGATGTTTTGTGATTTATTTTATATTCATCAGAATCAGACCTCGACCGTTGTTCCATTTTAGAATGATTTAAAGGTCCCATGTCATGGCCATTTCTACTGATCATATTTCCATTGTTGAGTTCTACTAGAATAGATTTACATTGTTCAATGTTCCAAACTCACATTGGTTTCTCATTCAGCATCTCTGTATAGTATGTGTATTCACTCTCTGTCCTAAACGGCTTGTTGGAGCTCCTATATAATAAATAAATAAATCAAGCCATTTTTTAAACATAAAAAGTAAGAATAAAAAGGTAAAATAGGATATATAAACATAGGAAATGTAAGTAAAGTATCCATTTGATATTCATTGCCATGAGCCGGACAAAATAAGTACACTGATCGGGGGGTTACGGAGAATATTAAATTAGGAGTCGACTCAGGGAGGCTGCTTTACACGCTGGCTGCTTTTTGTCAATGCAGGAAATGTGATATGTTATAAAATGTAGGGATTAAGAGATTAAAGCCTGGAGGTGAGGGGAATAAGGTGCACGGCTTTGGATTTGGGGATGAATTGAGGTTTATTTTTTGTGTGCTGGTATTACCACATTGGATTAATGAATAGATATTGTTTTAGAAAAATACCTGCAGATACAAACTTGACGGTGTGACGCACGCATTGTCACGGCTGTCTCCACAGACACCCGTATCCATGGTGACAACCTTGAGTTTACCATAGATGGAGACCTGTGTGTGTGTGTGTGTGTGTGTGTGTGTGTGTGTGTGCTTATGGAAAAGAGAGGGCAGAGTGCAAGCTTGCATGTGTCAGTAAACGCATCACGTATGTTTACATGCTTGTGTGTTTCTCCATGATTATTCATGAGTCTCAATATATAAATGGATATGGAATGAGAGCAGAGCTGTGACATGTCTCCATGCTTTAATGTTCAAAAAGGTCTTTATCTTTCTCATACTGCCTGTGCTGCAGCACCTCTTTTCACCCTCCGTCTGAAACCAGAGCCCAGTCTGCTCTGATTGGTTAGCTGTCCGGCTCTGTTGTGATTAGTGACCCACTTGGAGATGTCCCGCCCCTTAGCCTATCCCACCTGTGTGTCACGGTGTGTGTGTGTGTGTGTGTGTGTGTGTGTGTGTGTGTTTACCAGTTTCTGGTGGTGGACTTCGTATTCGGTGCTCTGTCTGTCCTCCGTCTCCATCCTCAGCTCGGGCATCGCCTCCATCTTCATTCCAGTCACTGCGAAGGGAAGGAAGGTAATATTAAAGATGGGGACACCACACACACACACACCCCCACACACAAGTGTTAGATCTTACAACATTATGAATTTAATATATGGTGTGTGTGTATATATAGTTCAGCCAGTGCCTCAATGGAAGTCAAGTGGATTCCGCTGTGTAAACAATTGTGTACAGAAGGAGAGAGATGGAGCTATGTTGTGAGCTACGTCTGCACGAACCTGGTCGTGTGGGAATGCCTCGGTCAAAATTGGGGCGAGAGTCCACTGGCTCAACTAGAAAGAGATATAAGAGAAATACATTTTGACATTATTTTCAAGCACAAAAAAGCATATGAAGCCAAGAGTGGATTGCATGTTGCTTTACAGCATTTAGGGGTCATTTCTGTATGTACCCTGGTTCACTGTGTTGGGCTGGTTGAAGCTCTCAGGGTGGATGAAGCCCACCCCCCCCAGATTCAGCGAGTCCTCCTGGGGCAGCAGCTCGATCTGACCGTCTCCCAGCTCCTGGTCCGGCATCAGGGCGTCGTTGCCGTAACTCACCCTCACGTCCGTCTGCATGTTGGCCAGCTGCTGGGCCATCTCCGCCAGCTCCCTCTGCAGGAGCTCTGCAGGGGGGAGGAGAGAGGAGAGAGGGAGGAAGGAGAGAGGACATAAGTGAAACAAAGGAGGAAGAGGAGACGTCAATTATCAAATTATTATATTAGCAAACTTCTCGCATCTTGTTGTCTTCAGTAAGTCACAGCATTAAAAAGCTCTCTGTGATGATTGAAAAATATACATGCAATATAATTTAATATATAAAAATGTTATATAATGAAAACGCTATAATATATAAACTCATCTGCAATATAATTGACTATGATCAAATGTATTTATTATTTGCTTGTTTAGACTTCTCTTGGATGACGTCACAGCAAAGAGCCTAGCTGAGCCTCTTAGCGACTTTTATTTGAACTTTAGTTGCTACAACTTCTTTAATAATTATGATTAAAAAAGCTGACGGGTGTTTGTATTAAAGAAAAAAAGGGACAGACAGCCTCTTAAGAAATGTCATAGATATTTTTCTTCTGCGTATGTTTGGTCCTGTGTTTTGCCGCGCAGCACAGACTGTGACAATCTCCGAGACAGAGACACAGATGGCAGCGTGACGCACAAAACTCCAATAAACCCAAAAACCCACAGACACCGAGAGAGAGGGATTTATGTTCCCAGCAAACAGTTTTATTTGACCCTGAACAGAAGAATTAGGCACAACAAAATGTCCTGATCAACAAAACAATGGGGTTTTCAGTTGCTGGAATTCAGAGCGATGTAATCTCTTTGTGACATATAACACAATCAGAACAGAGTGTTTTTATTTTCTATCTCATGCGCAGTCACACGGTGCTACGAACTCACAGCTTCTCTTTTCTTAACCAAACAGTTTTGATTAATGTACAATCTATCCTATGTTCATAGGTTTTGTTTATTGGTCTGTTTTACTGTACTTAGTAATTTATATTTCTGTAAATATTTGTGCTACAGGTCTCAAAATGACTCACCAACTTGGTCCTGGATGTCGTCGGCCACCCCGGGCACCTTGTAGAGGAGATCCATAGACTGGTTCATACGCTCCTCACTGATGCGGAGGTGGGTCACTACCTGTTAACACACACATGCAGATAAGTACAATACACACCATATTTAGTAAAGTGGCTGTTTATAAGTATAATCACGCTGCTACCTGAGGTCTGATCTGCGAAGCCTTCTTGGGATCCACCATCCGGACGTGCTCATAGTGTTTGAGGGTGTGCTGCCGGTCCTTCTGCTCGGCACGAACGTACTTCTTCAGCAGGCTGAAGACGTGGCGAGGCTGCAGCAGAAGATGACAGGTGGTGAGGAGCAGAGGAAGGACGGGGGGATTTATTTATGTACAGTCTGGATCGGGAAACAAATCATTGTGCCTGCAACCGAGGGGGAGCGAAAATGTGTAGAACACGGTACAAAGCAGATGGAGACAATGTTTTCCACCCGTTGTGTTCTCCAGGGTTCATACACTTTTTCACCAATGATTTTCAATGACTTTTCCATGACCTTTACCAGCGGTACCACTGAAAATGGTTTATTTTAACATGGAACAGGAAAATAAGGTCTGCATATGAAACATGTTGTGCCTATCTAAAACAAATCCAATAGTAGGCTTACTAGCTTCTGCACGCAATCTCTCACCAGCAAAATACCTCGTCAGTTAAATGCCATTTTACGTTTCATTACTATACGATACAGTATTTATTATCATTATAGTATTACTATTTCAGCGATTAAATAAAATATAAATTATATTTGATGCAACTTTAGTTACATTTCCATGACTTTTCCAAAACGTTGGGAAAAATATTGTTTACAGGGCCTGGAATTAGCATTTTGAATTTCCATGACTTTTCCAGGTTTTTAATGACCGTAAGAACCCTGGTTCTCGATATCAGAAGATCCGGTTGTTTCAGATATAAACCAGACATTTTGGAAATGACAGGTTTGGATCCAGTGTTCTGTCTGAGCGTACCCGAGGGGGGTCCTGCTGCAGCGCCGTCAGGTAGCTCTCCAGAGCCAGGCGGCGGCGGTCGTTGAGCAGAGCCTCCACCCGGGCCATGTGCGTCTCCACCAGCTGCTGCCGCTCGCTGGCTGCCTCCTGCTCCAGCGCCTCCACCTTCTCCTGGAAGCGCTGCACAAATTGCAACACATAGATAAAAAAGCACACCGCAAAATATCCTGTGGTTTTATGCATCCAGCATGTCCTTTTTTTACCTGGATGACGGCCTTCTTGTCAGCACGGGGCAGATTCTTAGCTTCCCTCTCGGCTTCCTCCCACTCTCTCATCACCTGAAATGTAGAAAAAGATCCTGGGTCAAATCTGAAAGAAATCCCAAGTTGAGGGTCTGGAGAGACGTTTAAACTTCAATCATCTCTCTCTGTTAAAAAGGATGTAAAAGTCTGGTGATTTTGAGCTTCAATTTAAACGAGATTAAATAAGATTGAGAAAAAGAGGGAGATTCTGCAGTATAATAAAGTTATTATTACCACATAAACCATTTCTGTTCCCCTTTTTTGGCAAGTTCCAAGCTGTAAAAAGATGATTGTACCTCAGTGTCACCCTCTCTGACTCACAGGGGGTTTCTTTAATTAAAAAATGACCTAAGAGTATGAAATCAACTGTAGATATGATTGCAGAAAAACAAAAACGTTAAGGGGGTTACAGTTGTTTGTCATTGCTGGGGACAATGGGTTGATAAATCCAGCCGTTTCCTTTTTGAAAAGTCTTAATCTTTTACTCATTCATGTGTATGCATCAACTGCTGATGAGCTTTCAGTCTGCTAAATATCCTCTGCTTCCTTCCTTCCTTCCTTCCTTCCTCCCCTCCTATCCGTCCTACCTGCGACATCCTCTCGCGGTGTTTGGCCTCCAGGCTCTCTTTAGCCTTCTGGAAGTGGGCGTGTTCGTTTTCGTCCGCTGGCGTCTCCAGGTAGTGGTCCACGGCGTCGGGGGAGCTGGGCGTGGCTGTGGGTACTGTGTGAAAAGGAAGTAAAGGGGTTCAAAAGATTTTCCAGGAGGCGTCTTAATTGGTCTATCTTGCACACACTAAACACTTAAGGGCCCTTATATGCTCATTTTCAGGGTGATATTAGTATTTTGTGCTTCTACTTTGACAGTCTCATACTCTTTTCACCCTCTGTCTGAAACCAGACTGCTCTGATTGGTTAGCTGGCCGGCTCTCCTGAGATTTGTCAACCGTTTAGAGAGGCCCCCCCCCCCTTAGCCTATAATGTACAATTGGGATTTGAGTGTTTTCAGGTCATTGACGTGCACAAAAACCTATACAACACACTGAACAAGCATAAAAGGCCTCTTAGATGGGTTAAAAGGGTTAGTGAGAGGAAGAAACTGGGTAGTAGCTGGAAGCCAACCGCCTCTAAAAGCAAACAAGCGAATGCCTCAGATGACCAGTAGTCTTTTGTGTAGGAGAGACAAAACCCTTCCTCTTTTATATAACTCTGCTCTCTGTGAAACACTGGCCGTTTCTCAATGTCGAGTAAAGCTGCCACTATTTCAAGTATACTACGTCATCGAGTGGCGCCGAAGGACTGTTTAAATGCCCAGCATTCGGCGCCACTCGATGACGTAGTATACTTGAAATAGTGGCTCTGCAGCAGCTTTACTCGACATTGAGAAACGGCCACTGACTCCCCTCGGCTTCAAAGCACAGACTGAGATGTTGTCGACTTACCAGCGAGAAATATGATTGCATGAAATCCGGATTTAATGATTTGAAAGTTCATTACCTTTCAAAAGCTGCTAAAGTAGTGATGGAAAGTACATTTACTCAAGTTAAAGGTAGGGTAGGTAAGAATGGAGAAACCAGCTCGAGTGCGCTAGAATTTGAAAGTACGCAGCCGAAAAACATCTGCCCCTTCCTTCAGACTTCCTTACAGAGCCCCTCCTCCAACACACACGAACGCACACATGACCAATGAGGGCACGAGATAAGTTTGTGCACAGATGGAAGGCTGACAGGCAGGTAGGCCATCCAGTTATTTTAGCCGGGCCGGCTCAGATGATTGGTCGTGCTTTTTACAGTACTACGGCTTCCACAGATGATATTTTTTATGTATTTATTGTCAAATAATATATTCATTTAATATATTCATTGCTATCGGGATGTTAAGAGCATTCCATGGAATATAACAAAAAGTGTTTCTGAAGTGAATTACCTACCCCACCTTTAACTGCAAATATGTCAAAAAGCGTACTTAAGTATTTCCTTTTGAAATCAGTATTTTAACTTGTAGTGGAGCATTTAAAAAAACATATATTTGCACTTGTAAAAGTGGTTGGTGTATGAATCCGTGTGTGATTGCGTGTGTATGAAGGTCATGTGAAATCAGTTATGTCTGGGGAGAGCGCATGACTGCACAGGATGAAAAGAAAACAGCAAAGAGATGTTTTTCACTTTGTCCTGAGCCGAGCAATCACAATTTCTCACTTCATCAAGTTACATCCTGCACACAGCAGACTTCAAATTAGAAAATTAGAAATAATAAAAAAGGAAATATTGACAACAAAGATGGCGACATGTAAGCGTTTGTGTTTTGCAGTGGAGGAAATAAGATACAGCAGCACTTTCTCACTGCAAACTACACCCTAGAAATCCCACACCAAAGCACACACACTCTCACCTAAACACACACTCGGTACGGATACAATTAGATTAAAATACAGGGGGATGGAGAGAGCATGACTCCATTTTGCTGCGGGGCAGATCATGCTCTTCCTGACACACACACACACATTTCGAGCAAGGTCACTGAAATCAGCCAAACACTTAGAACACCTTCCACTACAAACTCACACACACACACACACACACACACACACACACACACACACACACACTCTCTTGGCGAGGACAAAGAGCAGCTATTTGAAACCCAATCAGTTCCCTTTGTGACTGACGAGCTCAACAGGAAGTGGCGAGAAATACGCTTTATATTTAACCTTTCATTATGAGGAAAATCTAATAAGTGAATATAGCAAGAAGGAGGGAAAACCATCAATCAATCAATGTGTCATTGTGGGTCTGAATATGCTCAAGGAAAGGCAGGTTTTCCAGCACATAAGAAGAAGCAGTGTGAGAATGAAGGGGGGTGCACACACGATCATATTTGAGGCTTTAAGAATCCAAAAGAGATTAGAGGAAAGTCTGTTTTGAGAGAAAACACACTTGTTTGTTTGACAGACAAAACACGGACGGCGAGGAAAAGCTAAAGGTCAGCCAGGAAGGGAGTTAAAAGCGAGGGTTAGAGACACACCGGCTGCTAATGGAGACTTACTGACGCTGCTGCACACAGACAGGCAGTACTCCTCTGAGTCAAAGTTATTCCTGTTGCCTCCGCAGCCGCCGTAGATAAACTGAGCACAGCGGCCCTCCTGGGGGTCAAAGAACCAGCGGGGCAGCATGGCCCGGCACGGACCGGTCTCTGCATTGGACCAGCACACATCTTGGGAGGACACACACACTTGTCATGATTCACACACACACACCTCCACAGAGAAGTCTCTTTAGCTCAACAGGTATGCCCTTTACACTTTTTCTGATTGAAGCTGTGATTTCACCAGCTCTTATATAACAAGGCTTTGGTTTGAAGCCACACGGTTTTCATTTGTATTTTATAATTCATGTGCAATGTGTTTTTACATGCCGCTGTAACAAGTATATCCAATCTGATCTAATCTAGCATGAAGAGAGCCAGCTATTTATGCATCTTGGAATTTAATTCAAGACCAATTTAACCGTAAATGAAGAAACAAAGCTGTTGTGATAGTAATGGGACGTAGCTAATGAAAGCTCTGAAAAAATAAATGAGCACAATAAGAAAAATGACAGAAGGAAATTAATTTGTGTTTAGCAAAGCATAAAAAAAACACGTGTTGTGTGCTTGTGTCACATTCATTTAAAGTGTGGGAACTGTGTGTATAACACACTGCAGGAAAGGGAAAACCCACAAAATGCATAATAGGGCCCCTTTAAGTCTCTTCAAGAAATGTGGATATATTAAACGCAGTTCATTTAGAACAGGCCTCCTCACACCCTGATAATGAAAAAGAAAAATAGCTAGTCTCACAAATAAAAATTCTTACCTTTGACAACCTCCTCCACAGACTCGGTGGTGGTGGTAGTGGTGGTGGTCGTCATGGCAACGTTGGTGGTGGGCTCGTCGGCGTCATCTTCAAACGTGTCGAGCACGACGTCATCTCCCTCCTCCTCGTCCTCGTCTTCCTCCTCCTCCTCCACTGCCTCTTCGTCCTCCTCTCCGTCTCCATCCTGGTCGTTATCCAGCACGTCCTCTTCCTCATCCTCCTCCTCATCCTCTGCTGCTGCTTCCTCGTTCTTTTCCGGGGCTACCTCCTCCTCCTCCTCCTCGTCCTCGTCCTCGTCCTCCTGCACCACAGATGGCCTCGCTTCCTCTTGCTGCTCCACTGGCTCCGGCTCCCGCACCATACTGGGAGGAAAAGGGGGGGGAGGGGGGAAGATGGAAAAATTAAGGTAAGGGAGGAAGGACACATATGGAGAGGAAATTGGGAGGAAGGTGAGGTGACAGAGAAAGAGGGGTGAGGAAATGAGGAAGGATGGATGTGAGGGAGGGAAGGACAAAGACCTTAAATTACCTGCAGTTTGCTTCCAATTTATCCTCATGCTGGAAATGAGAGTGGCGGCCACTCTGATCAACTGATGTGCTGCTGCCTTGCCCTCATTCATCTGTGTGAGTGTGTGTGAGTGAGTGAGTGTGTGTGTGTACCTGTTGTCAGAGTAATCAGTCTCCGCTCCACCCCACCAGACATCGGAATCATCAGCGTCCTTCTCGGCGCTGTCGGCGTCTCGCTCCGCCTCCGCCGGACAGCACACAAACTCGACTCCTCGGAAACGGTCGATACCGCACGGCAACAGCATCCCGTAGTCGTGGAGATTCATGGTGCGGTCTCCACAGGACTGCGCACACACAGGATGAGAAAGATGGATCAGTATCTGTTCCTGCTCGTTACAGTAATGGAAGTGTGTGTGTGTGTGTGTGTGTGTGTGTGTGTGTGTGTGTGTGTGTGTGTGTGTGTGTGTGTGTGTGTGTGTGTGTGTGTGTGTGTGTGTGTGTGTGTGTGTGTGTGTGTGTGTGTGTGTGTGTGTGTGTGTGTGTGTGTGTGTGTGTGTGTGTGTGTGTGTGTGTGTGTGTGTGTGTGTGTGTGTGTGTGTGTGTGTGTGTGTGTGTGCGTGCTCACCTCCTTGGCGACGGTGTGCCAGTGCAGGTGGCTCTCACACTGGTCCATGCGCTCCTGGTGCAGGAACTTGCACTTGTCAGGCACGAGCAGGGCGTCACTCACAAACTCTCCCACTGCAGGAAACACAGGATCCATATTTATAATTCATACAAAGCCACATTTAAACCAACTGGTCAAATAATCTGTTGATACTAGTATTTTAAGATTGTGATTAATCATGTTTTTATTCCCAGATTATTATCGATGACAGGACTCACCCAGGCAGCGGTAGGGCACCACGATGTGCAGGTGACTGTGACACTGCTTGCGGCCCTTCTTGCACCAGTTCTGGATGCTGATTGGCTGGTTGGCCTCCACTACGTTGGTGATCTGCAGCTCTGGGTACACCTACACACACACACACATAGGGTATTATAATACATTATAGTGACATGATAAAGCCTAAAAGAGGAGACTATGTGCTCACATGCCCCCTGTCCCCCTGTTTTTTGCACAATAGTTGACATGTCATCACCCTGTCCAAATCCACCACCCCTCATTTTGTATCAAGACACCTCCTCTCCTGCTTCCTCTCCTCTTGTGTCTCTGGAAAACAAGATGCTACCATAACCTTGTCAATCTCACAGTCTAAATCCAATCTTACATTCAGTTTAGGGATGGAAAAGATAACGCATATCTTTATGTATATGTTTGATATTCAAGTTCAACATGTTAAAATGATGAGAGTGTGGGTCCTGAGGCTGATTCAGTGAGCTTGTGTTGGTTATCTCTGGATTTCTTCATGGAAATCTCATTATGCATCACATCTGTTTATCACACAACCCTCTCTATCACTTCCCGTGATAGCTTACACTGCTGGCAAATTACCCCAAAAAACGACACAGAGGTTCACTGTGTCGTTTGGTTTAGGTTTGTTCTACACCGTCTAATTAAATCAGAGTCACATGGCTTTAAGCAGCTTGTTTACTGAGAGTTTCTGCATCGTGTCAACCTGCCAAATTGGGGATTTTGGTGAATAAGAAACTAATCTGCCTGCAGACTATAACCCACTCGTGATGGACTTCTGTGCCCTTACATTCTCTCAGACCAGCAGGAACAAATTCCTCCGTCTGTGCTCTGATATTCACATTATCTTGCGTTTTTGGCATCTTGGCGTGCATTTTATTGGTACCACCTACGTCTGAAAATCGTCCTCACTTGCACAAACACAGCAAAATCAAATAAGAAATCAGCTAGAAAGGAAAAAATGAGATATTGCAATACAGTCTGATACAGGCATTCTTTCCTGCCTAAATTCTTAACCCGAATACAGACTATTTATTTCTATAACCCTGAACAATTGTGTTGTTCAACCCCCCCTCTTTACCTCCTGGCAGTACTGCAGGATGCCCTCCTTGGTACCGATGCAGCTCTTGGTGCCCGAGGGGTCCGGCTCCCACTTGCCGCTCTGAACGTTGATGTGCATGTTGAGTTTTCCACAAAACATGGCCACCTGGGGCTCTGCCAACAGACCCATAGAAACATCTGTAGGCACCTGGAGGGTGAGAGGAGACACAGAGAGAGAGAGAGATTTAGTCAGATGTAACGCTTAATAACATGCAGGAGCATATTAGGGCCTCTTTGTGATGAGAGAATAATGGAAACAAGAAACCAAAGAAGATAAGCTAGAAAAGGAGTGTAGCAACACATTTCCCATTAATATCTTGTGTTTGATTTCCTATAATCAAACTCTTAACCGGGGCAGTTCTCAATGCCTCTGTTCATATTTGTTGGTTGCTGTCGAGTAACGATCTTGCAGAAAAACAGCAAAGAAATAATGAATATTTTTATAGGAATAAATTGCCTCAAACACAGCCTGGAGCAATCTGATACACACACACCTACTCAACTGCCCTGTGCAACACCATTTATGGGAATAGTGTACATGCAGGCAGAATGCTGCTTATATAACTCCGTTGATTCATTTGGGATGTTTCTCTCTGCACAGCACAGGAGCAGGTTGGCCGGAGGCAAGGGACGTGTGTGTGTGTGTTCAAGTGTATACGTGTGTGTGTGGAAGATATTCTTTACTTAAAGGTGGGGTAGGTAAGTTTGAGAAACCGGCTCGAGATACACTTTTTGTTATATTCCATGGAATGCTCTTAACATCCCGATAGCAATGAATATCTTAAGTGCTTTGACAAAAAATCCATTAAAAAAATGTCATCTGTGGAAGCCGTAGTACTGTAAAAAGCAAGACCAATCATTTTAGCCGGGCCGGCTAAAATAACTGGATGGCCTACCTGCCTGTCAGCCTTCCATCTGTGCACAGACTTATCTCGTGCCCTCATTGGTCATGTGCGCGTTCATGTGTGTTGGAGGAGGGGCTCTGTAAGGAAGTGGCAGATTTTCTCCTGCACTCCAAATGTTACTTTAGTAAAAGTACAGTAGTATAATCAACATTATCATACATAGTTTCCTGCATCTCTCTGTGTGTTTGTACTGCCTGCAGCTCCCCGAGCAGAGGAGGTGAATGTCTGCATTGTACTGGCAAATGAGCTCCAAACAAAATGGGAGGGAATATGGGGGAGAGAAGAGAGGGAGACAGAGGGAGGGAGAAGAGGGACCGCTGCGCACTCCCTAATCTTGTTAATGGTTTTGAAGGCACTGGCAGGCAAACAAATGCTGTTTTGTGAGATGGATAGCATATTTCTTTACTGCAGACTTGATTCTCTCCCAACAGCCGGGGGCAAAAAGTCTCCTTTCAATGTGAGAGTAGCTGCATCCATCCATTTGGACACATTTACAGCTGGAAAATGTAAATCTTTGCATTAATTTAGCTCGCATGTGTCTATGAAAACAAGATATATTAGTATTTTAAAGCACGAGTGTTACATAGTGATGTCACTATGTTCCAGAAGACTGTTTACATGCACAAAAACCTATATAACACACTACAGGAAAGGTACAAAAGACCCCTTTCAATTAATAACATATAGTATTTAAATATAAATGTAGGTTGCATTCGAGAGATGTGTTGCGATGGAAGAAGTCACGATTTACTTTTCTCTGTTCTACTCTTTTTTTATTGTTTGTTCCCTCTGTGTTTCAGATGATTAAACAAATTGCTTAAATTGCCTTGTGGTGCGGACACCACTGGGTAACAAATCTTGCTCAGTGTTTGTTGTTGTTGTTCCTGTCGGCCGTTATCACTTTATCTCCATTACCTTGTTTTCATAACCGTTGGAAGCCGAATTTGTAATTAAAAAGAAATTGCCCAGCCCTACCCAAGCCATTAACCAGACAAATAAACATTACACTGCATTAGTGTCAACAACTTCTAAGTCCTAACAGTAAAACAAGTCATGTCCTCCTGAAACTATTGGTCTAGCACTCCAACACATTGTACGTGACATCTCTGAGTGGTTGATTAATCACAACAGAGCCGGCCAGCTAACCAATCAGAGCAGACTGAGCTCTGGTTTCAGACAGAGGGTGAAAAGAGGTGCTGCAGCACAGGCAGTATGAGAAAAACTAAAGCATGGAAACTAATTACAAATATGATTGTGAAAATAAGTTGGGCACAGATCAGCTCACACTTTGGTAAACCATGCACCTGCAGAGTTCACATGCCCTCAGGCCAATAGATGTCCCTCTAGCTTTGTTAGCAGGGAAATCAGTGAGCAGCGCTAACAGAGAACAGATCAAGTCCCATCCCGCTCAACATGAGGGCAGAAAGTTTTCGAATAATCGTTTAAAAAGTTGTCCGCGTGCGTGCTATCTTTTAATTAACTCTCTTTCCTGGGTACCCAGTTTCATTGCGACCGTATCTGCCCACCTTCTGGCCTCTCCCTGTCGCTTACTGAAAGAGATAAAAACCCACTTCCTGTCCGCTTCAGGCACAGGTACGCAAATCTGTGCCAAACGCTCGCCGACATTCAAATGCTTTGTGTGTCTCTCTTTTGGCTGGCAAATGTCCTCCCTGCCTTTCTACTGCTATCTCTCAAATGCTCTGTCTTCGGCTGAAGGAGGAGGAGGAGGAGCCTTTGCTGCAAGCTTATAAATCAAAGTCTCTGGATGATGGCGGAGGCAGGAACGGGAGGAGGAGAAAGTGAGAGGAACAATAAGCACAATGGGGAGAGACAGGGAGAGATTGGAGGACAGATGAATTGGACAATAAGCCACCGGGCTCGAGCAGAAGGTCAAGCGAAACCGAAATGATGTGAGGAAGGAGGGCCGGAGAAAGAGAGAGGGAGGAAATCAGGGAAAAGATGTGTAAATGGTGATCGAGGTAGTCTACAGATAAAGAATGATTATTTAGTGCTGGCTACGTCAAAATGTAAAGACAAATCCTCTGTCAACAGAAATAATCACTGCAATTACCTGAAGGTGTGTTTGTGTGTACATAGTATATATATGTGCATGGATGAATGTATTTACAGAGTGGTGCAGGAATGAGTCCTAAAACTCAGAATGTCATCACTGCACAAATGTATTATTTATTTCTTGTCTTTTTTGAATGTCGTTGTACCTGGTGCAGTTCTATCCTAATGAGCATTTTACAAGAGAAAGGATAAGAACAGTAAGATGGGTTGTTTTTCATTTCCAGTGCAGAAATCTACCCCTAGCAGGCGACAGATGGACATGAAGAAAAAGCAGACGAAACAAATGATGAGACATATCAGCAGCAGAGTGTTAGCATATTACAGGAGGAGACACCACCAGCCTCTCTCCTTCATTCTTTATCCCAGCTCCAGTCTGCCAGGAGGGGGGGGGGGGGGTAATCTGGGCACTGAGGATTAGGAAGGCAGCCGGGTCAGGAGAAATATCCCCGTTTGGTTTCAATCTGGCGAGATAGCCATCGCCAGAGGAAAGGAGGCCGAGGCTTTATCAGATTGACCCCAAGATGATCGTTCAATTAAAGTAAGCAGCAACAACAAAAACCTATTGCTTCGTGCTTCTTCTTCAATATGTTAAATCTTAGCATCCTCACAATCATTTGGAATGAAATAGAATTACTCCATAAAAAAGATAGACAGACAAACCGAGAATCTAATAAATGTAATGCAATAAGTTTGTGGTAGTAAAGCGATTAAAGTCCGATTATTCGCCGCTGCAATTTGATAGAGTGGTTTTCGACCCCAAGGAGGTTTATGTGGAGCTCACTGCAGTTCACACGAGGGATTAAGTTACATCCTAATTCAAATCACACTTTGCATCTCAGACAGGTGGCCTCCTCCCTCAGCCTGAAACCAATGACCCAGATCACAGCCAGGTAAACCTCAGACACACGTCGCCTCCTCACGTCATGGTCTGCCTTTAAGAGTTCATTATAAAAAGTATTTTCCAAGTTGATTAAATCATAGAAAAACGATTTAGATGCAATCTCAAAATTCTGCCAAAATATACTTTAAAGAGGAAATATTCTGCTCATGGTCTGGTTAATGTTTGTATTTTGTGACATGTTTTTCACCTCTCGAAAGGAAAAATCCATCTCATCAATCAATCCACTGCACTCCTTTAAAAGATATATTACTTTGCTTCCCTTTTATGTACATTTCCTAACCATTCCCAACTGAAAGTCATTGTGTTAAGGGAGTGTAACATTTCCTGATATGTGTGATTTAATCCGCTTATGGCTGCCGCACTCACAGATGTGATCAGCGGCAATAAAAAGCGTGTTTATTACCCATTAAATGTAAAATGGGGGAAAAAGAAATATGGCTTCACAGTCTCTAACAACTAAACCCATGCATACACACGCCATGTATCTACTCCCTCACAGAGGCAGTTTAAAGTAAGCACACACACTTTGAAGTGTCCCCGTGGGTGCAGTCCCGCGGTGATATTAATTGTACCGTCTTATCTGAGCGGCCCAGCCCTGCCATGGGGAGTTGGGTGAAGGTGGTGGGGTTTAGTAAAGGGGGGAGGGTGTTTTAGATCATCTCTCATCCCAGGGGGGAGAATCCCTGGAGAGCAGGATGTGTCGCACAGCCACACACACATCCTCTTGCTGGCCCTCATCTTTTACAGGCATCTTCGGCTACTTTGTCCAAACTAGTAGCAATGGAAACTAAAGTATAGTACAATTCTTAAGTAAGCGTACTTTCCAGCACCGCAGCAGACGTATAGTGCTCTCCTTTAAGTCATTAATCTATCACTGTGTGGAATCGAGCAGGCGTGATGTCTGTGTTGTTTACACACAGACAGCACGGCCGTGGGAATTTGTTTGCTTAGCTCGGAGAGGATATGTGACGGCTGAATTAGACAAGACTGGCGAGGGGACAGAAATGCTCAATGCTTGTGCACGTCCACACACACACTGTCTGTAATCCCCTTGGCAAGCAAGGCCCTGCTGTTACTTAAAACCTTCAGATCGTCTTTGACTGGACTTTAAGTGTGTGTGTGCAACGATTTACTGCTGTGTGTGTGTGTGTGTGTGTGTGTGTGTGTGTGTGTGTGTGTGTGTGTGTGTGTGTGTGTGTGTGTGTGTGTGTGTGTGTGTGTGTGTGTGTGTGTGTGTGTGTGTGTGTGTGTGTGTGTGTGTGTGTGTGTGTGTGTGTGTGTGTGTGTAAAGCTATCCACGCCTGATGTTTGGGAAGCAGATTTAGTGCGTATAGTGTTCGGTTTCACTGATTACAGGGCAGACATTGCTTCCCCTCACACTCCCTGTCGGACAGAGGTTCAATTACAGAGCAGATATAAAACCAGACGGTTGGAAAAGTAGCGGGGGAAAACTGAAGCCTGAATATGTTAGAGAATAAAATGGGTGTGGGATTTATTGGGGTTTAGTTCGGGGTTAAATTGCGGTGATCAAGGTTTTGTGTAACTGACCGAGTCTGTTCACATTTTATTTTCCATGAACCAGTCTTTAAACACAGCCAGAGTCCATGCCCTGTTCCTGTTCGTGCATATCAAATAAAGATCTCCTCACTTACTAGGCTCTGGACATGTCTTTTTCACTTACTCAAAGCTCATCCTTGTCCTCAAAAGTTTCCACTTTGAGGGGAATCTAAGTTTGTTTGAATCTTCATTCATATTCAACACGATTAAGCTTCGTCTCAAGGGTTTCCACGGGAATTAGCATCCCAGACAAATCTCTTTAAAATCTGATTAAGAGTGTGTAGATAAAAAAAAACTTCTGCCCACTTCATTTGGCTAGACGTGATGGAGGGTTTGCTTAGTAATAATATCCATGGATACGGAGCCTGCTCTCCTCTCCGGGGGAACTTCCTGTTATAACCTCCCTTTGCCCTCGTCGCCTAAGCAACCTGAGGCAACACCATTTACCCAAGTCTCCAGGGAGTAGGAATTTCATCATCAGGTGTGCAGAAAATCAACATCTAACCAACGTAATGGCCGACTCATTCAGTAACAGCCTGTTATCCAGCTGGGAGTCGCTCTGCACTGGGCTAGTATGTACGGGAGTTAATGACACCTTATCCCACCAACGACTAGGCTCACACATTTAAAAATTATTGCATTGCTAATTTTTCAAACAACCTCGCCCTAAAATATGTTGATTTTGCCTCATCATAGGACATGTGTTGAATTCATCTAAATACCCATTAAATCTCAGGGTTGCACTACATTGCTGTCTGCGTCATCTTTTTCCAATGGGTTACACAACAAACCCTTCAATCATTCTCAACATAAACATTCAGCATCTTCCTCTTCCAGTTATAACCGTGTATTTTATCATTTGCCATTTGCATTACACACTCAGGCTGGAAAACACATTACCTAACACATTCCCTAATGTGTTTGTTTGCGTCAAAGCTAAAGGCAACAATATTCTGTCCTTAGAAAACACAGCAGAATAAATCAGACGCCTCTTGGCCGTCTTTACAGCTGCATCAAAATGATGTACGGCTGATTGTGGGTTGAGGTAATCCTTCATTAGTGTTGTCACTAGGAGTTATTGTGAATCAGGGCCCTGGGGTGCTGATGTGTGTGTGTGTCTGGGAGTGTGTTCAGTGGTTACGAGCAGCCGCACCAGCAGGTAAACAAAGCATTTCCAGAAGCAATCACCAAGGAAGATTACTACCTATGTATACTTTCATGTTTCTTCAACATTAATTGAATTATAAATAAAATGACTTTAATTAATAACAAGCAGAGAATCCCAAGTTAAAATCCAAGTGTCTTTGGTTTTTCCTACAAGGCATACTGACAATTCAGGGATTCTCTAAACAATGGCTTCCTCACTCACACACACACACGGCTGTCTACTGCACAAACGCAGGAAATCCGCCTCTTTCACGGAGACCAAACAGGAAACCAGTCCAGAAATAACAGGGCACTGTGAATAATAACCGTCCATTTTCAGCCGCAAACCTCCTGCTCGCCCTTCTTTTTTTCTTTTGCTCAAACACACACCCACACACACACAACTTGGCATTTCAAACAAGTGTTCCAATTTCACACTTGGACTCCGAGAGGACTTGTCGTCCACAATTGATGGCGTGTCGCCCCGACTCCAAGAGGTACTAGTTTCATAAACCCTCTGAACTGTGACTCTGGAGCCGAGGGCATGCGGCACATCAGTAACACACTGTATGGATGACACGGCGCTGAAGAGGAAATATAAAGCGAGAGTGAGAAATTGTTCTCGCGGAAAATGGTAAAAGGAGGGAGGAATGGGTGAGAGTGACGACGGGAATAACACACACAGCGGCCTAATTCTAGTCCAAGTAGCAGGCACCTGGGGAAGACAGCGAGCACTATGGCAACTCTGCACACCCAGGGCGGAGGGGGAGGCATGGGAGGAGAGGAGTGGGAGGAGAGGAGGGGTGGAGATCATTTCTACAAGAGCAGGAATATACCCTGGAAAAACAAGGACCCTCATGGGGATTTTTGTGTGTTTACAGAGGTGGTAAATAAGCATCATTTAAAGGTAACTTTTTCTAAAATGGGTTAGCCATCCCTGTAGGACTTAAAGAGGACAAAGTATGCTCATTTTCATGTACATATGTGTATTTTGTGCCTCTACGGTGACATGTGTACATGCTCTAATGACCATTTACATGCACATAATATACTACAGGGAAGGGAGACCTCGCCAAGATGCATAATAGGGCATAATATTGTGCAGAAATAAGATGTAATTGGAGCGATTGGACACATGTACTGGATAGGCTAAGGGGCAGGACATGTCTAAGCGGTTGACCAATCAAAGCAGAACCCGCCAGCTAACCAATCAGAGAAGAAGACACACAGTTTACAATATCTAAAAGTAACAAAAAGATAACATAAAAACAAAAAGGTGAATCCAGGTGCAAGTCAATGATCCTCCAGGTGCCGCGAAAAAATGAAAATGTTCTAACCCACTTTGTTGCATGCTGTTTTTAGGAGGTGATAAAATAAGGTGCTTTATGCCACTCTGATTTCACAGTGTTCTCTCTGGAATCACTGGATGTGTGTTGCCACTTCATATCAGCCGTAATGCACAAAATAAATGTCAAACTCCCAGGCACCAAAGTGGAGGAGGGACTTTAGCTGTGTTCCTCTTTTCTAACTGAAAGCTTAGCCGGTGTGTTTGGGTTCAATACACCTCCAGTCTGGGATCCAACAGAGAGGACACAAGCATCCTGTTGGAGAAACACCTCAGAGAGTGAAGCCGGTACGAGTCACGATGTGTGACGACACACGGTATGTATCATCATGTTCTGATCACAGCAACATCTGTTATTGTAACACATTATAAAAGTAACCCTCCCAACCTTGACCAACTCATCCATCACACTCTGATAGTGTGTGATCTGAGATTAAACCTTGATTGCATTGGCCTCGGTCAGATTATTAAAGGGTAGGTCATATTTCCGAGGAAGGTCATAAACACATCACAGCCTTGACTGGGACACTTATGATGGATATGAATGATAAAAAAATGGATGCCCTGACAGGAAATGTCAGGAAGCTGGTTTCCAGATGTGTGTATGAATACTGTGCGTGTGTGTGTGTGTGTGTGTGGTGTACTCGGTGCTGCTGCTGAGTAATTGCGCAGGTCGGGGCGACTTGTTTTCTCGGCTTATTATTCAGATTCTGTACCAAGAGATGCTTACTCAGCAGCAGCGAAACCAAGAGTGTGTCTTCGTGGCGCACTGCTGATATTTGCAGATGGAAATAACGCTCCGGTGGTGATGAATGATGGCGAGATTTGCTCTAATATGAGATGTGGGAGGGAGAATGGCGTGTTCCCGATGCAATAAAGGCTTGGACTGTTACATGTTTGACCTATTACAGATCATTATGATCCGGTAATAAAGAGAAGCAGCAACATCTCCATTCAGGAGAGGGAACATTGCAGAGACTATTTCCAGGTCCATATTTTATGTCGTAGATTTAAAAAGAATTCAGCTTGTGTTAACCACAGGCCTTTAACAAAAACACGTTCAAACCTGCTTACTGCAAGACAAGGGAAGCAGAAGGGCAAAAATGCTAAGTCATTTCTGGGTTTTAGGACTTTTTCTACACGTGTTATGCGACCTAAATCTGAAATTCCTCCTCAGTCAACAAGCATAGAAGGCCAGCTTCTTATGCTATCAGACACTTGTTGGATCTTATCAAACTTTTTCATTATAGTCTCTCATTCATTGGACAAAACAATGCCGGCCTTTCAGCTGCGCCACTGAAATCTGCACGACCAGATTCCTACCATGCTTTGAAAAAGGGGCGATGCTACCTTCCAGTAGGAAAACACAATATGAACACACAAAGAAGACTCAGAGATTGTGAGGATAACAAAACAGTACAAGTAGGGAGCAAAGATTAACAGGTAAAACATCTTCAATGTTCCCAATCAGCTGATTTATCAGTTACACGCAGCCCCCAAAAGACAACAAGCACATCCCCGTTTCCAGGGCCGTGACAACAGAAACAACGCTATCAAAAGGTCAGGAATGCTTTTCTCCGGGAACAGACAGCAGAGGGGGGGATAGGAGAGGAACATTAATTGGGAACGCTGCTGCTGTGTCATTGCTGTTGTTGACAACATGGACAATGCGAGCTGTTTGGATAAATACTTTTTTTAAACAGCTAATGGAGGACTTTAAAAAGAAAAGAAAAAACAAGATAGTGAGCACTGGAGATAAATCCCATTCATGTCTCATTATGAAGAGAACATCCAGTCCTGCCCGCTGACAACATGCACTGTTTACTGAGGAAAGACAGGCACATGTGATAATGACCACAGACTGGTCTGACTGGTGCCTATTTGCAAATGATCACATTTTAGTATCTCAAACCAGCAGTTTTTCATGATTTAAATGTACAAACATCATAATTTTACTTGCAGTATGTGCTCTTAAAATGTCCCAAAAACAACGTAAAAATCTAAAGGTTTCATTTTACTATCATAGAAGTCTGACAAAACCAGCCATTGATCAATTATCCTAATAGGGCGGTTTATTTTCTGTCAATACACTAATCAATGAATTGGCTAAACGTCTCTTCTATATGTACAAACACACTTTCATATATCGGGTTTTATCAGTCTGTTAGAATCAGAGCAAAAGCTTCTTCGTTAACAGGTCAATCAATAATCAGAAATACAGAGATTGAGGGGCTAAATTATTCACATTATTCCCTCAGTTGACCCGATCCCAGCAGCTGTTTCTGAAGTGTGAAAACTATGAGCAAGTCAACTGGAAGCCGTGCACAAGGTGTTTCTCTGCAAAATGTGGATTTAAAACTGAAGATAATGTAGCTCAAGGTGGATTTTCTCCTTAGCATGTCACAGTAGAGGAACACAATACTAATATAAACCTGAAAATGAGCATTAAAAGGGCCCCTTTAAGAATCAAAGCTGCAGTGTGAGCAGCAGAGAAGGTGCCAGAGAGAAACACTGGCAGCGCCAACAGGCATAATGGCATTAAACTCTCTAATAAGGGGAGAAGGCTGGTCCGCCCCGGGCTGAAAGACTGCAGTATGCACACAAACACACTGCCCGCCTGCACCCATCCAAGAGCCATTTCCCAAGGATTCCCAAATACACAAAGGCTGGCATCCAACTCCCACGCTCCAGACCGCGGGCCCCGTCAGGAAGAAGCAGCTTCCTTGATCTGTGTGTGTGAATGGGGCTCTAAACAAACCCCAACAACATCAAACACTTGCAACATCTCATTTTGAAGTCCGATTTCATTTTGGTTGCTTAATTTTTGTACAACTTTGTCGCAATCTATCACTCATAGCTTTGATTTTTTTAATGTGGGGGTCCTTATGGTAAGCTAAACAATGGATTAGGAACAAAGCCGCCCCTTTGCTTGATGAGCAGCCTAAACTATTTCATATCCACTGATTACAGCCTACGTGCGGGAGACACTGAAGGTCGCCTGCCACATTTCACCTGATTCATCCCAAGAAAAAAAAGCTCAGCAGAAATGGCCAAGACAGCAAAATCGAGGGGCCTAAATGGAGTGTAATAGCCATTGTTTGGCACTATTGATCTATTACAAGTAACTCATTTATCATGTATACAAGCTATAATTGTAACAACCAGAAATCCCACAGGCAGCAGCTGCTCCTCGGCCACAATTGCAGCTCCCATCTGTAACAATGTGGCTGCCGGTGGTTAAAGCAATGTGTCATGTTCTCTCACAACAAAGCCACAGTGCATACAGGCTATTCACCTAAGTGTTAAAACCCCTCGTTAAATAAATCTCAGTTGGGGAAATCCCAATGCTTTAAATGCTTTGGGTATTTTCCAGAAACCAAATGCATCTTGAAATGGGGAACTAAGCATTTATGCATCACAGGATTAAGAAGATTACACAACTGACAATGATGACATAACGTTTTAAAAATGCATGTGCACTGGATTTGATTAAAAAAGCTGCAATTATTTTTACATTTCAGTGACATTCCAACGTATTTCTTTGCAGGGTAGGTGTATTCACAAAGCTATATTCTTGGCAAAGACGCTTGAAAAATGGCAGAGCAGTGATTTTGTGTCACTTTGTCCGCTATAAATACATTAGAGAAATCCTTTGTGTGTATTATCACCACACACGGCACGGTGGGTGAGAACATGGCATTAAAGGAAACAATGATAGTGAAAGCTGCTGTTGGCTTCCCAGTTTCCCGACCCCTCGATAAATGCTGCAGTGCACCGCCGCCATCTTACTTCTCTATTCTCTATCATCTGACTGAAATATGAGGGAAAGCCATTCTAAAGATTGTTTTTCTGAGGATAATGTCATATTCACGGGTTTATTTGCTTAGTTTCAGTCAACATCTGGCATTAAGTATTCATTACGAGGCAACAAGACGTCTCATTTACTTATTTCCATCCCTAAAACACGCCCACTCCCTTAAAAAATAGCCCTCGGGATATGGAAAATGAGACAATAAGCGTTTCATTTATTCCTAATAATGACTTTAAATAACATTAAAAGAGCCCGAATAACAATCAATAGCAGCGTTAGGAGCCATTTGCACAGATTAATGAAGGTATGTAATTTGTTGACAACTTGTTTGTAACGTTTTTAATTTGGGAAAAGCAACTTGCTTCTCGTTTTCACACAAATGAAATCGACATTTAAAGGGTGCAGGTTTAAATATAGAAGAAACGGACATATTCTCCATTGTTGCAAATCCTCAATAAATCAGTATCGACTGGCTTAAAAAGGAGACTTTGCCTGAGAAAAAGCATCCGTGCAAAAAGAATACACGTTATGTGTTATGTGGTGTGTTCATGGGGAAGTTAATGACAAATAATACAACGACAATTACTAACAAATATCTAAATATTTAGGCGGTTTAACGAAACAACGTGTGGTCTTTATTTAGAAATAGCCAAGCATTCAGTCAGTGACAAGCTAGATAGACGTTACCACAATACTTCCGGTTAAAACCTTCAACACAAAGGACCTGCCTTTTTTAATGGGCTACAAAGTTAATGTTTGGTGGTACGAAGCAAGTCATGTTGTGTACTTTGAGAAAAAATATGTCTCCACTACTCCTACTTAAACTTTTAGTTACATAATTTGATCAAATTCAAGTATCCTGGTAAACTACCTCCCCTTGATTTCGCCTTAAACAATCAGAGCTTTTACTTTGAAGGCACAGTCAACTAACTTCCGGTTGAATTTAAGCTAACTCCAGCTAGCTTGACGCAGCAACAATATGGTGGAAATACCTCACAAAAACGTATTTTTCTTACCTCGGCAGCCAGAGCCGAAGCCGCTACAGCCAGCAGCAGTAAAGCTACTCGGTCCCCCATGTCGTTTCGCGGACACGAACCTCCTAAAGGCGGCGTTTCACCGAGCGGTTTTACGTTTAACGTGAGAAGCAGAGTGTGTGCAGCGCCGGTGACTCCCGTTGTCTGATGGTGATACCGAGGCTGCACAGCTGCTCAGCAACGAGTCACCTGACCAGCGGAGTGGGATTAACACACACACACACGTTATCTCTGACGCACATGCCCACACATTTTCACTTCAACATCTATAATTTGTCCCAGCCAACGCACATGCATTCACATTCATATAAATACCATCTCATTGTTTTATACTTTAAAAACGCTTTAATCACATCTTTAATTTACAAGAAGACAGCCAGTAAAAACAATAAAGAAACACAAAATCATCTACCTGATACATTATTATCAAACCTAAATCCCTTACATTTTTCACAGTCGTCCTCCATCACATGTATCAGCCATTACACAGTGGGGTCCTCTTTCAAACCTTAAATCAGCCTACAAAATGCATTTAAAATAAAACACAACTTTATTTCATTACTTTACCAAACTGAACATAGTGGGACCCCCAGTTCAGTTTCCACCCTCACATTGATTCAAGTAAGGCTGTAAAAACCAGTTCATTGCCAACAAGTTGCCATTAAAGTCAGTATAATGCCTTATGTTCAAGTCTACACATAATAGTGATCATATGCTTCCTCTTAAGTCACAATATAAATCAAGTTTTATTCAAAATAGGTCACTTTTCATGTCTGCACTGTGTCCTGGAAAGACTTTTCTTAAAATATAATAAAGCTTCATTTGCATCTCCCTTAAAAAAAACGATGTTCCTCCAGTGATGTAAGCCAAGGTACCGCTCCATGCTGACAAAAGTGGTCTTCACCTGCATCAAAGCGGCGCGGAGCCTTTGATGTGCTCAGTCGGGGACGGATGAGAGTATTGGTTATTAGGAAGTGCCAGCTGCAGGCTAGCACGGCTGCTAACTCTATGAGAATGTTCAATTATTATTAATTTCCCCAACATTTGGTCTAGACTCCTGCAGAAAGGCAGTGACATTCACACCTGGCCTGCTGAACAATATTGCACTGCCCCCCCCCCCCCTTTTTCTTTTTAAATGTGGAATACATTCAGGCCTCTTTAATTGTCTTTGGAGGCCAGAGATCCAGGTGTGGAGACATCGATCAGTTCCTTTTAGATGACTGCTAGAGGGTCTGTGCAGGGATTCACTTGCGGGTACATCCCGGGTACGGAGGAGGAGGGGAGTAGTTGGCCGAGTTCGGCTGAGACGGGGTGTAAGGTGGCGGGTGCAGCGAGGGAGGGTACATCTCGTAGTCGTAGGTGTATGGAGGTGGAGGACCTGAGTTTGGGAAGAGAAATAAAGAAAATAAATAGTCTGTCATGCTTTTTGGATGTTTCCCTTTTCCTGTAGTTTGTTCTACAGGGTGAAGAGAGGTGCTGCAGCACAGGCAGTATGAGGACAATAAAGAGCTTTTTGAACATTAAAGCATGTAAACATATCACAGTAGAGACACACAATACAAATATGAACCTGAAAATGAACAGAATATGTCCTCTATTATAATGTGGGGAAACCTGCACTCATTTGACAAGGTGTACGATGGGAAAGTGGCACCCTCTAGTGGTAAAACAGAGAAACTGCACTCTGTACAAAAAGGGACTTTACTAATAAGTGTAAAAATATGGCCCCTAAAAAAATCCCTTGGTTGACCATGATGCATCAGTCTCACCAGGGGAACTTGAATTATTCACTGAAACATCAAAGCAGCCGAGATAAAAGAAAAGATGAAAGCGTGACATGAGCAAAACCTTGCATGTATGACGCCATGATTATGAATAACTCACAATCTAACGTGCTGCAAGAGTTACCTTTATTTAAAAATGTCTATGAAACCGTTGTGTAGCCCAGAATGAGACCTTGCAACGTGAGAATTAATATTTGATCAATTTAAAAAGCATCATAACATAAAGGAAAGGTGTAAATAATAAAAGCAGCACTAACTAAATCAATTAAAATCATATTTAAATATTGATTAACATCCTTTATTGGGACATAAGGTTATTAATGTCACTGTAGCTACATGCATTCATATTGCATGTTTTTGGCACTTTGTTTATGGAACATGATCAGAGCTGCAGGGCCGGTGCAGTCCAGTGTTGCATGAAGGCGATACACAAAGGAGAATAAAGCGTGATGAATAAATGATGAGCCCCAGAAAAAAAGCAGCGTATTCAGAGCACAGACTCCGATGTACCTGCGAGGACAGTGTGGGAACATTGTCGCCGCTTTGCTCCTTTCCAGCAGGAACAGGGAGTATCAGATGTGAAACAGTGGGAGCGGAGGGGGAAGAACGTCATGCTTCTGGGAATATCTATGTCTAAAGTGCTTGAACAGAGGTCATTGTCAAGTCTAATGGCTTTTATTTTGAAAGGAATCCACTCTCTCTTTGTGTTACTTGTCAGGGATTATGCTCAAGGCCAAGGTGGATCTTGTAACATAAAACACATTCTGCTGTTTTCTGTTCAAATGAGGGCGCCTGAGGACACCAGAGGAGGTGGAACTGAAATGGACACCTACAAATAAGTGTTTAATCACACTATACAACTACCCCATTATTTAGTAGTGCCAGATCATTTGCTATTCATTATAGATAAAAACATGTATTTGCCTTATTTATGTTATTAAAAAGTGTGTTTTTTGTGTGTGTGCGAGACCCACCCGGGTACCCCTGAGTCACAGTGTTGATGTAGGAGGTGCTGAACACGCCGACCCGTGCCCCCCGCCCGTTCTTCATGCACATGCACACACACAGGAACAGGGCCGCCACCGCTCCCATCAGGAACACCACCCCGAACACGATCCCAGAGATGGCAGTGCCCCTGTAACACACACACAAACACACACAGATTCAAGGCTTTGTGGTCATATGCAGGCTCCTCCTACAATGCAACATAAATATATAAGACATAAAACAATAAAAATAGTGCAAGAAGAAAATGTAAAAAATAAAAGTGGGGAGGCAGCTGCCATGGAGACGGACTGCAGCATCTGGTGTGTGTGTGTGTGTGTGTGTGTGTGTGTGTGTGTGTGTGTGTATTCACAGAAGGAGAGTCTTTGAATTGACACTACAAAATAAAGCTTTATTAACATTTGATTATATTCAGCGTTAGTCAGAATCAGCCGTGTTTACAAGACTTTGCCGCGGGTCATTTAAGGTTTTGCACAAATAAACAATTTTCACAGATGCACTGATGATGGAAACTGAACACAGCTTCATGGTGAAGGGAAGCAGAGTGAGGTGAAAGCATTTGAGCAGCTGGGCTGAATCAAGGCCAACAGGGGTCAAAAGGTGAGACCTCTGAAGGGGCAGGTTAAAAGACAGCTGGTGTGTGACCTCTCTCATTTAGAAACTGAGCAGCTCGTCGACCAGTGGATCAAAAGGAGAGAAATCGTGGCAAAAAATACAAATATGAACATAATAGGGCCCCTTCAGCCGTCAGTTGTGCATTTAATGTGTTTGCTGTGTCCCTGTGATTACTTACGAGAGGACGTCGCCCACGTAGGCGTAGTAGGAGCAGCAGAAAGGTGGAGATCCATCGCAGCAGTACTCTATGCAGCCTTCACACTGGGCTTTACTGCTGCCTGCAACACACACAAAGACGTAAGTTGATTGCAAAGATGAAAAGGTGGTGATAAAAATAACAATCTCGTCTCAAGTGTTAATTAAAATGAAAGAAGCCCTTCAAATAAGAGATTAGGCCAGGTCCGGATGTTTTAAAAATCTGTTCCCTGGAGGAAACTATGAGAAAAAGCTTTTAGGAACGAAATTCAAAAGCACACGCACCTCAATCAAAGACAGGCTTAAAAGCGTGGACACGGGACACTCATTGTGCCGAGAAGTGGAGTAGCACAGATTTAGAAAGAAGCAATCAATACCTGTGGAGCACCGGGGGAAATGAGAATAAAAGAAGGTCTCTGTAATGAACTCATACTGGGACCCAGTCAGCTAGCTGCACTAATGCATCCGCATTTTTAAATATCAAATACTTTCAATGTTCTCCTGTTCTTGAATATGATAATAACAGTAATGATAATATGGCAACTAGCAGTTCAGTAATTATTCACACACTTGTTGCATGCGTGTGTGTGTGTGTGTGTGTGTGTGTGTGTGTGTGTGTGTGTTTAATGTGGTGCATTATTCCCCCCACCCCCAGCAGCCTTGCCCCCACAGGAACTCGTCTCAACCTGCTCTCATCTCTGAAGGTTTCACCTCTCAGGCTGGAGCTGTGGCAGACTGGCAGTCTCTCTGAATCACTTCAAATGAAGGACACTGCAAGGAAAACAAACTCCCTGTGTGTGGGTGTGTGTGCACTGGAGATCTGCTTACTCTCAGCAATCACTCGCACACATGGGATGTGTGCCTGCAGGCATGTATGCACATTTCCAGGCTTGGGAGCCCTGCCTTGTAATTACCACAGGAGGATGCTTTTAAAAAGAAAAAAAGAAAACTTGCATTATGTTAAATAAAGCTGGGATGCAGTTTGCACAACTCAAGGTCAAGTGTTTATTGCACTTTTAAGTCATGATTTTTCTGATATAAGCAGGTTCGATGGTTATGATGCAGAAATCTTAAATGAAAGTGCACAAGAACAGGATTTTTTGCACCTTTTAGGCATGTTTTAACTGATATAAGCAGGGTCTGGTGGATGTATACACCCAAAAAGTGTGAAGTGTGCACACCTTAATGATGTGGAAATCAATCTATGTTCACAATAAAGGTTTTTCTGCAGTCTTAACTGTATCCTTCATCCAACTTTTGAATGTTACTCTACCTCCCTGCAGGCAGCTAATCTTTCCATGTCAATGCCTGCATGCGGTTTTAAAAGCAGACTTCTGACTCTCTCTGTGTGGGTGGTCCTCGGAGGTCCTGTCTCTCCACACGCTGGGGGACAATGGCACCATGTCCTTCATCCCCCCCTACACCCAACACCACCCCTTCACACACACACAGCCAGCAGCAGCTCCTCTCCCCTGCCCCCATCCAGATCAAAGTTTCCAGCTGTTTTCAAGCTAGTGTGTAGGAGTTCCCAAAATGTGATCGGCGGAACTTCAGCTTCCCCAAAGCTGTACACATCTGGAAGTCTTACCATTATCAAAATCATAAAGAAAAGACGTGTAGCTCTTTGTAAATGTATTGATTAAACTCACCGGAGAATAAACAAAGCAGCAGCGAGCTCCTCAACACCCCCCAGCTCTCAGTCTGCGTCCTCCTCCAGGGGCTCTCCATGACCCGGCTTTCCTGTGCGCTTTTATTCTCAATCAATCTGCAGTGGATCACACTAACTCAGAAAAGTCGCTTCTTCCCAGTCACCTTTTTGGCTCCTCCAGGATCATTGTTGGAGCCTACCGCTTTGAACCCAGCAGCAGACTTCGGGAAACATGTCTCCTTAGAAAAAAAGTGCAGCTCCGTTTGTTCCTCCACGTGTGAGCAGTGTTTCTGCCCCGTCCTGCTCCCACACCTACGAGCGTTTTATTCCGATCCCCTCCCCCGGTTTGCTCAGATTACCATGTTGAGTTTACACTGACGAGGAAGGCAGCCACGATCTGACACAAAAACGTTTTCAAAATAAGAGTCTAATTAACACTGCAATCGTATTGATTGCAGTGTTAATTGATTTGATGTTACAAATCATTCAAATTGTATTGTTTGTGCACAACTGGCCCCATAAGTAAGGAGATATAATGCTTTTTCTAGTAAATATCATATTAAACTTAATCTGCTCTGACAAAACAAGACATTTAAAATACATTAAATTGAACTTTGACAAGCTATAATGGACGTTTTTCACTATTTTATGGGCCATAGCTACAGTTAAATTATCAAAACAAAAGTCATTGCAGACACAAAATAAATGTTTATAAATAGTAGTTTTTTATCGAAATCTTAATGTTAACAAGTCACGTTATTCAATTTAGTCTAGTAATAGTATTTTTTTTAATAAATGTGACATTAGTTTGAGCTTTTATTTTGAAGGCCTTAGCCTGGTTATGTCTGTCACAGGAGGGAAAACGTTTTCCATGGGTTCTATGTATTTATGTGCGCGTGTCACATGCTTCACGTGGTATTAAAGTCACATCACGACCTTCTTTTAAAGATAACATCGGCACAATGATTCACAGCAGGCCGCTTCACACCTGGAGAAAATAACGCCAGACGCACTACTTTCTGTTGTTAGGTCACATCTATTGTGTCAGGGATGGGGCCACTTTATCCAATTCCCCCTTCTGCTACACACGGGTGACATTTCAAACACACTCACATGTTAAATAACAAGTCAACTTTGTAGCTTTTGCAATGAGTGTACAAAAACATGTATGTAAAAGTACACCATCCAAAAAGGTGTTACATTACTTTGTAACTAAATTAAACGTTTGGCCATTAAAATGATTTAATCTGAATCCTGGTTTAATCAATTTGCCATGATGTAAACTTTAATTGGCAGCCATTGGTGGCAAAGGGATGCAGATAATTTGGGAGATGCCACCCACATGGAGCAGCGGTGATTCATAACGCTTTCCACATGTTTCTGGGACTCTCAGACTTCAAAAATCAGTAGGTGTAAAAATACATACATATTAATGCCGGTTTTTCTTTGTCAATGCGAAAAAGAGCGTGCAGTATACATGTTGCCCTTCACGACTTGTTTACAGACACATTATGCCATTATGCTGATTACAGACATGGCCAATCTTCTTCTTAACCATCCATAATTGCAGGATAATGATTTCCTTTGTGCTGCATTGGGAGCCGAGGAGGCGGGGAGCGTCTTCCTCGGGGCCAAACAGGAAGTGCCACACATGCAGGCTTCAGATTTAAGTGATGGGGTTGAGGTACTTTGGATCAGAAAGTTAGGGGCAGGAAATTCAACCTAGAGGAGTATAAAGAAGACAAAGCAGTGGGAAATACAATTATTTTGTGAATATAATAGTGTTTTTGAGAAATTGAGTATCAAAATCATAATCTTTTCCTATTCACATTTTTTTTTCTTGATTTGTTTTTAGTATATGTTGTTCTCAAAGTTTGCCATCATTATTGTATTCAATGTATTGCTTGTATATTGATCTTTGATTTTTTTTTTAATGGCGGAAGTTCCAAATTAGCCATCCAATAATTTTTCCTGCAATGTTTATCATTTGTTTATCTTTTATGTTAGTGTATTTTTTAATTGTGCAAAACGAAAACATAATCGATGAAATAGTGCCATCTAGTGGACGAAACCTGAATTACAAAATGCATTCTCATTTAATGTAAGTGCATCATTATCATTTAAAAGCTATTCACACTACTTTCACTTTGAGGGAACACATTTACGTTTTTAAACTCTTAAAGAAGAAGAATTGGCAGAGTTCCCATTAAAACAGCTCCACTGTTAAAATACAATAACTGAGTGCAAATCAGTTCACCTTGCAACAACAAACAGACACAAGACATGCGCTTCACAAGTCAATGTGATACTTTTATTCATGAACCTAGGACCATATATATATATATATATTTATATAACACTGTATAAATACTCTATATATTCTACTCCCTTCTGTGATCTCAATAACAAATACAAAATAATATTAAAAAAGCCACATGATTATATTTAACAGGCTGTACAAAAATAAATAATGTTTGGATATTCTGTACAAAAGGAAAAAACTCGGTAGAAAAAAGAAACCGGGTGCCTTCGCAGAAGGCAGGAGAGACTTACTTATGAAGTAGTAGCAGGAGACAAGTCCCTCTTTAGGTCTCCACACACACACACACACACACACACTCACACACACACACACACACACACACACACACACACACACACACACACACTCACACACACTCACACTCACACACACTCACACACTCACACACACGCTCACACTCACACTCACACTCCTCTTTGGTCTTTGAAGAGTTCCCTCATTGAAGGGTTAGATATGGCTAAAGCACAGAGTACAGAGTACTGAGGCCTTTAGAGACGACGGGGTGTTACAATGTGCCGCTGGCAAAACAAAGATGAAGTGCTACAGGTTTGTGATAAATAAACTAAACACTGACTATTTTTTTCCATACCTGATGGGATGTATAGTAGAATATGAGCTATTTCTCTTTCATGTGATCTTTATATACTCTGCATTTACCTCCCCCACCCCCAAACCCCTTATGTGTCAGTCCAGCCCAGCTTGGACAAACATCATATATATACACATGCATACAAAAACACAAAAGACACTTTCTCCCACTCGCTCACACACAAGCATGACATTGGCACGGTAAGCAGCAAGGAAGTGTCTTCCTCCTGAGGGAGGCTAAACGTGCTGCACTGAGCCAGTGATGCTGCAGAGGCTCTGTGGCCCCACAATGGATTCAGGGGGAAATAAGTCGCAGTCATTGAGGACCCATTGTGGGACTCTGGATGCTAACATTCAGTAGCCTCTTTAGCTTGTCCGTGGGAAGAAGAGGAGGCAGAGTGTTTTTCTGCAGCAGTCTTCAGCAGGCGCTCTGATTGCACAGTTCCAGCAGGGGTCTCGGCCGCTCTTTGGGGTCACAGCTGTCGTGTGTCAGTGTGCGCCCCTCGGGGCCGATGCAGCGCAGTTGGCGTTTGCGGAAACCCCGCCCGCAGGTCTTTGAACACACCGACCACTCCCCGAGGAGCCAGGAGGGGCAGGGCTGGGCAGAGCAGGAGCGCGAAGCCAGGGGGCGCAGCTCCTCGGGGCAGTCTCTGGAGGGCCGGCCCTGGGGGTCCGCACACACCACCTCCCTCTGCTGCACGCCTCCGCCACACGTCTGGGAGCAGGGACCCCACTCCCTGAGGGTCCACTCGGCTCCACCCACCTCCCTGATGGCGTTGATGGAGTGCCGGCGGCCTCCGTTGCCGTTGGAGATGGAGGCAGCGTTGTTGGGTCTTGGTGCAAAGTAGCTGTATTTGACCCGGGGCCTGGGGGCCTCCCCGACAGACAGCACCTGGATGGTGAGGGGCTCTGGGAGCGGGGAGAAGCTCCGGAGGCGCTCCAGGGAGGCGGAAGAGCCGCTGTAGCGCAGCAGCGCCCCCTGCAGGGCGATGTCCGTCTCCATGGTCATCAGCTTGTAGTCTCCATTCAGCAGGTAGGTGCCGTCCTGCCGGCGCACCGCCAGGTAGCTGTTGTCGTTACGACCGTTGCCGGGGGCGCGCTGCTTCACGTCCAGGTGGGTGGCGCCGGCAGGAATGGTGACAACATCCTGGTACCCAGGCCTGAAACAGAGAGCGGCAGAGGTCAGACTGAGGCACAACAAATTGATGTTTACAGAGACGGAAGTATCCAATATTTATACTTTATATAGACATTTGTGTGTGAGATATATTTACCTGGCACGCTCCAGAGAGCCGGACACTTTCTTGCAGGTCGATCCGTCTCCTCCACACACTCCACACTTATCGAAGCGCCGGTTGGAGCCGATGACACGATCACACCCGGCCTTCACACACTGGCCTTGGACACACACCGAGGTGGAGTCTGGGCTGCAGGGGGTCCCGTCAGCCACCTGGGGGCAGCAGAGAGACAGAGGTTAGAGTCAGGGAGAGTCAGGGGATTACTCTATCAGATTACTAGTAAACAAATATATATTTGGGGATTACTAGCACGATTACTAACAAAAAAACAAAAAAATAGTATATTGTGTTTGTTGTAAAGGGATCAGATTTTTAATTTATTTTTTAACCCTGCCAACTGCGTGGAGCTACATATGAGTCATAAACAAGTAAAAGTCTTTGCCTGGGGGCTGAGGGAAATTACAACAGCTGATTCTTCAGATTGCAGGTCTGCACAGGTAAGAGTTATGAGATCAAGTACTCAGATCCTTTTCTTAAGTAAAGGTACAAAAACTATGATCTTGAAATACTACATTACAAGTAAAAGTCCTACAAAATGTTACTTAAGTAGAGGAACATAATTATTATAGGAAACATTGAGTTTATCAGTGTAATCCAACCCCTCTCACCTTAGATTTGAGGACAAAGAAGTATCCGGTGCCCTTGGCTCTGCACACCAGCTTGCAGCGGTCTTTGGGTGAGACTCCGGCATATTTGGGCACCCACTCGACTCCCTCGCCTGAACCCAGCGACACCTGGGCCGACATGTCGTTGTGCGCCAAGCACTGCTCCTCGCGGAAAGACAGGCCTGAGAAAGAAAACAGAGCGGGGGTCAGATTTACTGCTGGTTGAGCATGCTAACTTTCACACCAACGTGCAAGAAACATCAAAACATCCCTTCTTCCTGAGAAACACTGAGCAGTTTGGTTCAAGAACATCTCTTAAATCGTATAGAAAGTATGTCTCACCGTTGCTATCGGGGCAGGTTTCTGTGTTGCAGGAGCGGTACTGGATCCTCTTCCCCTCGCAGTACTTGCCCCCGTTTTTGGGCAAAGGGTTGTCGCAGGAGCGGAAGGAATACTGCACCCCCCCGCCGCAGGTTCGAGAGCAGTCACCCCACGGACCCCACAACCCCCATCCGCCATTGACAGGAGTCTGAAAGCACCAGAGACACGAGCATTACAAATCTGATTCAGTACTTCCGGACGCTAATACTTATGGTGGCTAATAATTATGAGGCTAACACTTCTAAAGGCTAACACTTCTGGAGGCTAGTTCCTACCTGGTGTTTGGCAGCTTGGCTCTTGGTGAGACACTGCCCGGCCAGGCAGAAGCTGTCATGGCCGCAGGAAGTCCCATCAGCCCAGGGGAAGTTCTTGGTCTGGCACACCAGCAGACCATTGGACGTGGTGACGGTGCACCACAGGGCCGCACAGGTGGTGCTCAGGTCGGGGCAGTGCTGGGAGTCGTCCCCAAAGGTCAGCCGGCACTGGTGGTCCGCGTCGTACACCGTCCCCGGCAGAGGCTGGGGGAGGGGCTGCGGTTTGACCGGCCTGTCCAGCAGACACTGACCGTGGCCGTTGTCCAGGAAGGTGGTGACCATGAGGGCGGAGCAGGGGGACCACGGCTGCTGCTGGTCCAGGTTGGACAGGGTGGAGGCCATCATGTGGGAGCCCCAGTGGACACCGTTGACCCCGGAGCACATCTGGGCGTCATCATGAGGCATGTTGAAGACGTGGCCTGCAGGACAGAGAGGAAATTATTTAAACAGCCTATTATGCTTTTTGGGGTTTTCACTTTCCTGTAGTGTGTTGTAGGTTTGTGTGCATGTAAATCATCTGCAAAGGCTACAATCAAAAGAAAAAAAGGGCCATTTGCTCCTTTTTTAACAACTTATTTCCTCATACTGTGTTTATGGCTGCACCATAGCATGTTTCTTGTATGTGTTGGCAATAAATCTGATTCTGATTTTGATAGCATTCCTAACTCTACTTCTACTTACCAAGTTCATGCGCCACAGTAAATGCAGCTTGAAGGCCATCATCCTCCACGATAGAGCAGCTTCTGTCAGGGTCACACACTGTGCCGACATCTGCCATGCCCAGAGTGTCACAGGAGTGGGCGCCACACAGATCCTAAACATGCAAACAGAGAGCAAAGTTAATGTCTGAATTCTCCTTTATCTCCTCGGTTTCTGTCTCTGCTCCACTCCTCCACTGACTCACCGTCCTGGTGAAGAGCACGGCGGTGTCGTAGTGCTCGGGGTGGCGGTCACTGGGCGGGTTGTGCTGCCGCTGCCACTGGCAGAAGTTGCGGAGGGTCATGGCGGCGTTGGAGGACACCTGGGGGCCTCGCTCCTCCTCGTACACCACCAGCAGCTTCACCACCGCCAGGCTGATGGAGTTGTGGATGCTGGGGTGGCGGTAGAGGCGGGAGGCCACGGCCATGATGGTCAGCAGGTAGGGCTTCAGGCCGGCGCCGTGGAACTCAGCCATGGACTGGTCAGCCACCAGCATGATCTCCAGGTAGCGAGGTGTGGAGACAAAGCGCCTGCTCCTGTGGTGAGCTGAGGGGAGGAGAGAAAGAGGTCAAACCAGGTGCAAAGGTCATGTGAGCAGCTATCATATTACACTCCTGATTTGACTGCACTTTTTATGTTTCAGCTCTACAAAGGGTTTTATTCAGAGGGATGACTCAGCGTCACACCACCTCCGGAGGCTCCTCCTCCGCAGGGTTCACATTCCTAAAATGACCTTCTCTGGTGGAAAACTAATCGAAGGGGAGGAAAATCCTTTCTGGAGGGGGGTGAAATGTCTGCCGGTGCGAGTTGTACCAGGAGGCGAGTTTACACGTCTCAGCACCGCCGGGCTCTGGCTGGCTCCAACCCCGCTGCTCCCCTCCCCTTCCTCCGTCACGCCTCCTCCTCTTTCCCCTTGGAGAGGCTCGACCCCCCCCCCCCCCCCCCTCTCTCTTCCCTCCCCTCCCTTCCTCAGTTCTGGTAGTGCGTAGACGGCGCTGTCAAAAAAGGTAGCTGGGTCCATTGGGCATGCTGTGCAGCCTGGCACAACTCCAGCTGACAGCAGTTTGAGTACTCATAAAAGTGAGGATTCTTTTTTGTGTAAAGCTTTAGATACGTTGACATTTCGACATAAATAAATAAATATAATACAAATAAAACTCGCTTTCTGTTTTTTTGGCCACTTTTATAAGGTTGTTGCTTGGATAATGTGAGCTTTCTGAAATGCGTAAAAGCGCGTAAAGTGTTCCTGCAGCTCACCTGTCTGCTCTGCGTTAGCTGCTCCGTGCTTGGCTTCTTCCTCCAGATTTGTTGGCACCCTCGCCTCGTCCTCGTTGACCCCGCACTTTGAGCTCCCCTCCTCAGCCAGAGCTGCCCGACCTCTGCGGCGGATCGTGTGGACATCCTCCTCGGTGCCCGTGAAGTCATTAGAGTTTTGGGGCTGGATGAAATACTCTTCCCCCTGAAAGTAGAATCCGCCCCTGAGCCCGTGGCACAGGTTGAGCGCCGCGGCGGAGTGATCCTCTCCGTTCACCGTGCCGGAGAAGAAGCAGCCCGGCTCGGCTCCGCTCTTTGGTTCCTGTGTGGGTTCGGACTCAGGAGTCCCCACAATGTGGAAGACAAACCCCGGCGCCAAGAAGGTCTGGTCAGGCTCTAGCTGCAACACCAGCTCTTTGCCAAATACGTCCAACCTGTACTCCCTCATCTCCGCCTCCTTCTCCTGCTCCTCCGCGGAAAGAGTCCGCCACGACTCGGTTTCGCTCTCCGACCGGGCCGTTGGGTCTAGCCGGACCGGGACCACGGTGCTCTCCTCCCAGGCGCTGTGCACCCCGCTGACGCACAGAGCGACGAATAAACCAATGGAAACGTGTAAAAAACTCATCATAAAGCTGTGAAATCCAACAAGTGTAAAGACAAGTTGAGAGTAAAGTCTCTACGAGGAAGCAAATAAATCCTTTAAAAGGTTTTCCACTATCAGCTACAAAAGCAAAGTCTTTGAACTTCCACAAAACTGTCTCCAAAATTACGCACACTCGTATAGACTAAAAAGGGATCAAATCCAGTGAAAAACTCATTCAAATGTATGTGCAAGGCGGACTTGTTGCAGAAAAAAGTCCTTTTATTAAGTACAAATAAAAGCTGGATGTCGGCAGTAAATCCAACAGGTCTGTTTCTCTCAGCAGATGTTTCAGTTTCCAGCTCTGTGTGTGAGTTCAGGGCAGGTTCTTCCTCTGCTGGCCCGTTTACTCTGTTCTCTGCTGTTGCCTTTCAGTCAGATCAGAGCAGGTCCCTCCTTATATCCCCCTGCCTCAGGACCACCCCTTTCTTAAGGGCTCTTTGATCTAAGACTGGCCAAATCCCGTGCGCACCAGCGACCTGGCGTGTTGCCATATAATCAATCATTGTGGAGGACAGAGAGCTTTGGGCAGAGACATGTTTTCTCCTTCTGACTGTCACAAGATGTACATGTACAGTCATCACCCGGGAATAATATGACTTAAACATATGAATTATATTTTAACTGATTATTCATTTATGATATGATAACCTCAAACTGTGCCACTGCTCTACTTTCTAAACTGAGTAAACATAACTCAGGTCGACAGGCAGCAGTGGAGGATGTGTTGTAGTGCAACAGGAGAGGGAGATGGCAGCAGATCCAGAGGTAACCAAGTCTCCAGGAGTCGTACTCACCTTCCTTCATGCCAAGCCGGCTGTGGTGCTCCGTGGCCGGGCTGCGAGGCTCTGCTGCCCGGGGAGAGGGAGCAGAGAGGGGCCGCTGAGGTCTTAAGGTGGAGCGGCTCTCCATTCAGGCTGCTTCTCTACTCAAACCAAGGGGAGAGGAGCCCCTGTCCTCCGGCTTCTCCCCCCACCCGTCCGGACTGCTGCTTCTCTCCAACAGAGAGGACGAGTTTGCAGGAGTATCATAAAAAATACCTGGCAAAGCAGAAAACCCCAATTGAAGACACCCCAAACAAATGATTCACAGCAGATAAAACATTAAGGGAAAGTCCTTTTAAAGAATCATATAGACATCTCTACAACATTCTGATTAAATAAAGTAAAATCTATAACCAAATCATGTGAAAATATCCAAATAAGGTCACTTAAGTGTTGTGTAATTTTTAAACAGTCCATGACAGCTTTTTGGCACCATTTGAGGGTCAGTGCGTAACTTTTTGACGTCACTTGATCACTCTGTGGGGACACATTATGGAAGTCCACCTTAAGAGCAACAGGTCATAAAAAGTGACTCATTGTAATTCCGCAATTCCCCAGAAGATGGTAGGCATGCCCTGTGGAAATTCCCAACACAGCTGCAGATCTTTTCCATCACTGGATGGGGCAATATCACATATGACCGCTAGGTGGCGCCACTGCATCACATGTATGAGCTTGTTGCTTTTAAATGAGTTTTAAAAAGACTACATGTGTTTTGTTCTTGCTGGGATGGAGTTATATTGTTGTGCTGCTTTAACATAAAGACATTATTGACTTGTATAACTTTTCCTGTGCAGGGTAATAGAATCTCCTCTAGCTGCACCTCATGTGCATTTGACCTGTAAAATACCTGAGTGCAGGTGAGGTCAGGCCATGTTTAACGTTGTGCAGAAGTCTAGCATTTACATGTTTAATCACGTTTTATTTCGTTTGTAAAGGTGCACAGAGTGGTGCCTCTGCTGGAGGATTCTGAACCAGGGTCCGAACTGGAGGTAAAAGGAATATACGTAACTGACAGCTATTGTTATTCTTTACAGAGTGATGGCCACAGCCACACAGGGTCAAACAATTACACTGCACCTCACCTGCAGTAGTTCACCTTCAGTTCGGCTGCAGTCAAATGTGCAAATTATTAACACCACACATTTCATTTAGATGGTAAACTCTATATTTGCTTCTAATCTGACATGATTTAAATACTACGAACAGCCAATAGGGACAATCCACCTGCTTCCATGTCAAAGGGGAGATTTGGGTTTAAACTGTCCTTTTTCAGAACCAGAACCAGGTTCATTACCAGGTAGGTTTTAAACACATACGAGGAATTTGACTATGTGTTGTGGTGCATTCATAAACATACATACAAATAAAACAAACTTTTTTGTATTCTGTTCATCTTAATTGCCCCTTGGTTTCAACTTGGTTGGGCCAAGCCACTATATAGGTTCCATGATTTGTCATTGTATTGTGTTCTATAGGCTTTTGTGCATGTAAATGGTCTGGCTTTTTCCAATCCATATAATAAGGCTGTTCTAATATAATCATCCCCACCCCAACACTCCTCTTTCATCACGTGTGTTTAGATAGCGACTGATTTTGCAACACATGCAAGGAAAATAAAATACAAATATGTGACCAAATGAACAACACAGACACAAAGGTATTTAAATATATAGATTTTATATACATATATTCATGTGGATGACTAGAAAAGAAACACTATATTCTCACAAAGGAATGATTCTGCAGTCATATGCCTAAGTTAAATAGTAATTTGATACAAAATTACTATAATAAATAAAACTCATCTCGTTGTTTTCTTTTATTCACACGTAGCAGTTGTACAAACAATAAATTACAAGTTCAGTGCTGTGTTTCTGTCGTTCAGCGAGAGGGGTTTCCCCACTGCAAGGGTCAGAGTAGAGTGTGTGTGAGAAATTGATCTGATGGATTGTTCCAATGTGTTTGTATGTATACATTTCTGTGTATATATGGTTGAATACTTAGAGATATATGTAAGATCTACTCATTGTATAAAATGTCTATATTGTGTAAATAAATCTGAATTGTGTGTGAGTGGTATTTTGAATAGGATTATGTATTATCTATAAAAAAAAGGTTTTCTCCTGAACAGGTGCCAGATGGGTGAGGTTATTACACTATATATACTGTTCAAAAAACACTTGATGTGTTAATTAAAATATGTTTGTAGCCATATTTGTTTTATTTGGACAGATCAAGGCTAGTCGTCTCCCTAGCTTCACGTCTGTAGGCTAAGCTATGCTAACAGTTTCCTTGTTGTAGCTTAATATTCAGAGGAGAGGCATGTGTGGTATCAATATTCTTGTCTATTTCTTGGCAAGAAAATGAATAGGCGTGTTTCCAGATATGTCAAACTATTTCTTATAATCAACAGCAACATGACTTTCCCAAATCAGTGTCCCCTTGTCGGCACTGGGACTATTTCTTTAGCATTTTTGACAGTGAGCTCTGTGGATTGTCTGAAGTATTTGAAGAATTGTATCTTCAAAATCAGTGGCACGATCTGAATTGTTGTAACATGGCGAACACCACCCATCAGGACACAGTTTAAAACATTTTCAAATACATGATGTAAAACAGAGAATGAGTGTTGAATTGCAAAAAAGGACACTGCGTTAGCATCTCCCTTGCTGTCGTTGCGAGTATCCAGGGCACACATTGTCATATAAGCATTGCTTCCTAAACAGATAAACAGACAAACAAACAGATATTGACCTCCAAAATAAAACCTGAGGGTCGTTAAGCTCCCAGCACCGGCATATTGACTGATGCCGACAGAACAGAGAGTGAAGACGCTTCAAAACGCACATGTTCACGGTACATACTGCATGTGCATAAACACAGGCCTGGGTACATGAGACACACACACACACACAAACACACACTTAGAGCTGCAACAGTCGACAGAAACATAATCGCCAACTATTTTGATAAGGATGACGCAAACCATGGCAGAAAATACAGTTTTCAACCTCTCAAATAATTGGCAGATTAATTGATAATGAAAACAATTGTTTGTTGAAGCTCTACTACACACACACACTTAATTACCCTAAGCCTGTGAGTCATTTTAAACCTCCATAAATGTTGAGGAGTGTCATGGTTACTTTGCCCCTTTGTCAACCTAACTGTTGTAAAGTTTGTCCTCTGAAGGCCACCATACGCTGCACAGGTGACTTGTGTCTTTAGGAAAAGCTTTCTTACAGAGTTTTCTTTTAAACGCTGCAAGATGAGAAAAATATTTTAGGGTAGGACGTAATTCACCATTCATTCTTGGACACGAGAAACCAGTGTTCCCTTCTTGTGCTGCCTCTCGCTTTTCAGCTGGACAGATCGTTCAAATAAAGACGCAGAACGCTTATAGTCGGGGCATCGGGTAGCCCTTATCCAGGACCATCATTAGTCTCCTGTTACTGGGACATTCCTGTCACTGAGTGGCTCATAAATAATCTTTTACGGGAAGAATATTGGTAGTCGATCAGAAGATGGAGAGTGATCTTTTCAACATTCAACCTGTAACACATTTGACAAGCGTTTCAGTTACTAGAGCAATTTGCGACGCAGTACACCCACCGCGGGACATTCGGCAGAAATGACGGCAAGCTAATAACGATATCTTTCAATCCAATCCCCATTGTTCTCACGGACAAATGGAAGCGACTTCCGAATCCCCACAGTGATCAGAACACATGGAATACCATACAAAAACACGACATGCCATTACAGGGCAACACACACTGAGCCTCCAGGGTCTGGAGGCCGAAGTAAAGACAATCCGTTTCTGTCCATGTGGAAACGACATGCAATTTGAGTCTGTCCGGGAGGTCTCTACTGCATAGCTACTGCGATTCCAGGACATTCCTCCAGCGTTTAGTCAGGTACATCCAGAGTCTCTGTGGAGCCGCTCAACATTCACAGTCCTGTTTAAGGAGTCCGACACCAAGAACTCCAGACCTTTAAACGTCCTACCAATTGTTCCCCCTCTCCTGCCGCCTCAGCATTTCTTCACCAGACAGTGTTTGAAGGCGGAGGGTCGGACCCCCAACGTGCAGCCCTTGGAGAGCTTCCCCTCCTGGCTCTTACACTGCACAGTCCGGCTCTGCCAGCCAGTGTCACAAGTCCTAGAGCAGCTCATCCAGGACCCCGTCACCCAGTGGGGCCCTGGGAGGGGGGTAGAGGGGCCTGGAGCCGTTGGGACCAGGACTTTGGGAGTGGAGGAAGACGTAGTGGTGCTTCTGGTGGTAGTGGTGCTTCTGGTGGTGGTGGTGGTGGTGGTGCTCTGTGTAGCGGTGGACTTGGGGCTGGGTTGCTGTGGAGCAGTCCTCCGTGGCATGAAGAAGCTGTAGCGAACATCCAGCGGCTTCTTAGCGTCCGTCGCTAGGATCTGCACCACTAGAGATTCCTGAAGGGCCCCGGGCCCCATGCTGTGGAGCCACTCGTCCCTCTGGCTCCAGCCACTGTAGTTGAGCACAGAACCGTTGAGGGGGATGATGGTCTCGGAGGTGGAGATCATGAACTTGCCGTTGAGGAGGTACTCGTTGCTGGGCCGGCGCAGGGCCAGGTAGGCGGTGTAGCGCGTCTGGTCCTTCGCCTTGTGCTGACGGACCTTAATGTGGGTGCAGCCTGCCGGGATCTTCACCACGTCCGTGTAGCCCTTACTGATTGGCAAGAGAGAGAGAGTAAAGAAGAGGGTCAGATCAGCATAAAAGCAAAAATGTTCCACTGATTTAGGTTATGAAAAAAGCATAGAACATAGCATCTCTTGTTAGCAAATCTAGTTAGCACTCCTTTAGCAACACATCAAAGCAAAACTGCCCTTAGCAATTGTGTGTAATTCTGATAAATGTAATGCACAGTTAAAGTTCTCTGTCTCTTTGTCTCACCTTTTCTTGGTGAAGTTGCCCACCACACGTATACATCCCGTGCTGTCGCCCCCACATATCCCACACTTATCGAACTGCAGCTTGGAGCCGATGATGCCGTCGCAGCCCGTCCGCACACACTTCCCTTTCACACACACCGAGCTGCTGTAGGGACGACACTCGGTCCCGTCTACCACCTGGAGACAAACAGGAAGATTATTTCCCATTTATTTCCCCTTAAATACATACACTGTACCTCTTACTTCTTTGCTTCAGCTCACCCTCTGAGAGAACACCACATAGTATCCTGTTCCTTTGGCCCTGCAGGTCAGCTTACACACGTCTTTGGGCAGGACTCCGGCGTACTTCGGCACCCACTCAACAAACGTCTTCACCCCCTTAGGATCCGTCTGGGGACCGTTGCGCACATCACATTGCTCCTGCCGGAAGTTCTTATCTGGAGAAATGAAAAGAGGATTGTGAGTACGACCAATAAGCTGTAATAATCACCCATGCATTCCCAGGCTGCGACACTCACTGGCTGGCGGACATGGCGTCACGTTGCAGGACCGGTAGATGGCTCTCTTCCCCGTGCAGTAGCGCCCGTTGTTGCGCGGCGGCGGGTTGTTGCACAGGCGCTGGGCGAACTTCACCCCGCTTCCGCACGTCCTGGTGCACCCACCCCAAGGACCCCAGGAGCTCCAGCTGCCGTGGTTGGACGCCTTGGAAAGAAGCGGGAAGATAAATGAGGAAGTGGGCGGAGGAGAGATCACACCGTAACGAGAGAGGAGTGATGAAGGACACTAGCATGACAACTCACATGCTTCCCCTCGAGGAACATCCTGAATGAAATGTACTTATTTTTATGTTTTTCCAGCCAGCGCTGCATGAGTCATGATCATGGATAAGTAGCCTTAAACATTTTACGAGACAAAGCTGATTTTATAATCCTGTAGTTCTGCAGAGCTTTTCCATTTAGTTTTTTCAGTGTATAGCACTTCTTTCCACAGTAAAAGCCACTTCATCTGCAAAGAAATATTCTGTTTATAGAGGTTAAAAGGAGTCATATGCAGGGGCTTAACGTTGCACAGTGGTCGTCATACATGGCAGTGAGAATGAAGCGAGTCAAGACTTGGGTCGCATCCACACACACACACGACTGCCAAGAATCAAGTCAAACCCGCCAAATGTCATGTGACAAATATACACAAAGAAAATATTCTTCCACATTTTTTTCCACACACACACACACACACACACACACACACACACACACACACACACACACACACCACACACACACACACACACACACACACACACACACACACACACACACACACACCACACACACACACACACACACACACACACACACACACACACACACACACACACACACACACACACACACACACACACACACACACACACACACACACACACACACACACACACACACACACAGGCGACATCCTGCCAAGAACGGATTCGCTCCCCTAACTTATTAAATTCAATTGAATTTGGTTAAAGCAAGGCCAAGAAAACAAATAGCACAGATCAGCAGTGGCATAAATAAAGCAGCAGACCACACACTGAACAACCCGACATTTTTCTCATCGAGTGTCTTTCTTTCTCCTTTACAGTGTGTTGTTGAGTGCCTCAAATATACGTTTTTGAACTGTAAAAAGTAATATTTTTGTCCTTACCGAGTAGTGTCTCTTGCGGGTCTTGTCCACACACTTCCCCTGCAGGCAGATGCGCCCCTTCCCGCAGGGCGTCCCCTCCACAGCCGGCAGCTTCTTGGTCAAACACACCATCTGTCCGTGGCGGATCACGGCGCACCACAGGCGGGAGCACACGTCCATCCCCGGGCACACCGTGTACTCCGGCCCGAAGGCCAGGCGGCACTGGCGGACGGCGTCGTAGCTCTGGCCCGGGAGCTCCTCGGGGCCCAGGAGGGGGGAGCGGGGGGAGTCCAGGAGACACTCGGCTGTAGCAGGAAGAAGAGGGAGAGCATATATAAAACTAGTGACACAGAAGTGTAACAAAACGATCAGTAACGCATTTTTATCGTAGTTTAATGAAGAGTGTGTCGTGTGAAATATTAGCTAGCAAGCTAGTTAGCTAACATGGACTAATCACCTGTAGCTGAATAATAAGTTGTGTATGTGTGCTGAATATCATCAGTCAGTGTGCTTAGCAGGTTAATTGCAAGTGGACCTTTTGATATATTATGTTTAATGCAAGTTTAGGAAGGTTTCATAACTTATTAGACCGAGCTGAGAGTATGCAGTATGATTCTGTTCAAAAACGAAGCAAAATAAATGTATTATAAACTATTGTATGCCTGGAAGTCCCTATTGTGTCCAAGTGTGCAACATCTGCAAAATGCATACTAACTGGCGTATGGAAGTCTTTTTAAGAACTGAATGACATATCTCTCAATAAAAATGCTGGAGCAGCATACGTCAGTTGCTACATGAATAACGCCCGAAGCGATGGACTTACGTTATGTCAGCGTTCGATGCTTTATGGCAGTAATGAATGACACTTCTGGAATCTTTGCCAAAGATCTGTCATTGCACTGCAGCTACACTCTTTAAGAAGTTAACAGGATTGTAAATAACGCTCTGTTAGCAGGAGATTACAGCTCGGTTTGGTAAATAGCTCTCCCTGATAGGTAATGTGTGAGAAAAGCTATCACACGTCAAATTCACATGGTTGCAATTTGTAAACGGAGCGTGGGAAAGTGAGGAAAGATCTCACGGTTTTGCTCTGTTTGTATTATTCTGCATTTTCTCCCACACTTACCGTTGCCATCGTCAAAGAAGTCTGTGATGGTGGCCGAGGTGCAGCGGCTCCAGGGCTTGGAGGCGTCGATGGAGGTGAGGATGGAGGACATGAGCCGCTTGTCGCTGTTCACCCCGAACTTCTCCTCGCAGAACTTGGAGTCATCGTGGGACAAACCGAGCAGGTGACCTGGGGAGAAACGGACGAGTTGATGGAAACGAGTTTGCACATGAGAACACACTCGGGGATCAGGTGTCTGAGATAAGACAATCCTCCCAGGGTTATTAATCAGCTGCAGAGAGATGCTGACAGATGTGCAGGCGGTGGCTTGTTCACACCTCTGTTTGTGTGGTGGTATCCATGCCTACCTATCTCATGCGCGACAGTGAACGCAGCGTGCAGCCCGTCGTCCTCGATGACGGCGCAGCTCCTCTCCGGGGAGCAGATGGTGCCGACGTCCGCCATGCCCAGCGTGTCGCAGGAGTGGTGGCCACAGAGGTCCTGGACAGAGGAAATACCGTGAGTATACATCCTTCTTTGATTTCGTGAATAACTAGGTACGATTTAACTTTATAAAGAACATTATAGTTTACCGAATGTCATTCTAACAAAAGCAGCAAAAGACAGTGTCTATTCTTGTCTTTCAAATACATGGCCATCTGGCTATCCGAAAAGAAACCCTGGATACTACAACTCCCATAATGCAATGCGATCTCCATAACTACACTTTGTAAAGCATGAAATAAATCCAAGCTGAGGTGTCAGTTGATACATTTGTTTTTACAGCCCGAGTATAATCTCTCTTCCTTCCTGCCTTCCTTCCTTCCTTCCTTCCTCTCTTCCTCCCGCATCTCCCTGTCTGCCTCCCATGGTTCACAGGCTGACACACTATTGATCTTTGTTTCCTTCCCACACAGTTCCATGCAGATGACGCCCCGGGGTGCTCTGCTTGTCCCGGCCGAGTGCACAGATCAATCAGTTGACCCCACTCACACCGTGGTGTTTTCTGATGGAGAAAACCAGAGTTTGTCCACAGCTGACGTTAAAGTGACTTTCTGTGGATTGATATGACCTTAGCAACGGTCTGTTAACGAGAATTAACAACCTCTGGAATGTCCAAATTGACCAATCAGAATCGAGTATTCAACTAAGCCGTGTAAAAAAAAAAAGGACAATAAAGCCTTTGAATCTTTGCAACAAACAAAGCAGCGGAACATGCATTTAGGGTGCAGACACAAACATATACGTCTGTGTACACACACACACACACACACACACACACACACACACACACACACACACACACACACACACACACACACACACACACACACACACACACACACACACACACACACACACACACACACACACACACACACACACACACACACACACACACACACACACACACACACACACACACACACACACACACGTCCCGTGGGGAGGATGAATCGTCACGTTAAGTGGTGCTGACAGGCCTACTGGGTCGTGTGTGAGAGTCTCTCTGGGGAGGGTGTTTACTCGTTGCCCGCGGGTTGCTTTGGAACAAACTGCCTTGTGTTCTGCGCTCTCACACACACACACGGCTGACTGGGTGGGAACGCCTTACACACACATGCACACAAATATAGTAAATAAATGGTATAAACTTGAACATATAGAACACAAAACTGCAAACTAGATGGAGGGGGGAGTCCAGATTGTTGCATGCATGGACGTTTTTCTTTCCCGTGTGCAGAACAAATGTTAAGGGAAGTTTGATTTGAATCAGCTATATATTCGGTTTCTCTCTCCCTGTTTCCCACACTCTTTCACCCCCCTCTGTTTAATTTACTTTTCATTCCCACCCTCTCCCAGTCTCTACCCGAAGTACAGCAGCTGTTTTTGTTTCGATCTCCTGATGAACACAGGGCTTTTAGTGTAAACAAAGAAAGACAAACAGGACTGTTTAATTGGAAATTAAATGGAGAAACAGACCTGACATGACCCTGAAACTCACGTCTCTATCTAGGAAAAGCTTGCAAGCATCTGGGGGAATGCATAGGGAAATAAGTTGGGAGGATGGAGGGATGCCGGATATTACAGAAAAGAACTGAGAGAACAAGGAGTTAGAGAAATATTGGCTGAAATAACAGGAGAACAGGTGGCATGCTGGTTGTGAAGGTCAGGAGGCGATCAGAGCTGTGTGTGTGTGTGTGTCTGTGTGTAACGAGACCACTTAAAATCTAAGCCAAGGCTTGTGTTAAACAAACAGCCTGCCAGACTCACACACACACACACACACTGAAGTCCCTCAGAGTGAGTGTTGCTCACACTGTGATCAAAAACTCCCTGCAGGCTGATTTCAACAAACCTGCTAATCAAAAAGAAAAGACTGGTCAACAGTTATTGACATTGTACGTCTGAAACTGGGCTCTGTTTCAAAAGAGGTGCTGGCAGTATGAAAAAAGACCCAGGAGAGCCACATCATACAAATCTGAACCTGAAAATGCCCAGAATATCTTTCTTAATTTATTTGATAATTGTGGCGCAGTGTTCCCTGATCATCATGGTCTTAAGTTTCCTTTGAGGACTTCATAAATCAGCCTTGTGTTGGCCTGATGTCACATGCGTCTTGTTGTGAAATGAAAAGATATGGCTAAAAAAGCTGTTCTTTACTCCTTACTTACTCCTGATAATGAGGTCCATACGTTGTCAAAATATTTGACTTTCATACCGCGCATAACAAGAAATGATCAATTATGTTGTTTCACATTTTTTTATTATTTGAATATTTCTTTCTTATTATTTAACTTTTTTTTTGTATTTTGGGATGGGGGTTATACATTTGTGTAATGTCTTCTGCTGGAAAAATGAAAAAGCCAATACAAATAAGAAGTCAGTGATGCATCTCAGTGTGAAGAGAGTGTGTTTTTTATCTGAACTCTCCGGCGGAGTGTGTCGAGGCTTTGGGATCCAAGCGCTGTCTGCGGGTTGTCAACATCTCCCAGACGAAGTTTAGCACGTGTGAAATATCAGGAACAGTTAAAACAAACAGAGGGACGGGGGCGAGCGCTGGGAAATGTACACTTTATTAAACACATGAAGGAAGAGGAGGAGGGGACACCAAATGATAGACATGTGCACATTGCCACATTCACTGTAAGAGGCTAAATGACAAGTGTTTAACACACATGTGGAGGAAATGGAGTGTGTATATATGTACATACTGTGTCTACATCAGTGTGTACGTTACATCAATAGTCATTAACGGCCCTCTTCTGCAGACTGTTATCACCTTCTGAAGGAATGATATTTAAAAGAAGTGTTATTGTTTGGGCTCATATGTTGCATAAACAGGTGTACAATGAAGGGTTTTTATCATTTTTTACATTATTAATACGTACATGTGGACACTCCTGGTAGTTTGTACGTGGATGGCGGCTTTAATGTGGCCCTAACTCAACCCGGGTTAAAAAAAGGTGAGCACTTCAATAACACGGGCATCACAAGTACCTGCAAGCAATGTCTGTCCAAATATTTGAGCTATTGCTGCAAGAAGCGTATAAAAAAAGCAGCATGAATGAACACATGTGCCAAGTTGGAGTACTTTGACTGAAGTACAGTAGCAGAGTTTTGAGGAACTTTACATGAGTATTTTCATCTTACTTCTTCCACCATACAGTTTGTATGTCAGTCTCTCTCTGCGGCCCTCTGACAGTGGGGCTTTGTGCACTGCCCAGCGAACACAGCCATGCATAACGTTTAATGTTCTCGTACACACAGACACACACTCGGTTCCCCCTCAATGTACCCGTTGTTTCGTGGCGGTGCTGGTATGTGTGGGACAGAGTGACACCGCCACACGGGTCAACTCACTGAGGGTACGGGGTGTTGGGGTAATTGGACCTGACCACAAAGAGACAAGTTCCCTCCGAGCCTCCCCCCTCTTATCTGGGAACAATGGACCGGTCTGACTTCACAGTCACAAAGTCTTCAATGAGCTCCAGTTCCAGCCCAACGGACGACAATAATCTGCTTCACAGTCGCTCCAAATACACCGCGGAACAATATAAGGGATATACGCTACTATTTAGCACCTGTGTTAGTCAATACAATGGAATATTATATTTTTGTCATGGCCAAACAGTGGTACTAAAACATATGGTCAGTCCAAGACCTAATTTGGCCCCAAAAATACGGTTTCCATTGACTGAGATCAGCGGGTGATTGTTTAACAGTAAATTCCTATGAAAGCCATCAATACATTTGGAACGGAGCCCTGCCTCAAACGCTGCATCCTTATGTCATTCAGTATAATAGAATATTAGGCCATTTACTGTTACACATATGAACTGAAGCTATAGCACCTCCATGTTTCCATTGGGGTTGGGCAACCCAAGTTATTTCCCTGAGAAAGTCCTGAGAAAATAGTTAACACATTGCAATGCCAAACTTCCTTTCTTTCTTTCTCAATCCAAAATGCAGCGTGCAAGGTATGAGCCAAATAAACGTATTTCCTGACTGGAATCCTGTCAACGGAAACTCTAAGGGCTCCAATATGTTTGTATATCGACGGATTGTGCGCAGATCTTGACGTATTGGGGGCTACTCCAGCTAAAATTGAGCAATTTAAGCCGAAACACTGACTCCTTTAAAGGTCAAAGCGAGGCGTTGGCTGCTTTCTTTGCCTTTTTAAAGGTCGCGACCCTAAAGTCAAGACATGCATGAGCCTCACTGCACATTTGTCTGCAGAGAGGCTTGTTTGTCCTGCAGCGGTGCAACAGATAGGGATCAGGAACATGCCTGGAAATGTTCCTCAAGAGGTCTGCGCTGCGCTACAGGGGCCAAATAGAGGATTATACGCTCTGCATGCGACAGAGTGGGGATCACCTGCTCCTCGTGCTGACAGTTAACATCTGCAGCACAACCCTCCCTGCTCATCAGTGAAGGTGAGATGTGGTAGACAGGTTTATAAACAATGTAAGGGCTGCGACAGGTGAGAGAGAAAGCACTCACTGATATACACATGGAAACTCTTTCTGTTTTCACTTGAAATGGAGAGTGGAGGTTTTTAGGGTAAGCATGAGTATTTTAACAGTATTAAAGCCCTCGTAAATTAAAAGCATAATCCACAGTATACCCATTGTCATGTTTCATTCGTTTCCAGGCCAGTTTGACTCTCTGCTTCCTGTTCAGAGGCTGCCTCAGGAGTATCTGGATGTTCTGTTTCCATGCCCGTCTGACCCTGTCCACACTGCCAAACCCAACCACCGGAGGATCTTTCCATCTTTTGCCTGGACTCCTTCAATCGTGCCTATGCAGGTGTAGCGGCAGCAGGGTTAGTGAGGAGCCACCACGTTGGTTGGCACGCAGGAAGTGCCACTTTGCCAGCAAACCTCAGGCATGCAGCTGCCTAGCCAATGCATGATGGCGCCAACATGGAGTCTACGCCAGGAGATCCGAGGTTACACCACAACAAGACGTTGCATGGGCCCAACACACCGCAACTCAAGGAGAGCTATCTGGAACTGCAAGCTAACCGTCGTGAAGCCACACCCGGAGAGGAGAGGTGAAAAATGCATGTAGATCTGCTGCTGCCCTGCGGCTTTCCACCAGGCAGGGAAAAGAGGAGGAGAAAGGGACGGTGAAAGACGGGATAAATGAGTGTGGTCTCGGTTAACGCAGAGCTTCTCACAGGGTGGATGTGTTTGTTTTTCGGACAGCTCCCAGCCCCAGCTGACAGACGCTGGAAAAGTAACAGGGGAAAAATGTGCAGACTGGAGTGATGAGAGACAGAGAGAGGAGTAGAGGGAGGGAAGACTACCCAATTAAGTGCAGCAGTTTCAAGGGGAGTTTGAGGGATATTTCTGCAATACATCCAGCAGCTGATTTCCAACCTCCTAGAAGAATTTACGTGCACAGCTTTACGGGAGCGCGCCTCAGATCACACAGACTTTTAGACCGTCAGGGGACTGGGAGGGGGAGCCTGGAGGCATGAAGAGCCTGCCTAGAAAAACACCAGGCGCAGGAAATACAGTTTTTATGGACTTTTTACAGACGCTGCGCTGCTTTACGCACAAGAGATTCAGCAAAAAAGAAAAGAAGGAGGGGGGAAACGGAAGGACTAAGAAAACATACAAAGCAGAGACATGTGGGGAGCAGGTTCCTCACTTCTGATTGACTTGGATGCAAATTGGTAAATGATTCACAGTTGGCTATACAATAACCACTAAATGAGACATTTACATGTGGGAAATACTGTGTCATTGCTGCTATAAAAAAGGTGACGTGTGTCAGTTGTTTTCCTTACTATAAGCTGTGTGCAATAAGCCCCCCCCAAAGCCCCAGCTTAGCTTCAGCAGCCAGCATGTGCACCATCAAAAATAAAAACAAAGTGGCGTCACCCCCTCCGCAGCCTTGGCATCACACCGGGGTGCTAGCCGCCTCTCCGCCGCTGAGTGAGGCGGGAGACAGGCAGTGGGGTCAAGTAACTGAGTAGATTTGAACTCAAGTAGGCTACTGTACTTATTGTACATCCACTCCAATACAATTCAGAGTTAAGTATTGTACCTCCACTACATTTATTGCATACCTTTATTTAGATTTCAGATTTGGAGTGACAACAATTAAATCAGATTACAAATATTATTTTGATGCTAATACTTTTACTTAAGTATAATTTTTGATTGCAGGACTTTTACTTGTAACGGAGTATTTCTACACTATTCAAATATTGTACTTAAGTAAAGATGTGAGTAGCCTACTTCTCCCACCTCTGGAGACATTCGCACAGGTGTGGGTGAGGAAAGGGAAATTTGTTTACCTGCCTGGTGAAGAGGATGGCGGCGTCGTAGTGGTCCTTGTGGTCGTCGTCTCGCGGGTTCTGCTGGTTCTGCCACCTGCAGAAACTCTTCAGGGTCGCTGCAGCGTTCTTTGTCACCTCGAGCCCCTTCTCCTTGTCGCTGAGCACGCGCACCTTCACCACGGACAGCCGGATGGGGTTCTCGATGCTCGCGTGCCCGTACAGCTTGGATGCGATGGAGGCCAGAGTGAGCAGGTAGTGGTTCAGGTCCGTCCCGTATTTTCGGGTCATGGTGTCGTCGGCCACCAGCAGCAGCTCCACGTGCCTGGCGCGAGACACCGACCTCTTGCTCCGCGCGCCATGGTCATCTGTGCTTTCCTGCGCTTTCCTCTCTCTCCCCTTCTTCACCCCTCTGTCCCGGCGTCTCTTCGTCGCATCCCGGCGTCCTCTCCCCCTGTCGCGTGTCCCGCAGCTCTCGCGCCCCTCACGCATGGCCTCGAAGCTGAAACTCTCGCGCGTGAAAACGTGGAGTGCGCTCTCCGCGTCCTTGTCCTGCAGCGCGCGTGCGTCGTGCTCGTGTCCTCGAGCCCTGACGATTGGCGTGATGGTGTAGCGCGCGTGGTCCACAGCGAAGAAGCCCTCGAGCCCCCCGCCGCAGAGGTTGAAGACGGCCAGGGACTCCGCGTTGGAGTCCACCGTCCCACGGTACGCGCACTCCCGTTGCAGAGGAGCGTCCCCCATCAGAGAAAGCACAGACTGAGGGCCGAAGTGATGCGAGAGCACCGACTCGTCCCGCTCCATGTCCAGCTGGAAGCGGCTCCCGTCCAGGTACAGTAGGTAGCCCACCTTCCCTCCCCCGTGGTAAATCCGGTCAATGGTCCGCACCACCCCGTCGGTCCTCCGGGCAGGTGTGAGGAGAGACCCGTTCGCAGGTGGAAGATAGAAACCCTGGAAAGTAGAGAGACCCGCTCCTAGCTCCAACTCCACGACGCACAGCAACAGTAGCCGAAAGCAGAGCATGCCCTCGGCCAGAGCACCAAGGATCCGCACCATTGTTCATTCCAACCCGAAACACATCTATGTATCCACTAACAACAGCCCGGACCGTCCGAAGAGACAACTTTGAGTATTTGTTCCTCCACAAAAAAACGCATCCTCACGGTGTCCAAATCCCCAAGTGAAAACACTCACAGTAGTAACCGAGGCGAGCAAACAAAACCATTGAGGAACAAAAAAACAAACAACGAAAGAGAGCAGCAGAGAGGAACTGTATGCAGGCTGCAGCGCACTGAGCTGAACTTGGAGAACAAAACACAAAGTTTGCTCTTAATAGGACCCGGAGAGAAAAGTCCTGCCCCCTTTGCGCTCAATCACCCCTCCTCCACCCCCCTCTTCTCTCTCCCTCCCTCGCTCCCTCTCTTCCTCAAATCAAGTCAAGTGCTGGAGGAGAGAGACCTGAACAATGCTGTCACTGGAGTGTTTCCCATTGCCTTAGCACAGGAAACAGGGAGACTATTAAGACTCAGCATGTCCATCAAAATCCTCATGAATCATCTCAAGAGGCGGTGAAACAGATTGTATTCAGCAAAAAATAAAATAAAATGCAACATTCCCAAATAGCCCCATGATGGTACAAAACCATTTATCCCAACCATTAAACACCAGCCTGTTATTTTTACACTTTTACCACTTTGACTTCTTTAATAATTGAAGTCCAAGGGGAGTTGACTGGGTGGTTTTCGAGGCGTAATAATTCATGGTTGTTCCCGAATAAGAGTACTAGGAGTTCAACGTCCCTCTATAGGACATTTAATGGCATGCTGCACTTAGGTATAACACAGAAAAAGTGTGTTTGTGCTTGTACGTGTTGATTTGTTGTGTGTTTAGGTAATTGGTGCCAATGGGATGTCATGCTCAAAAACAAACACACTCTCCGCCAACTACAGAGCTTTTCTTAAACGCCTTCAAAGCTCCAAGACACTGCTCATTTGCTGAGTCACCCAACAGCTATTACCTCCGCACGCCACAGAGGGGGGGGGTTTCAGTGTGTGTGCATGCCAGGAGGGCCCGGGGAGGCCTCTGGTTGTGGATACACATGACACGAGCCCATGTCGGATCTCCCAAAGCATTGTGGGTAGCAAAGGCTCGGTGGATGCAGCCAGGGGAGTGGGTGTGAAAATGACGCGTGGGCAAGCGGCACAAGCGTCAGGAAAAGCGGGACATGTTGTGCTGCCATGGTAAGTCCCTCTGACATCACAACGTGGTACGATCCAACCGAATCAAAACAAAAACAAGGAAGGTGGGGGTGCGATTGGATGTTAGGGGGCGATGAAAATCTCTGCTACGGCCCTGCAGCTCAGTATTGAACACCCTGATGCAGTATCGAGCGTCCAAATTGACTGTTATGCAACGCACCTCCCACCCCCCACAACCCGTCTCTGTTTCTCTCTGTCCTCACATCTCGCCTCCCCTTCTCTTCTCTTCCCCCCCTGCTGCTTCTCCTTTACACCAAACTGTCAAGTGTATTACCTGCAGTAAAAAGACGCCTATAAATACGGAGCAGTGTGTGAGAGAGGATGTTTGATCAGGACAGAGGGATGTGAGGACGGGTAGTTTATCCCGAAAAAATGTACACATAAAACACACTGCAGCTGCAAAACAGTGGCACTGATCCTGAGCAGAAATTAGGCAACTTTCCACAGCATCTTTCACTAACACTACACACACACACACGCTTTGGCTCATAATGTCCTCCGCTCCCTCCCTCTTCCTCTCTCCTCTTTTGAATCTGACACTCTCAGCCCATTGGATCTTTTTTAATCCCTGTCATCTGAAAGCGAGATGTATGCCAAAGCAACCATATGGACATAAACCGCCCCCCCCACACGCACGCACACAATCACACAGTAACCCGGATCACACGTGCAAAGCAGGCTGCATTGACCAAAACAAGTTGTGTGTGTGAACCCGCGTGACGAGCCACGTGTGTGTGTGTGGGATCCGCCCCCTTCCTACGGTGGCTGGCAGGGGAGGGAATCCAATATGGTTAATTGACAGGCCGAGGCCTTACATAACTGCGTGCTTCTATTAAGTGTGTGTGTGTGTGTGTGTGATGCAGCCTCTACACACACTCCTCTCTTGCTCCATCCCTTCACCAGTAATTCCCATCAGGAGGAGAACGCTCCAGATGAACGGAGCGGCAATCACAGCGCTTGTTCTGGTGATGGTTGAATGGCTGATGAAGTGTGTGTGTGTGTTCTCTCCCTTTTCCCCTTCATCTCACCAGGTGTGTTCCTAGCATCTGTTATCATGACGCAGAGGGAAAAAGCAACATCTCCCAGGTGACAGCTAGCCTCCACTACAGGTATACACACACCTGCACACACACTTTTGTACACAAGAAATAAACAGTCAACACCAACGCTTGTATCCACAATATATATATATGTTCATTACAAAAAGACAATAATTGTACACATACAAAAGAAAGTAAAATAAAAGGCACATGTATACACCTGTAAACAGAGAATTCTAACTAGTCTTTGAAAAGAAAACAGATGAAATAAGTCTCAGAGGTGGAAAGGCAGTGCAAAGGTAAAAAAAAGAAAAGAAATGTCACTTAGCCTTCTGGATTTAGATTTGAAACAAGTTTTCTAAGTGAATAGTACATTCAGCTCTAAACAGTAAGGTGAAAGTCTAGTTAATGATGTATGAAAGGTAATGCAATTATTATTTTACGCAATGTCTATTCCTGCGATTTGATAACACAACTCTACAAAACAGACTTGATTTTTCAACATTCACATAATGCATTTTCTTCTAAAAAAAACATACCTACTCTGCATAGCGCTAATTTCTTCATGTCCTCTACAGGGCAGCTATTTAAAAATAAGTGCGATATGTTTGGGCTTAGAATTAAAAATGTAAAACAGATTGGTTTGTCTACACATCAGCAGCAATATTTCAATATTGTGTAAATAAATGCAGATTTTGTCACATGATTGCATGTTGATAAATAGTAAATAGTTTTTTGGTACAGTGCAGAGATATTGTAATAATGCCTTTTATTCAGCAGTAACTGCAATTTAGACTTGCGCATTTGAGACAGCCGTTAACAAAACAAAACAAAAGTTAAAACAACTCTACCTTAAGAATAAAGATAATATGAAAAGGTTACTGCACATTTCAATCATTTTGTCAACAAGTTGATTCATGGCAGTTGTATCTGGGTGTAAGGCATGTTATGAACCATTTAAACTAGGAAATGGCGAACAATGATCCGGACAAATCACTGTGTGAATGCCTGACTCATAGAGCCATCGTAGGTGAGCAGTACCCGAGCAGAACAACACATGTTAAGCATGCAGTGATCTCTCATAGAGAGTAAAGTGGGAGGCCAACTCACTCAGAAATGCCAGCAGGAATAGAGAACATGAATCAGCCTCCTGGGCCTCGGATGGGAGCAGTGATTAAATGGTTTACGAGTGATTCAAAAGAAGAGCTCGAGATTGTAAGCAGATAAGGTTGAGGAGTGTTGTGTTTTATGATTTTGGTTGCTGGTTTCAAGGTGCTAAGGGTAAAGCAAGCTGAGTGCATTCAGGTGGCGTTTGCATAGTTTGCATTAAAGGGGCCCTTTTATGATTATTCTCAGGTTCATATCAGTATGTAGTGTCTCTCCTGTGACATGTCTTCATGCTTTAATGTTCAAAAAGCTCTTTATTTTCCTCATACTGCCTGTGCTGCAGCACCTCTTTTCACCCTCTGTCTGAAACCAGAGCCCAGTTTGCTCTGATTGGTTAGCTGTCCAGCTCTGTTGTGATTGGTCAACCGCTTAGCGATGTCCCACCCCTTAGCTTATTACGTACAATGTGTTGGACCGCTAGCCAATAGAAGTGTGAGTGTTACATAGTGATGTTACTATGTTCAGGAAGTAAACAAAGGAGTCCAATGGAGAGTTTAAGGCAGGGACCATTGGGATTTTAGCCTTTGCAGACAAACCTATAGAACACACTACAGGAAAGGGGAACCCCCTTTAAAGGGCCTCTTTAAGTGTGATGTTCCACTTCAGCACGATGGTAAATATGCAAAAACATTCAGATTTGTGTGGTAAACAGGTTCAACTGTAAAATGTTCAAACTTGAAGAATTTTTTTGACAGGCCTCTGTGGTCAGCTTAAACTTATTTAGTGTAGAAATGGGAAGCCAGCCCCTAATTAGCACCCAGAAGCGATACCCTCCAACCTCAACCCTTCTCCTTCGCCACACCTGATTGGCTGACCAGCATCCAATGTAAGTCCGGCATTTTTTTGTTCAGGTCAAACGATCATGGAGAAGGTCTGTGATGGGCTCCTTCTCGCTCAGAGGCAGGGCCGGGATGTAGGGGGGCCCAGAGGGGGAGTAGTGGAGGGCCAGGGAGGAGATTTCAACCGGGCTGCACAGACGATGGAAGCGCTGGGGGGGGCGAGGCCAAAAAGTCACAGTTAGTTGATTAAAGAAATGAATTACAAGTTGATATACTAGTTTTTACTTGGGTTAGGGTTTGAGGGGGAGATATGGTAGTACATGAATAAAAGGGAGGGGTTTACCTGTGACAGGGTTCCAGGGGTGATGGCCAGGGCGTAGATGGCCCAGATGGGGAGCAGGGAGACGGAGGAGAGCGTGAGGAGCCAGCCCAGCGCTGTGGCCCAGGCCGGAGCCACCAGACCCCTCCCCAGGTTTAATGGAGACCAGCTGACCAGGGAGAACACAAAGGTGGCCTGGGGGCATAAAGAAGGAGTCGTTAGTCTTTGCATCAGTACAAAATGTGTTTGAATATACACTACACCCTATAAAGCGGGAGGGGGTCACTCACAGAGCACACGGCCGGGGTCAGGTACTTCCAGCACAGCTTGAAGACGGGCAGGGGGCTGTAGCCGGTCATGTCCCTGATGTTGGAACTGAAGCGATCGGCTCCTGTGGACGAAAAAAACGAACTTCCTTCACCACGAGAGCTTTGGTTTGAAATCATGGTCTGGATTACGACTGCTTTGTTGTTTTTGGTGGCAGTGCTTGGAATACTGTCTCCTGCCAATATCCACCACCGTCTGACTGAGTACAAGAAAATGGACTTGGCAAAGAAAACCTTACTTTGAAGTGACATTTCTTTGTTTCTATGAAGCAGCAGTTGTAGTAGTAGTAGTAGTAGTAGTAGTAGTAGTAGTAGTAGTAGTAGTGGTAGTAGTACTACAATGACAGTAGGGAAGTGAAAAGGAAATGTAACTTCCAATCCAGTAGAAAAAGGATTATAAAAGTAGGTGTCCCGTTCTAAAACAAACAAACCTGTTGAGAGAGCATCATAAGAATTTTTCAAAACTAATCAAAAATCCCAGTGATAAAGGTGGTGGGGGGTGGAGGTGAACTCTCCTCCTGTAACGCTGCTCTCCTCCACTGTGCTGCTCCACTCTCCTCCTGCTGCTCCATAAAAACAGGCTTCCTTGGTATTCATATTTCTCACACACACACACACACACACACACACACACACACACACACACACACACACACACACACACACACACACACACACACACACACACACACACACACACACACACACACACACACACACACACACACACACACACACACACACACACACACACACACACACACACACACACACACACACACACACACACACACACACACACAGCTAATTTGTTATCACCTGCGCTGGCACTGCTCACACCTTCTCTGGGTCTTAATTCCTGCTCCGTTAATCATCTCTCAACATTCTTATTACGTTGTCCTGATACATGGCGCATTCCTCTCATCTCACTCTTAAACAAACAATGTTTCTTTTTTTGTGTAAATGCTGTAGAGCCCCAGGTCTGGCTGGGATAGGGGCTCCCTGGGGCCGCCGGCCTGAGACTGAGAGGCGACGGGGCCCGGGGGCTGATTTAGGGCCTGGAGGAGACAGACAGGGGCCTGGCGAGGAGCCAGTCTCCTTACAACAGTGGGTAGCAGTAGCCATGTTAATATACTGTCTACTGACTGCAACAGGAATGCATGAGGAGGGGAGGAAGTGGAGTGTGTGCGTTAATCAGATTTTAGGAACTGCTTTCATTAATTCTTGGCACTATTCTGTCTTTATGTATTTTCTGTGTGTAGAACAGCCCTCAACCTAAGATTTATTCTGCCTTTTGTTGTCTAATAAGCTCCGGTGTTTAGGAATTTCATTAAATGTAGGCATTAAATGGTCAGGAAGGATGTTTTATACATGAAAATGTGCTTAAGTAGAGAGTAAAAATGTGTGTAAAAAAAGAAGACATCAGAGAACATTTGAGGCTATACAGGAGGAGACACTATTCAAATGAAAGGGGACTATATGAGAATAAAGAAGGACAATTAAAGGTGAGAATAAAAGGAGACGATTAGCAAGGAGAAAAGGTAACGAAGGTGGTAAGGAGGGGAGGGGAGATGAGGTCTGTACCGTAGACCCAGCCGATGGCGAGCGACTGGACGATGGAGAGCAGCAGCAGGCTGGTTCCACTGCAGGAGTAATGGTCGTAGATCTGGAACACATACAGACCCCCCTGGACACAGACATGCACACACAAGAGAGAGGACATTACATTATTCAAATCACTTTATGTAGCTCCCGCCACGTTTGTGTCAGGTCTTCTGGTTTAGCACTAGCAGTGTTGAAGCGCCCTAGAGCAAGCAAACATAAGGGGTAAAGGTAAGAGATGTGACTTACGGGCGTGACCATGACCAGGCCGAGCAGGAAGCAGATGATGCAGATGAAGAGCAGCAGCAGCTCTCTGCGGTGACCCCGTCGGATCAGATTAGGGTACAGGTCTGTCACCGACGTCATCAGGGCCTCCAGACTCACAAACTGGGGGACAGAGGGGAGACAGGGGTACTGCATGTAGTGAACAATTGTGAAAATGGTTTCAGTAAAAAACGTGTATCTTAAGCCAAAAGCCCGTCTTGCAGAAGTAACACACTCCAATTTGTTAATGAAGACACACAACACACATATTAAGTTACTAAGGAAATGGCTCCTGCACTTTACATACTACATCACGTGATTCATCAGTGTGTGTGTGTGTGTGTGTACCTGTGTGTCCAGCCCCAGCATGATGATCATGAGGAAGAAGCACACGGCCCACAGTTGGGGTACAGGCATCATGGCAACTGCTCTCGGGTAGGCAATGAAGGCAAGGCCAGGCCCTGAGAGGACGAAAAAATGTACACATTTAATATATGATATTTAAACAGAATCTTCCTTCTGCTGTTTCCACCCCGGCCTCACTTCACCTGACTGGGCCACAGAGGCTATGTCCACCCCCTGCTCTTCAGCCATGAAGCCCAGCACGGAGAAGATGGCGAAACCTGCCAGGAAACTGGTGATGCTGTTCAGGAGGCACAGGAGGAAAGAGTCCCTGGAGGGCAACAGGAACAAAAAAACGCAATTATTTAAGCGTCATAGGAAGACGCAACTTGAGGAAGTACACGTTGAAAAGGGTCTGTAACAGAATCCACTTGGTTTTTGGTCATGTATAGTGGCGCTGTCGAGTGGTACAGTAAATCCAAGGGTTTAGTGCTTGGCTCTTTCTGTGTGTGTGTGTGTGTGTGTGTGTGTGTGTGTGTGTGTCAGTCTACAGAGTGTGGGAAACATGGCAGCGAGGTCTTTTCTTTAAGGTGTGGCTGTATCAGTGTGTTTTCTCTCTCCATTCCAGCCATTCCTCCTGGAAGCCGTCTGACGGGAGCTTACATCTTACATTTCAGTGTGTGTGTGTGTGTGTGTGTGACAAAAGGGTCTCACTTATAGCAGTCGTTGTTGTATTTGTTGTAACTGCCGAGGGCCGTGAGACTCCCCAAACAGATTCCGTATGAGAAAAATACCTGGGTACCTGCATCCATCCATACCTAGAGAAAGAGAAGAAACATGCATTAACACTGAGGTGAAATGAAAGCCAGAAAAAATGAATCAAACCCCCAAAGCCCTGCACTCTGTCCAGTAGAGAAGAGTATTAGGGCCTGGCAAAGTTTATAATAACTGTACAGTATGTGTGTGTGTGTGTACCTGTGGGTCTGCCAGGCGGGTGATGTTGGGTTTGAGGTAGTAGATGATGCCCTGCGTGGCTCCGGGCAGCGTGGCCCCGCGAATCAGCAGCACAACCAGCATGGCGTACGGGAAGGTGGCTGTCAGGTACACCACCTGCAATACACACAGGGGGAGAGGAAGTGGTGAGGAGGACGGCACGGAGACGGAAGAAAACAGCAGGGACGATTCTGGTGAGGTCCTCTAACTCAGGGGTTCCCAACCTTTATTGTGCCAAGGACCGGTAGATACATTAAAAAAAAATCGCGGACCGGTTGTCAATTTTAACTGATTTGAATATTTACTCACCACCAGCAGGTAGCAACAGAGGCTAATTGTATGTAACAGCCTGAACAAATACTAGAACAATATGCATCCAAAACATATTAACAAAGTTTAAAAAAGAACCGGTGTTGTTTTTTGTTTTTCGGAAAACCAAAAAACCGACTTTATTCAGTTTTTAAACCAAAACGGGAAAACAGATAAATCAACGTTTTGGTTTTGTTTGTATGATTTACGGATAATCCAGTGAATGCTGGAAAAACGAGGAGAAGGCGCATTATGAAGGAGGGGGGTGTGTGTGTGTGTATGTGTATGTGTGTGTGTGTGTGTGTGTGTGTGTGTGTGTGTGTGTGTGTGTGTGTGTGTGTGTGTGTGTGTGTGTGTGTGTGTGTGTGTGTGTGTGTGTCACTGGCATTTGTTTTCAGAAGATATTATGATAGTGTCGTTCGTTCCGGTGCACTCCCGACAGCATTTAGCACTACATCGAGATTAAGATTAAACTAATTTATTTTGGGAACAGCCGCATATATGCCGGTGTCGGACAGACACAAACACACCGAACAGAGCTGAGCTGAGCTGAGCAGAGCACATACACACACATCATGCGCCTTGGTGACTGACTGGACATCTCCTTCATAAAACTAATAAAAGGGGGAGTAATCGGGCAGTTCGATGTGTGTAGATGTGTGTGTGGTTAACACGTAGCAGCCTGCAGTCACTCTTAAGCTGTTCTGATTAAGTTAAACACAGCGAAGGCGGTGCGTAAAAAGGCACAGCTCTTTACCGAGTATACGTCCCGCTGCCTCCTGATGCTGCAGCCATCTCATGAAGTGAAGGAGGGTTTCCTTCTATAAAACAGCTGCGGGCAGCAGATACCGTGGGAGTCCCGGACATTAATTCATAGATCAAGGCAGACTGGTTTACTCTCCTGTTTTGCCAATCCGGTGCTTAAACAAATAGCTCTATACCCCTGGCCGACATGTCCTTAAAATGAAGTCCGAGTTTGAAATATATCTCAAATAATGTATGCACCACCATTTCCCCACATAAACATAACAGTCTGCAATCAAACGGTTGTCTCTTGTGCGCTCCTCTTCCTACTTGGCGCACCGGTAACATGCTCGTGCGCACAAGAGGCTGAGACCTTAGGCTGAGCCGCCGAATCCCTCGGAACATCATAAAAGCCATTTTCAACGGTTTTCTGGTGAAAGATTAACTAGCTACTGGATGAAATAATATGACTGGTGGCATAGGTGCGAAAATTAAACACTTTTTGAAAAAAATATTATGATAAAATATTTTTATATATTTATAATTCTGCAAATATTACGATAAACTCACAGCTATTTCGCCGGGGTTGGGAACCCCTGCTCTAACAGAGCAGAGAAATACTGAAGGAGGGAACCCAGGAAAGATGGAGTCTTAAAACCTGTTGACGGATGGTGGCAGTGACAAGAGGATCTATACTGCTGCAGTGGGCTGTCCCTTTTGAAAGAACACTACAGGAAAGGGCATAATACGGCCCCTTTAAAAAAAGACGATATGTGGACGAGGGCCCTCACCTTGCCTCCACTCAGTCACACAGCTCTGATGAAAAGCCCTTGTGTTAAACTCCTGAGAGGCTACCAGTTCCAGGGACACCGCTGTTTTTATTACCTTGTACTCTCTGCACTCAGAGGAGACAGGGAAATAAAAAGAAGATTCATGTACAGCCGTCTGGATTGTGTTAATGGAGACAATCTTTCTCTGTTTAGGGTATAAAGATTATTTTACACCGTCTCTCCGTTGCATTATGCTTGGCAGGCTGCAGCTTAAATCAGGAAAAAAAATGTTTGCAATTAAAAGCAGAATTCTCAGAAAGGAAATGTTTAATCTCCATGGACTTTTATAAAAAGATAATTACATGTTCAGAAAGTGTTAAGTCACAGGAGTGGAGTAGGAGTTTTAACGCACATTTGGGTTTCCGGGTGATGAGGTCAGTGTGTTTTCCGCTCACCTTTCCCGTAGACTTGACTCCCTTCCACACACAGAAGTAACACACCAGCCAGACGATGGCGAGACACAGAGCGAGCTTCCAGTTGATTGGACCCAGCTCGTCTAAACTGTTGGAGAGACGGAGTACTTCTCGCCTACAACACAAGCAAACACACACACACTATCAATGCATGATCAATTGCACTAAAAAGAAGTGAGAAACCGAGCTACACTCACTCCCAGAACTCCATGACGGAAGAGGTGGCGTTCTCTGGCAGGCTGCTCTCAATGGTTGTCTGGTTGTGGCGTTCAAACACCACACACGCCTCTGCAGGGGAACACACAGCAGCTTGTACACAGCGGACTCAAAATGACACACATTTTTTTTAATTTGCTGTCTTTACTGACCTGTGTTCCACGTGTTGTTGCAGTGCGACCAGGGCAGCTCCGCCTGGAAGCTGTAGGAGAGGTAGAAGAGGGCCCAGGCCAGGATGACGATGTAGTAAACACAGCCATGCAGGATCATCACCTGGCTGGCATAGCCCAGACCTGCAGAGACACCATCATTCATTCACTGTGTTATGAGTTTTCAGCTGAGATGCAATATTACATTTGTACTGTACTATATTTTAAAGATCTGTACTTTGATATGTTTTATAAATGTTCGTGTGATATATTATATGCAATTGTTATGTGTGCCTGCCCTTGGGACTGCAGAGAGAAATCAAGTACTTTGTGGATACTCCTTTTACAGAAACTCATGTGTTTATGATTCGTCATTCTGAGTAATTAATCATGAATACATAGTTGGTATATTCAATCTGCAAGCAATTCATGCGACAGCGCAGACATACAGATACAGGGTGAGATGATTTACACAGGCAGATCGTATCGTCAGCTGATGCGCGGCGCACTTACACAAATAAACAAGCTTCAAAGCATTTTCTATTATCAGTTCCAAGAGCTTCACATGAAAGCATCCATTCATTGAGACACTCAACTTGCAGCCCACATCTAGTATATCTTCAGTACGGAAGAATGACGAGTCTTGTGAGGCTTTTAGTGGGTTAGAGCGTGTGGGCTGTTTGCCGAGACAAATGGCTGGCTGTGGTTTGCTCTAATGAAATGCAGGCTTCGATCTGATGATTCCATATTCAATGTGAGGGGTTCTTACAGAAGCAGCTCTTTGTCTGAGTGTATACAAACACATTGCTCAAGGACGTGCCGCATATTCTTAGCATAGCTCATCCCAGCGCTAAAACACATGGTCTTTCTACAATAATTTGTCACAAAATACTGGTAACCTGTGTTTGAGCATCTGCGTGCCATATGAGCAGCACATATTTGTCACTAAACAAGGCAAATAAAGGCAACATATTCTGTTTACAATGTGTTTCCCAGGTGGTCAAAGTGGCTACTGCTGCACCTGCACACCAACTCAACATTGTGGTGTTTTCTGGACTTCATTATTTGAATGATGTGTTAAAAAGTTGAATATTTCTTAATTACAGCAAAAATAATTCAGTGCATCAGGGATATTGACGGATGTTGTATGTATTCATATAATTTAACCCCCAATTTGTCATTCTGCTGCACCTATAAATAAACACAGCTGGGGATAATGACTGATCAAAGTCCTCAGTGGTTCCTGTATGAGCTGAGTGATCACTGTGTGTGATCACTGTTTTAATTCTCCAATAAAGCATTGATCACAGCCGGTACTGCTTCCCTGGTTTGATGGTGTGTAAAGTTCATCTGTGATGCATTGTTTGGATAGCATGAAACCAAATTATGCAACTTCAAAGTGTGTGTTTTTATTGGCAGGCAGGGAGCGTGTTGCCTTCTGCACACTTGAGTTGTTTTGATAAACTAGTTGAGATTGAATATGTGCTGCACACGCATGCAGCTGGCAGGGGATGCCAAGTATCCTGATTGGTGTCATATTGTAAATATGGGTTTTGTATTGATGTGGATTTAGGAATGCTTTGAGCGCTTGCATCAGTACGGAGGATAAATGGAGCAAAAAACAGGCAGATGTTGGCTTTTTCAATTTTCTTTATAACATACATTTGTTATTTTAACCTCAGAGAATATCTTATGTGGCAGCCATAAACGTAGCTAGGTGCATGTAACAAAATGCAAAGCAACAGCACACACTGCAGCCTTAAAACGTCTACAGATGACATAAGTAGATCAGCGTACCTCCAAATAAGGGGCAGATCTTCCTCCAGGCGCTGACCCCCCCCAGGCTGGTGAACTGTCCCAGTGAGGTTTCCAGGAGGAAGAGGGGGATCCCGCACAGCACCAGGAACAACATGTAGGGCACGAAGAACACACCTGGACACACACACACAAACAGAAGGTGCTGTCTTATGATTGCATTAAACACAATAACTACCACAGTTTGACAGACTAATACAAATGAGTGTTATGAACACATTTATGAGAATTTATATCATAGGTGTAAAAATACAATTATCCCCAGCTCTAAGAAAAACCTTGCACATTTTCATCCCAAGTCAACTAATCAATCAATATTTTTTTACATTTTTTGAACGGCCTATATCACAAATTACACCTTTGTCTCAGGGGGCTTTACAGCATACGACACACTCTGTCCTAAAACACTTGCAGTGACAAGAAAAAAAACACCCCCGGACCAAGACACCCCATAATAAATAGGAAAATATGGTCATCTTTCACTATTTTCTCCCTGCTCCCTGACACTTTACCTCCTCCGTTCTTGTAGCAGAGATAAGGGAACCTCCAGACGTTGCCCAGACCGATGATCTGCCCCGCCACGGCCAGGAGGAACTCCGCCTTGCTGGCCCACTGTCCCCTGGCATGGAGGCCGTCTTTGGAGGTTTTTATCCCGTTGGGGAGGCTCCCTTGGTGGAATGTATTCAGCAGCGGGTCTCTTTGCTGTGGAGGTAGCTGGTCGGCCATCACTGGTTGTGGCAGAGACACACACACACCCCTGAATAAAAGAAAAAACAATAGTATGCATAAGTTGTCAGATGAAGTTGTACAGAAAAGGAGCACAAAGCAAGTTTCACTCACATCTTTGCAGTCGGGTTGTTAAACAAGAATTTGGGTGTTTTTTCTGACAGTTGGTCTAGCTGCCTCACTTATCTGTCATGTGTGTCTCAAGGACGAACTTACATGGGTGTGTGTCCTTTATCTGCAGCCTGCAGAACTCTCAAGGACCAATTTTGATGATTTCCGCCTTAGGCTATATTTCTCACAACACTATTTCATCAAATACACACTGTTTTTAAAGACTTAAGATGTTTAATGCAGTCAGACAATAACAGGTGTAATTCAAGCTGCATTTCACAAATTGGAACTGAGCCATTATTGATGCTTTTTCTACTACTTTATTTCCTTAAATTACTTTATCTCATTGTATTTCTGCATGTAGAAATGTCATTATGTCCACCCTATCGCACTTTTGTTGTTGTTAGGGTCATTTCCTGGTATGTTTAGAACAAAAGCAGACATACCTTATGTGCTTTGTCTTTCATATGCTATGTTATTTCCATTGTTTCAATTCCATATGGAAGCAGGGGTTGCAGCAGGGGTTGCTGATGACGTTTTTTAGCAACTTTGTTCCTTTTTTTAAAATGGTTGTGAACGTTTATGGACCTCGTCTCAGTCACTCTCTCTCTTCCTCCTTCTCCCCCTTCGGTGCCATGTGATACAATGACCACGAGCCGGCTTTCATAAGCAGCCCTTAATTTTCATCGACAAATAATGAATGAGATGTATATTAAAATGACATGCCGTGATAACGACATGCTAGCAACACATGGGCTAATTTACAGGTCCTGTTATCCATACAGTTCGTCGTAGGTTACACATGTAACACTTTCTAACGGTTACGCTATCTCTGCGGAGGAGTGTTGAAATTATGATCGAAATAAATGAAAATATGAATTGAAAAACAGGTAACCTGTTATTAAATATTCGCTTGCTATGACGAAGGAAACGATACATCGCAGAGAATTCGACATTTCTTTGCCTACCTCAGTGTTCCCTGTAGTTCTCTGCACCGCAAACACCCCCCCTCACTATCGGTTAGATGGTTTAATCCTGACCAATCTGACGCGTGGATGCCATTGCCAATGCCAAACAGCCAAAACGTTATTCAACGATGACAATTCAGAGTTACAAAACAAGATTATTATTTGTTTTACATAAGAACTCATATTTACGCAATTGTAATGAACTTGTTATAAATTATAAATAATAAATAATAAAAATCCCAAAGTATTAACAAATATTTGCAGATTATAATGATCATAATAACCCCCTGGCAGCTGGTAAAGGTGGAGCTAATTTAATTGTATACACTGCAGGGTAGATTCATTTAAATCATGATGTATTTACATTTTGTGTGAATAATCCAAATCGGCAGTGTCACCAGTAACTAAAACGTGTAAATAAATGTCGAGGAACCACACAATTGCAATATTGGTAAAGTAGAAGTATAAAGTATAAAAATAGAAATAAAGTAAATGGTTCAGCCTGGCACGTAAATGCATACCAGCATAAAAAGGCTACTCAATGAAGTGAAGTGAGTTTTACACAACCACACAATTTTTTTGCTAATGCTAATCTATGCTTAACTTGCTTTATATTACAACTAATAACAATACAAAAGTATTAAAATAAAAAACTACTTCAAGTACTAAAAGTATATAATTATTATTATGATAATAATAATACCCTATTAAGGTGGAGCTGATTTAATTTTTGAATAAATGTACTTTACTTGCCACCATCATCTTAATATAGATATAATAATAATTATAATCAAATAACAATAATAATAATACATTATTTCTCAATAATGTGCGTGAATTTATTTTAAATATTTTGTTTTGAATCTTTGCATTTATAGTACTTATGAATTGAAATTCTGTTCTGTTATTTGGGTGTGTTTATGTTTATGTATGCTAATCTTTTCCAAGATTAGCACATGATGCGTTATATATTTAAGCTGCTTTTAAAATCACCAGATTAGTTTATCTTATGCATAACGGCCATTGCTGAGACTTTAGGTCCCTATTGTGGACTCTGTCCTGTAAATGTTCTCGGCGTCTGAACCATTTAGACCAACTCGAGCTGCTTTTAGCACATTTTATGGGCTGTGTCATTGCCTGTGCTCATTCAGCTGAGCATTTATAGCCACAGTAAAAAAAAAAGAGTCCAGGCTCCAGCTAGTACTCTGCTCCATTCAGAAAATTACATTCCACTACATGGACATATTAGGTTATATTAGTAGGTGTTTAAATCACATGCAAAAGTAATCATTGTCCTCAGGGTTCGAGTTATGTGGGAGCCAATGGGAGCTGAGCATTATTGCGCAATCTATGCCTGTGAGCGTGCTGCGCGAGCCGAGATGATGTGTGTGTGCGTAGCTGAACCTTTTCATATTTAAGTTTGTAGCAAGTAGAGGGCTGCTGCTGTGTGTGTGTGTGTTTGAGTGTGTGCGTGCGTTAGTTTTAAAGACCCCCATAGAGCTCAGTTTATAACTCGCACCCTGATTGTCCTCTTGACTTGTAGATATATGCACACATGCATACATGTGTTTGGACTTGGACAATCACCATTATTGTGTTGTTCTTCTCAAACCTTTTAAAAGACAGAATGTTATTACAACAATAGCGAGAATGGGACATCTTGTCCTTTTAATTAGGTAATAAAGTTATAATACCCACCAATAAAAACCGTCAACAAGCAGAGCACACAAAGCACCAGCGCTAAAAAAATAATATCATGATAGAAGAAGCACATTTTCCATTTCCCTTTGTGTAATGGAAATTACATCCATCAAGCTTAAGAACAGATTGACTAAGTTGTTTAAGTTACCCATTTCTATGTACAGCTTACAATCCCTCTATGAATGCATGTCAGAAATGACTTCTGTCCCCTTCATTAGTAGAAGAAATCCCCCTCCAAAAAAACCTAAAAGTCAAGGGCCAAGAGTCAGGAAGTGGTAAAAAGTCTTGCAATCATATACAATGCACAAATTCCTAAACGTGTGCACTCCACTTACACGACTGCTCTCCAAACGCAGAGTCTGCTTTGCCTCCCAGGGGCCAAATAAAAATCCAGCGCTAAGGACCCTTCAATACAGTCGCTATTGTTCCGTCCTGACGAACGTGCAGCGCCTGTAAACGTGTTGCCATGGCATGTAACTCAGACCAGGCATAGCCGTACAACATTTCTGCGTGCTTTACGGCCGCTTTTATTTGTGTCTGGCATCCAGGGCAAGGGCAGTGGGTCACTGATATACAATGGTATGCATTGTGAAAGTCGTCACATGCGTCTCTCCTGTGGTATAACCGCAAGTTCTTATAGGAAGCAACATGTTAAAGAATAGCGCAATCTCTATATACAAAACACTACAAGAAGATGTAGTTGAATGGCATCATAAAGAGTGGTATTATTGTATGATGTAGATGAAGTTTGATAGCTTAAAAAAGGGGCTTAAATTGAGTGCAATAACGACCATGTGTAACACCTCAACAGAGCGAATGTTTGACAACACAACGCCATTTATCTGATTACAGTCCGCCAACTATCAGACCAGAAAGGGGAAGGTAATCTAATATCGGCAGGATAATTCTGTTTTCTTGCACTCAGAAGTTAATCTGCTGCCTTCAGGTCAGACAAACTGTTAAAAGTTTAAGTGGTCTTCTTGCCTCGTTTGAACCCCTTTTAAAAGAGCACGTCCACTTCAGACCTTCCCATACTCTACTTCCCATGTCCTAAATAGGTAAACATTCCTGCGGCTTAACCCCCTTTCCTCTTCAACCTATGTGAAAAACATACCTTGTAAAAGAAGAGTCTTTTAAATGTAACCTCTGGCCTTATGTCCACACTGTACAAGACTCCCGCGAGGCTTGTGGTAGGCAAGATATTTGCTGCTGATAATCTTCCCTGGAGATTTTATGGGAATGTTTTTAAGGGCCAATTCCCTACGTGAGTCTTTTAACCACAGTGGGCAGACCTGTGAGATGTGTGTGGCTCCACTGGAAACGTAGGTCTTAATATGATTCGATTCGTTATATTTCATTTGACAAATAAAGTTTCCATGAAAATGTCTTCCGTATGTTTGAATGCAAAGTGTAAGCTAAGCCGTCTTTACCCTGCTTACGCCTGTCAACAATACCAGCTGTGAGGAACGGCCATTTTCATTCTCGCACGTATTTTCAAAGGAATTTGTTCTACTTTTTAATAAGAATGACTAATAAGTAATTGATTTCACTTACAAACCGGAGCTAAACACACATGACAGAAAATCCTATCATGCTTGAGCCAAAACTAAAACAAACAAAATGCATGAAGGATGTTATTTATAAAAACAGAATGACAATAAACCTATATATGATCTTTTCTCTGTATCGAAAATTAAGTTCATTTAGCTGTTTAGGATAACTACAAATAGAGGCTTGTATTCACTGCATTTACCCAAAGAAGTTTAAATTCTTGGGAAGTAAGTTTTTTCTGGAAATAACACTTGCATTTTGTGATATAAAAAGGTTAATCTGGGCAACAGATGCCTGAATTTATACTACTTAGATTTGAAAATGTTGCTTCCTGGGATGGTCAAATAAGTAATTTAGTTTGAAACGAGCCTCAACATTTTTCTAGGTTACATTGCACAACATTTTTATACGCCCACATTACAGTTGCACAAATTAATATAAGATCAAATCACGCAAAATGGAGGATAAAACGAGAATCTGTGACTCACTACGATGCCTGTCCTTATGCTGAACTTACCTGTTGACGTGGATTCCCTCTAAGCCTCAATGTAGCGCCTTAATGAGATGGATTAATTATGACCCTGTTCGTTCGCATCATTTTACAGGAAAGCGAGTACACTCTTGCTCTCCCTTAGCCCAACCAGTTTTCCTCTGTGATGAAACAGGCTCTCAGAGAGAAAACAGGATTCCTGAAGCTCACTGAGCCTGAAGATAGGGGCCAAACGATCATGGGAGTCATAGTCGTTGTCCAACATGGCGTTTCCACCCTTAAGCATCATAAACAATGGCCATTTTGTGTGAACAGAACATCTTGGTTTGCCCATGTGATATCTATATTTGACACAACTGTACATTATATTTAAAATATTGCACAATATGTATAGAGCACATTAGACAGAGGGGATCACAATATGCATATTACTATACGAAAATATGTCCTGTGTGGCGCACATTATACAGAGGGCAATCACAGCGGGTCTCAATGGCAGCAGCTTTGTTGATGCTTTAGCTATGTAAAAACTACATTCATTTTATAAGGCAGATGCTATTTGCACCCGGGTGTCAATAGTGAACAATGCTATTTGCACCCGGGTGTCAATAGTGAACAATGCTATTGCAATCTATAGGTGTTTTTGGAAATGTGATTTGTTGTGGATAACGAGAGAGAAAAGTAAAAAAAGATAATCAGTGTGGAAGTCAAGTAAAGTCAGCTGTACAGTTATTAAAGCATCTAAGGTAGTTTAAAGTCCCAGAGCTTCACACTCTGGGCTGTGGTTGCCCCAGGGAGGAATGCAGTGCTGGATTATCTCAAAACATCAAATAATAAGCCCCCCCCCCCCCCGCTCCCTTTCCACTACGACTGACAGCACATACAAAGACTCCTGTTTTTCATCCCCAGGGAGAAAGAAAACTCTGCGGGAATCTAACTTTGAAGGCAGGTTGATGAATTAACTGGAAGGAAGTTTCGATTTTATACCCAAAAAATAATAATTTACCGGCATTGTGGCAACGTTGTGGGCTACCTGCGAAGTAATTATATCATTACAGGCCATCGCACCCATTATAACCCCATTTGGTTATTTCATTGTGCGCTTGGCAGCTCTAACTTGAGAGATTTTTGAATTCCTCAGCCAGGCGTTTTATACGCTTGGACGCCGGGAGACTTAATTGAGGTTAAGCACCTCGGTCAAAGGGCTCTAAGGGCCACACTGCTCCACTGGGGATTTGTAGAGGGGCCCCTGGATTTACTGACCAGCCCATGTTACAGGAAAATAATAACACACATGGCAAAGTGTAGGAGTCTTTAAGCCTTATTATGACATTTATTAGCGTAAAAAGCCTTCAATTTGACTGCATTAAATAAACAGATTTTGAATTTCAGCACCAGGATTATGTTCCTGGCAAGTCTTAAGGGGGGCGCGAGGGGTACAATGCCACACAATTATTAAGCCTGGATCCCCTTCATAAAACAACTTTGGCTAAAAAGTTGTCTCCAAACTTTGAAGGAACTTTTCTTATTGCTGTGTCTTAATGACAGTCATTATCTTGGAGGATGACACAGTAATATTTAATTCCATTTGTCACAACTCTACACCAAGCCCCCTGCTGCTATATTAGCCCATTTGTACACAGCTATGGTTCATAAACAACACAAAGCCTCTGGTAACTCCTTGTCCCATTGACAGTGGATCTACAAGGAGACTCTTCAGTGCTGTTGAGGGAAAACTGGGGCCATATGACTGGTTTCAGTTATTCTGTAAAATCCTCCTGCCAACTACGCATCAAAGGGGCCGATTGCTCAACGCATGCCAAAATCCCGCCACATGGTGATGACAGAAAAGTGCATTTGCCAAATCCAAGGAGCTGCCTCAGCACTGTGGCCGGATCACAAGAAAGGGTTGGAAACATCTGTGTCCCGCTTTGGCAGGCGATACAAAGTCCATGAGGCTAAACAGGGACCACAAGTAAAACCCGCGTGCTGTAACACCGGTGACATCATGCTGTAGTAGCACCGAGAGGTGAAGCAGGGCGTGGAGGTGAAGGAAACACTTGTTTACACTCTAGAAACCATGTTTTTGGCAAAACTGAACAACAACAATGGCTGGTAGGTGCTGATTTACAGCAGCAAGTTGGAACATTGATGAAGCATTTAAATGTTCAACATCAATCAATAGAAACAAAACAACTTCTCGAAATACAAACTACATATGGGTTATTAAGTGAGAATCACAATCTGGAGATTTCATTATTAAAAGAGTGGTGTTGATGTGTGGAGATTATCATGCTGAACAAAACAAGTCAAGTCATCATTAAACCTGTCAAAGTGTATTTTTGAAACTTTCAAATCTCTGTTATTGTTGCTGTCCATGAGTTTCAATGATCAAAGTATGCAATCCTTGACTGAACTCTAGTTTATTGTTAGCATTCATGAACCTTGGCCCTTCATCACGTGGCTAAGGATTCAAACTCCCTGTTACTGTAGTTGATACTAGTAGTAACATTGTGCTGTGTCATGCAGGTGTTGGCTCAGTGCCAGAGAGCCAGAAAGGGATATGGTATCGTTACAACAGCAGTGACTCACAGAAGTTGGTGTCAAATATCAGGTTATGTGGTGAATGGAATGGTTTTTTTTTTATCAGCGGTAACTATAATTACCGGCCGGGTGTGTCAAGCGACACCTGTGGAAATGCTCATTTAAATACAATTTTGAGGCGCTTGTACTATTATTAATGCACCTAATACTTTTATTTCAGAAAGATATTCTTCTTTTTACCTCCCTACATCTATTTAGATATTTTGTATTTTTCATATTAACCTTTTACATATGAAACAATTGATCAGATAACATTTTTTTTCAAAAATTATATCTCCACCAAAACCAAGCACATCATTACAATATCATACTTAATCAATAATAATAAATAATTGTACAAAACGGACAGCAGCCTTTCTGCTAAATTAGTACTACTACATATTGCACCCTGTATTTGAGTGTAGGAGTATTGCCTTAAATTTGAATAAGTCATTTGAATACTGCTTTAACCTTAGACCATAAACGTGCATATATTTTATTGCTATATTACCTTCCATCATATAACCACACACAGCGAACAGAGGTCTGCAGACATGACTCACGACACTGTACATACAGCAATAGACTTGATTTAAAGTGTTAACATTTACTTGCAAAAATGGGATTTACATTCTAAATATAGGCACACTGACAAACACATATGTATCTTGCACTTACCAGTGGAAAGGAGACACTGGTCTCTGATGTCCTCTCAGGTGTTAGTCCTAGTCGGTGCAGGGGATGCAATAAAGTGCCTACAGGTAAGGTGGGAGGAGCTGCTCTTTCAGGTGATAATAATAAGAATGTTGACTCGACAAAGAGTTGTGCAATCTACAGTATGATTTTATGTGTCGTTGGAATGTCTTGGCTAAAACACTCTGCGATGACGCAAGGAGGTCGATGACAAGACAGTTTCTATGATAATGAATAGTGACATTTCTAAATGCAAACAATGATGCATGAGTGTACAAACACTGATGATTCAACAGCATATGTTATACTACAGCGTGCCCTTTTCACAAAATCAGGATGACTTGGCAACTTTTACTCTGCATGGAATATGTCAAGCAGTGAAAGTATAATCTTACTGATATACTTCATTTCGACATACAAAGAATAAAAACGTGGGACTTAAGAGTCTACAGTCACTCAGATGATGTGAAATGCTTCTAGCTCAATGCTAACATTAGCATACTAACACGCTCACAATGCTTGTGGAAGTTTCCTGTGGACACTGGAGACTGTCTGCTCTCTGTATCTTTGTCTCATTCCTGTAGGAAAACTTCACGTAACCTCTGCTACGAGTTGGTATCTTGTGCTGTCTGGTTGTCTCAACATTAAATAATTTGGTATGTTTTTCAGAGGTCAAACTTTTGTGCAACGCAGACACAAGTCCTTGAGGGAGTTATTTCCGAAACATGCGCAAAAGTTCTCAAATTCTTCAAATGATGACAGTGTCTTGCAATTACCCTTCTTAGTGATTGGAGCAATAGGCAGCATAAAAAGCATTAAAGTACCAGTCCAAGTTTGTCCGTTGTGTGATCAAGCCAATTCCTTACAAAATGAGCTACCGTCCTTTTTAGAGAACAAAATGTTGCTCCAATTTGTCTAAAGTGTAATATTTGAGGCTTTAACTTGTGGTTGTATTGGATTATCTTGTTTAACAGCAGTTTTTTTTTGCAATTTGTGTTGGAGTAACGTGGATCTTTCAGTCATTTACAACAAGGTAATGCCTATTTTGGTCCAAATTCCATAAAGAAATTGTTTTTTTGGCCTCCAAAATATACTGCAATAAACCCTTTTTGTTCTTCTGTCTGGTCTTTCAGGGTCAAAGAGTTGAATGACGATGGACAGGCCGTTATGTTAAAACCTATTTGGCATGTACTGTGGTTACAGAAAGGAAAATATGCGGGGTTGGTCAACAAAAATGGCAAAAGAGGAGGAAAGGGGAAAAACATGGCAATTATTATGTGGTCAAATTGTTTGCTTTAGCCTTCAATCCCGTCAAGAATGCATTGCAATGACTAACCTTTCCACAGCACCTCGGGGTTCCACAAAAGAAACGTGTTACTGTATGCAGATGAAACAGAAGAAGTAATATTAGCAAGTTTTCTGCAAACATATAGGCCTCCTAACACCCTGTTTTGAATATGCTACATTGCATCCCGTTGCATGATAAATGACTCCCTTTCCAACACGATTTGACGCGAAGTATTTCCTTGAAACAGCGTGCCTAATTTTTAAAGTAGGGGATGAGTAGGGGTTGCATCATTCTTTAATGGTGTCATGCATGATGGATGGTCAGCATTAACACATGCCGCAATTTCACTGGCGCCAATAAACCAGTGTTATTTCCATTGATGGATAAAAAAAGAAACAAATTAAGCGATGAAAGCGCCCTCAAGAAACGCGCGTGTCAGTGCCGAACTGTCAGCTGTAATTACAGTATTATTAAAGTGAGATACTGAGTCATTTTTGGTTGTAATTACACCCACACCCTCTCCCTCTCCGACAGGGGGGGAAATACATTCCAGGATATTTGCTCCGAGCTTTGACTAAAGTCTGACATGCCGTCACGTTTCTCTCTATCTGATGGCTGTCTGACACTGTCGAGCAGAGTGAGGGGCAAACGGGACCCAAAGGACTGCCAACATGCAAACACATACAACTGTAATAGAACATGCAGAGTATACACACTTCAATTCCTGCAGGATATCTCGAGAAATAACACAATGTGGCTGAAAAGCCTTTTTCCACCAGGCAAGTAAAGATAGTATTTGAGATAAGATCGAACTTAGTCATGTCCCTGTTACATGATGATATTTATAACATTGCTTCATCCAGCCTCTGTCCAATATGTGTTGCAAACAGTTATTATGACACTGAGCAGTCTGTGTGCACACCTGTAATCTGCCTTTTTTCTTTTTCACTATGAAATATTTACAAGCATCCGAGATTTCCTTTATTACAGCCGGCAGCTTTCAACAACCACTTATTTAATGGAGGAGAGGGTCCCTAATGATACATTTGGGTACCCCGAGCAGAAAACAACAAAGAGGCTCAACGACTGCAGCCTGTTCACATTCCTCTGGAAAAATCTGCGGATTGTAAGGAGAGCTGGGAAGACATGGGTGGGTTAGTGGTGTAATGGAATGAGGCATGTGTTTATGGGTTTTTGGCCAAGCTGACTGTAGTCGGACATTTGTAATCCATTGCATATTTGGTTGACTCTGTAGTGCGAAGTTGCTGTCAAGACTTAAGTGAACAGAAGACGGAAAGTGGATATGTGACCTGTTAAGAGGAAACATTTCTGAGCACTAAGGGAGGGTCCGCATCTTTGTTCCAAATCTAGGCTTATAACCTCACTATCCTCTGCTGGGACCTCATTTATATAAGCCTGTGTGGTTTCTAATCCAAGCCAGAGTTGTGATTCATGAAAAGCCAGAGTGTTTCATTGCAGAAGGAGATATGTAATAACATGGTAACCTCCTGACACTCACAACATAGATACTCATCAGAAAACAAGGAAGCAATACAGGAAGCGGTGTACCTTCTGTTGTTTGACTTCATTATTACCAAATGGAAACACATGAGAGGATACACCAACACACAGGAGTCATAACCCTAAAGCCAGAGGGTAAACATTCAAGGAGAAAGATCTAGAAGAAGAAGAATAAACACACACACACACACACACACACACACACACACACACACACACCACACACACACACACACACACACACACACACACACACACACACACACACACACACACACACACACACACACACACACACACACACACACACACACACACACACACACACACACACACACACACACACACACACACACAACTTAAAAGGCACCCTGTGGAGTTTCTGACCACTAGAAGCGCTAATGAGGTAGTGTTTAAAAACTGGGTCCGGATACAGATTCCTGCTGCCCTTTTTTTGAGCTATGTATCGCAGCCAGGATAGGAAAAGAAGAAGGAGACTGCTAGGTGTTAAACAAATGTGGATTAAATATCCAACTAACAGTAATAACGGAAAGCCTTTAAAGTCAGGGCACACACACACACCTCATTTGCACACTTTAAAAGAAAGGCACGTCCATGCTTAGGCCAGCAGCTCGTCTAGATTTACAGTCGGCCCTCATGTCCCCTCCAGCTCTTTTTACTACCCGTCCCCTTTGTGATAAATGGCGCCCAGACACAAAAGGCACCCGCTGTCCTCTAAGTGATAGCACTCTTCAAGGCCAGGACAATTGGGACTTTTGGGAAGTTCAAGTCTATATTTGGCCGTCTCTTAAAAGGAACAAATGCTTCACGGACTCTTCTTTTGGAGTGCCTGTGATGACCATACATTTACCAGCCAAACGTGAGAAGTGTCCATGGACAGCTCCTTTCTTTTCTTGATAAACACCAGGGCTTATTACCTTTACCAAAAGGAATGCCCTCAAAATACAGCAATACATCAAGAGACCCTTTTTCTTTTAAACCCTTCATCTAGTAATCTGGCGATATTCTATCTCCTGGTTTCAACTTGACCTTGCACGACATCCCACCACTCACATTTTCTATTAAAGCATTTTGTTCTTTCCTGAACTCAAGGGCCTCTTTCCTATCTAAGCTCTTAATAGCAAGGCGAATAGCATTCCTCGACATTAGCAGGTCATAAAAAAAAAAAAAAGACTTTTCTCGCCGGTTTGTGGCTCCGGTTATGGCCTGCATATTAAGAGTTTTACCCTAAATTTAAATCATCATGTCACATGTCATCACATACGCTTAACTAGAAGAGTCTTGAGCACATTGAACAAACTGTGACATGTCTTCACACTTTAATGTTCAAAAAGCTCTTTATTTTTCTCATACTGCCTGTGCTGCAGCACCTCTTTTCACCCTCTGTCTGAAACCAGAGCCCAGTCTGCTCTGATTGGTTAGCTGGCCGGCTCTGTAGTGAGTGGTCAACAGATTAGAGATGTCTCACCCCTTAGCCTATCACGTACAATGCGTAGAAGCGCAAGTTTTACATAGTGATGTCACTATGTTCCAGAAGTAAACAAAGGAGTCCAGTGGAGGTGGGGGAGGAAGAATGCTGGGGAAGGGGGGGGGGGGGGGGGGGGGAGTGTGTTGGAGAGAAACAAAAAAACAAAAACAAAAAAAAGTAGATCTATTTGGGGCAACCAGTGATTTTGTGGTATGCTGCCTTCGGAGACAAAAAGAGAGGATAGAAGGATAAGGAGAGGCGGCGGCGGGGGGGGTGGGGGTTGTGGGGGGGGGGATGGATGTAAGGAGATCTGTCTGGAATGTCCTGAGAGAATGCATGACCGAAAACCACGGAGGCACCCGAAAGAAAAAACGTGATTTCAGGAGACAGAGACCCAGACAGTGGTGGGAGATAAAAATGCCTCTCAACCCTGGCAGAAACAAACACAGACCCCCCCCCAAACTCTTCCCAAGAAAACACTAAGAGGCGCCGCCGGGTTATCAGTAATGAGAATTTGTGGTTGTAATGTTATCTGATAGAGAATAATTCAACCTAATGGACTTTGAAATACAATATACCTGCAGGGACAACTTTGGAAAACAACAATATCTAAGTTAAAAAGTTGGTCGTGAATGTGGATCATTCCAGGTTTTGAAGTGTGCTCTGCCTTAACACCAATACAATTGAGGTATATGGATTGTTGTTGGTGCTTAAATGCTAAAATATCCATGATCGCGGCTATTGAAGCCAAGCTATCTGCGTGTTTTTCTGCTTTTTGACTACATTGGCTGTATTTACGCTTTTTTAGCCTGCTGTTGGCTAGCTCTCCAACACATTGTATGTGATGGGCTAAGGGGCGGGACATCTCTTAACGGCTGACTAATCACAACAGAGTCTGCCAGCTAACCAATCAGAGCAGACTGGGCTCTGGTTTCAGACAGAGGGTGAAAAGAGGTGCTGCAGCACAGGCAGTATGAGAAAAATAAAGAGCTTTTTGAACATTATAGCATGGAGACAAAACGCCTTTCCTCTGGGAGGATGTTTGACAGGAAATGGATCTCGCTGCCATCCCTCGCCGGGTTAAAGGCAGCCCCCCTTCCTGTGCCAACCTATCGAGACGTGCCAGTTTACGCCTCGGCCCAGATCACCGTGAGAAAAAACGTCTTCAACATCCTCTGGGAAGTAAAAGACCGGCCTTTCCGTTTCCCCTAATGTTCTCCCACTGCTCCACCTCCCAGGCCTGCAGGGTGGATTCATCACCAGCTAGATTATGGGCGGGGCACAAGTTGCTATGAAGACCAGCAATGTATTTAAGTTGAAAGGTATAAAAAGTAAATGTAGACAAAAAACAGAAAGGGGATTAAGAGTTTTGATTACTTTAAATTAGGCTTTGCTGAAAGATAAAAGGACTATGTGATGGAAATTTGACAAATTCGACAGCACACGTTTGATGAAGAGGAGGAAGAAGCAGAGAGGTAGTGTGGAGGATCACAGGAGGAGAAAGAGAAGTAGGAGGTTTGGTGGTGAGGCTTTCCCTGATGAAGCACAGCTGACAGCGCAAACCTCCAGCACTCTCATGACAGGCCTCACCACATCAACCCGCTGACATTATTATTCAGCCGTCCAGGGCCCACACACACACTCCTGACCTGCTGCACTGCCAGCATATGTGTGTGCGTGTGTGTGTGTGTGTGTGTGTGTGTGTGTGTGTGTGTGTGTGTGTGTGTGTGTGTGTGTGTGTGTGTGTGTGTGTGTGTGTGTGTGATTCAGAAGCACGCACACGGTGGAGCACATGCGATGCTTATTCATGCTCCTGCCATCAGGTACACACACAGCAGCCCACCACTCACTCTTTCTGCACAGTCTACTGTATGTGCTTTGGCTGTTGTCTCGGCTGCTTTTGGAGCGAACACACACTCTCAGCGGCCCAATGATTCAGGTGCGTGTGTGTGCTCATCCCTGTAGGCACGCTTAAGCTTGGCATCGCGCCGCCAAAAGAAAACCTATCGCTATTATCCCGGGTGCCAGGTATGCAGCCCTCCCATCCGCTCAATACTCTTTTCCAAATTGCCACCCTGAGTGCTTAGAGTTCTTCAGTTTATATAGTATTAACTATCAACCAATTTCTCTTAATTCCATCAACAGTGGTGGCCAGAGTCGAATAAAGCTATATTGTTGGTCCTCAAATGAAAAAGATTCTATATATGTTTCAGATGTATGTGTGTGTGCATTTGCTTCTTGTGTTGTGTGTGTTTTTTTGATTTTTATTATCTTGGAGTCTGCACTCAAAAAACAGTCTGCAGCTGCACCGCAGGTACCCGGCAACATAAATCACCTGACCAGCCACGTGCCCCCCTTTGTAAACACTGCACACACACATCCAGAGACACACACACACCAAACACACACAGCTCACTCATCAGTCCTGTTATCAAAAGATGTGGGAAAGTTTGGTTTAAAGTCTGGGGGGGGATTTGCCCTGTTTTTCCGCTCCGTGTTTTTCTGGATGAATAGTGCATGTGTGTGTGTGTGTGTGTGTGTGTGTGTGTGTGTGTGTGTTTGACTGTTGACCCCTGCCTGTCTCTGTGGGTAGCAGACTGTAGGGGTGGGCTGAGGGAAAGATGGATGGAGGGAGCGAGGCTGTTTTGCTGTGTTGCTACTTTAATGAAGCACAGATGCATCTACACATTAAAAATAATGATAAAACATACTTTAAGCATTAGGAACTGCCTCTGGTCATGACATTAAAATGACTTTTTCCTGGACTCCTACGAGGTTTAACTTAAAATTGACATTAAAATCTAAATTTGGACTTCACATGACTTTATATACGTTTCCAATGTGTGTGGTGTACATAAAACAGCGAGAAAATAAAGTTTGTCCTTGGTTTCCATGGGCGTGTGAGGAGGAATGTTAAACTGCTGCTTTTCCCACAGCCTGGAGCACACACACCATCCCTTTAGGTGGCACGTGTGGTGTGAGAGAGCAGAGGTGAAGGTCTCACAGTGCCTCTATTTCCTTTTGGGATGTCTCTATGAAATACACACAGTATCTTAAACCCTCCATCAGCATGCAGCCACCTACAGCGCTGCTCCAACCACTAGATATACATGGATACTGTAAAATCCTATTTTACTTTTCAAAAGAAAAGGGCACAGAGGATGCTGGGTAAACGGAAGAGATGAAGGAGGACAGCTGGTTCCAGATTTATGGAAAAAAAGGAGATATAATCTGTGTTTCCTCCGTCTCATCACGGGCTACGCAAGATCAGTGGCTAATAAAATGGATGAGCTAACGGTGTTAGCTAGGAGTCAGGCAGACGAGCTGAGGGAGTAAGCTAGATGTCAGGAGGATAAGCTAATAGCTATATAGCTCAAATGACTTTATTGCATTGGGCTTAATAAATGATCTTGATTGAAAAGAAAAAGCACAATGATGAATCCAAGCCTATGTTTCTGGGAAGAAACCTGCAAATAAAAAACGACAATTGTCTCAAGACTGCAAGAGTTTCAGAGCTGCACACACCCAAACACACACTATGGAGTCACATCTGACTTATTAAGAAAACACTTCAATGTAGATCAGTGTGAACAATAGGCTGGGCTAGGGGTTAATGAATGTGCACACACTCTGACGTTCCTCCCCTTGTCTTTCAGTGGGCACTAATGGGAGGTAACACACCCTCACACACGCTGTACATCCGACACAGGGCTCGCCTTGGCTCTGAGGAAGAACCGTGACGGCATAGCGCAGGGGGACAATCAGCGAGCTCTGCCCAGGAACAGCTGCCCTTCCCTGGGCGAGGGAGCCAACGAGGCCTGGGTGGAGGTCTGGAGGGCGTGGGGGGGCTAGGAAGCGGAAAGCTTGGAAGGGAGTGTCCCCCCCCCCCCCCGCTGAAGGATCCTTTTAGCTGCAGCCAAGGAGATCTTTCTGCGGTTACACACACATGTGGAAACACACAGCTCCTCTCCCTGGTGACAGGGGCAGCTTCCTCTCTCACACACACACACACACACACACACACACACACACACACACACACATACACACCGGGCCAATATGAATACGCCTACATTGTGTTTGATCTACGTTGGGCCCATAAGAACCGCCATGAAAGCTTGGACTGCCCCAATGCGACAAAAAACACAAATTGCTTGTGTATCATTACAACTTAAAAGAGTATAAATATTGATACAGAAAGCACAGTATTGAGTCTTTGGATTCCCATGCCATTCAACATGACTACTTCTGAATGAATTAGCAGGGCTCATGCATGAGACATGAGCATTTAAAGTGGCCATTCATGAGACAAAACCACCCAGAACCCCTCTGACAAAAGCTGACGTTCTAACCTAATTACATGCATGTCAATGAATGCTACATTACACCCATCTACAGCAGGCATGTTTGCGCTTGACTTGCACAGAGCAGGTGACAGTGAAAAATGAAGGTTTTCTTTTTAAACAAATATATCATTCCAAGCCTTCCACATGGACCTTTCTTAGAAAAATTCCCGCCATGTGGTTCTGGTTGTGTCTTCTGGGAAGTTAGGGTGAAATATGTGCCGTGCAGGGTGTGCACTGGCCCAGACTGTCCTGAATGCTAAACAAATGTGCCTGCCTTCCTCATGCCAGCGATGACGATGATGATGAGCATGTCACTTATGGGTACCGATTTATGGTCGGTGATGTAAGATGGTGTGAGCGGTGTGATTAGGAACAGGTGGAAGGTGGAGAGGATTTTTGGCATGCAACACTATGTTTATAAAGTATGAAGACAGATGGAAGAGAATATTAGAGTCAAAATGATATGATGGATAATAGTCATTTTTTATCAGTCAAAAATCGAATCTATAGACTATAGATATTAGCTGTTTCCCCATGTTTCACAACTTATACTCATACTAACCGTATGCTAGCTGCAGCTGCATATTCAATGTGCATACATGAGTAGCATTTCCTCTTTTCATCTAACTCCCAGCAAAAAAAGCTAATAACCATATTCCCAAAGTATCAGACAATACTTTAAAGACTCTTAAAAGCATAATGAATGGCTCCTAAATCTGAATTTAAACTCATAACTTGTTTTTGTTGCTCTTTTGTTAGCAGGACACGTAAAACTAGTGTCTCAAATCTTTAAAAAACTAGGTAGAAAGTGTGCCAAAAAACAACCCATTACATTTTGGAGCATGGGGTGCATACACTCATTATGGAAAACGGTCTTGGAGGAGGTCTTAGTTGTAAATGGAATATTTTAATAATCAACAGAACTAGTCTCAGGAAACAGGGCCATCATCTAAACAGTCAACTTAATGTACATATAGCAAGGATTTACAGGATTTACAAAGCTGCACCGCTAATAAGGCTCTCCCCCTGCAGCACCTGTTGTCAATAAACGAGGGATTAACAGGGGGTCCCGGCCACCAGAGCCCCTTCATTTGAGAGGCCATGGTGGTCACAGGAATGCTTTTCATTCTCATCCAGGGTGGATAATGGTGAGACGTGCTGCGAGATTTGATAGCGGCCTGTTCTCTCCTTTTTTTAATCTGGTCTTTTTTTGCTCTCATATATCCTGTCCTATCTCCTCCTCTGACACCACATCTGTCGAGGAGGGACACCATGTTTTCCAGATGACATTGAGACTGGCAGCTTGTCTGACCTCGCACTCTTTCTATTTTTCTCCGCCACGTCGGGGACAAAAGGAAGTGCTCTTTCTATTTCCCTGTCAGAAAAACACCCTTCTCTCATTACCCACGTTTCCCTTCTTCGTTTCCCCCATCCATCATTTGTTCCCACTGTCAGTCATCACTGTCTGTTACACCAACATTTGAAAACAAGGGCCGGCATGTTGTTGAGCGCTACATAAAAGCACGTCAGTCAGAACAGAGCTGAGAGGGGAACACAGCTGCAGCAGGTTTCCATAAACTGACTTATAATCAGCCTTATATGAGGATGTGACAGTGACATCTGGCTCTAAACACATCATAACAAACACAAGGTGTCAGGTAGCACTTTTCACCTCTACCTGACACCACAGCTATTGCACTGTATAGTTGTATGGAGGAATAGCTTCCATCTAGAGAGGATAAAGGGACTATGTGCAGTCATATCAAGTCGCACAAAGAAGTCCGTTCAAAGTTAGCTGTGGCAAAACATTAGTTTTTTACATGTGTACACCACGCCTGGATCCTCACACAGCACGCTACTACAGAGAACTGCTGAAGATTACAGATAACTTTGGTATTACAAATATTTCCTGCCTATTAAAAAAAGTCCACTCTGTTTTTGTCTGGCACTTTGTTTTCTTGGAAATCCGAATGGGGTGATGAGGTATATGGGAGTGGGCCCTTTTAAAAAAAGCAACGACCATTTGTAATCACATTTAATAGGAGGGAGGGAGGCAGTCTGACATATGCAGAGACAGAGCAGCCATGTTGCTTTTTTTTTTCTTTAATGGGGAGCGCTTGGAGAGATAGGATCTGTGAGAACCTCCCTGCGACGTTAGCCGGGTGCCTGCAGAGATAACCCTTCACTATGACCCCTGAACGATCTAGTACATTAGCTACAGCCCACACACACACACACACACACACACACACACACACACACACACACACACACACACACACACACACACACACACACACACACACACACACACACACACACACACACACACACACACACACACACACACACACACACACACACACACACACACACACACACACACCACACACACACACACACACACACACACACACACACACACACACACACACACACACACACACACACACACACACACACACACACACACACACACACACACGACTTTTTTCAAGTATAAGATCACCTCTGACACCATTGATTGTACAAAAATTGTAAGACTCAAGCTAATCAAGCTGCACAGTTAGAACATGTGTGTGTGTGTGTGTGTGTGTTTATGCCCATGCAGACAGCCACGAGCCTGCCATCTGATTCTGCTTGACTATTCGCTTCGCCATTGTTTCCCTATTTATGTCTCCCTCCAATTACACATCTGGAGACGGTCCGTGTGTTTGTGTGTGTTTTTAAAAAATGCTGAGCGTGGGGTTTTCAGAAAAGCGGGTGAGAGAACGACGGAGCGGTTTGCACGATGACTCAGGTTGGTCACTTTGAAGAGAAGTTTGATAGTTAGTGGTCGACTGAAGGTGATTCAGGCAGTTTTTTCCCATAACAACCACCCTTTATTTGAGCTGTGCTTAATCACACGCATGGGAATTTCTTTTTCGTTGCATGTGCCAAACCGCCGTTGTCATCGTTGGGATTGTGTAAGCACCTCAGCAGCAGCGGCGAGGTCAGCGCCCACAGCTGTTCGCATGTCATCATCCTGGAAGCAACCAACGCAAGCGCTGGAGAATGACCTTCGCTCTTCGCAGTTTAACACTAAAAAGTCCTCAGAGATCACCATGTTATGTTGTTTTCTTATTTCTCTATCAGGCGCCTTGGATTGACTCATAATAGCGTGTTGAGTTATTGAAATTGTGTCGATGACTCGACAGCTAGCCTCGCTCTGCCAGTTGAGTGTTTCCACTCCTCCGATCACGAATTCAAAATATTATTGAATGCCTTCTCCAGCATTAGCCAAACTGATGTCCTGTGCAGAATGTAACGTATCCTTAACCTTTGTTTCCTCTCCGCAGAGTGATGCGGTCAGGACTTTGTATTTCCTCACCTCCTTTAATGGCTTCTGATGGTCCAAGCTTCCAGGAATACATATATTTGTATATATTTCTTTATTTTTAAATAATGGTTTTGTTCTTTTGGGACCAGTACAATTATTGGGACATCATTGGTATTAATTATTATATTCATAATACATTGATATATAAATACAATTGATATTATTTAGTATAATTATAATAAAATAATAAACCAAAAAGAGAAATAAAATAAAGAGAAACAAGCTGTGGCTTCAACAATTATATTATATAAAATGTTTCTGAGTAAAAGAAAAACCAGTGCTGTGTCTGCCCACTAGCCGCCTGTCTATCAGCCTGTGTGTCGGCCCGTGACTGCGACTGTTTTCTTTGCGTTAAGTGGGAATTCCTCCTATGGACTCAGCTTCCCCACATGAAAGTATGTTTTTGGACTCGCGGGTCAAAAGTCGATCTGGCTTTGGACGTTTGTCACACGCTTCAGAGCCTTGTGCAAGGTCGTATTTACTCAAGCATTCTTTGCATTTTCAAAGGGATAAAACATGATGCAGTCAAAAACATGGGGTGGATAATATGATACTATTGTATGCTCTGTGACCCAGCTGTGTGTTTCCTGTGGCCCGCTGCTGGTGGAGGGAACCAAGATATTAAGGATCAAAAATGATTTTATTGATTATTCATTAAGCATATTCAGGCAGTAGCCTCTTCACCAACAATGAAACATGTGAGCACATACTACAGTTTGAAAAAACCCAGCTGTGTGTTCTGTGTGTGTGACTGTGACTGATATCGTGCGGTGGTCACTTACAGTCAAGCGCGTGCAGGACGTCTGTCGGCCTGATTGAATCCCACTTCCTGTTGTTATGTGTCTGGGTCTCACGGTCAGTGACCTCATGGTCAAAGGTCGTCTGGTTGAGTTACAGTAGACCGCAAGTGTTTAACATGAAGAAGGGGGGGGGGGGGGGGGGGATCTTCTTTGTTGCATCTAAGTGTGTATGCGTGCATGTCTCAAAAAGATTGATGACAGGAAGTCGCTTTGCAAACTGTGTCACACGCCCCTCTGACACACTGACACACTGACACACACACACTGGTCACAGATAAATCATTGTGAGCGTCCTCAAAGGGCAGCGAGCGATTTGAAAGTAGGTCAGTAACCCGAGGGCAGAAGGGAGCGCAGTCAATATACAGTGTAGGAAGATAAGTACAAATACTATGGTCGTAAAATACTTAGTCACAAGTAAAAGCTCGGATTTCAAAATGTCACTTAAGTAAAAGTACAAAGTTATAAGTACTCATTCTGCACAATGGCTCATTTCAGAATAATATAAAGTATTATCAGCACCCCTCTGATTCCAGAACATAGTGACTCAACTAGAAACTCGCTCTATTGGCTAGAACTCCAACACATTGTACGTGATAAAAGAACAGCCAAGGTGTCTTTAAAGACAGTTTCTGAATGTGTTGAAATATAGTATTAGTATAGTATTTAATGTTTATTGAATATCTGCTGTGAGCTGTTACTCAGTGTCATCCTTTGACCTTGCTGTGCTGAGTAACCGCTGGGTAAATGAACTGCTTTGTGTCACGCAGACATGTAATCACTATCTCCTTACACACAGGACAAAGTAAACATCCCAGCGGCAACATGGCTCGTGTCAGCAAGACATTTGGCATCAACAACGTGTGTGTGTTTGTATGTAGTGTCTTTATCAGAGTCACTTATACTCTTAAACATGTCAGAATGCGTTTGAGGGTGCAGTTGCGACAAAGTCCTGTCTTGTGAAGTCTTGTTGTGAAGTCTTTATGCACAGCAGCAGACATGCAATACTACTGCTTAGAGGAATGTTGCAATAGATTCTTCAAAAATAGACAGGAAACCTTTCAAATAAATTACTTGCTACACGATATTGTTAAAAAAACTGACGTTGCAATATTGTTTTTCTGCCATATACAAGTATTGTAATATGAAATGTGCTGCGCCATATCGTCATGCAGGGAGAATACACACAGTACACACACACTGAGATGTACCCACTTGCTGCTGGATCATGAACTATAGAAGTGCCAGGGGGCTCTGAAGTGATACGCTGTGAACCAAAATGAGACGCTTTAAGAAATAGCAGGAGGCCAGATCACTTGGTCCTCACTCTCCATGGGGCTGAGCTGTAATTTATGTAAGGATTACAGTATCTCCTATTGCTCAGAATCCCATTTCAAGGATTTACTGTTCTTCACACAATACAAATATTAACCTGAACAAAAAGGCCCCTTTAATGCTCAAAGATTGGAATGTGTTTTACCATATTCCTCGTGTGAAAGACGAGCAAAAAGCTTGCCCACGCCCTGCATTTCTGCGCCCTCACACACTTTCCCCTAAACTCTCTTCGTCTCAAACGTTCCCTTTCTCTCTACACCTTCACCTCCATCCTTTTCCAGCAGGAAATCTAATCAAGCAGGGAGTGTCTGCAGATTGCAGAGGGTGAGAGGTTACTGTGGCTTGCTCTGGTAAAACTTGACTGAATGTGAAATAGGCAAGGAAGTGTTTACACTGGACACTAGATTTTATTTATCTAAGGGAAGACACACAATTGATTTCCCAATAACCAACTGCTGCAACACTCCTACAGTTCGAGAGTGTGGGTGGAATCTTGGATATTTTGTTATGATTCCCAGAAATCGTGACGGCATCTTACTAACGCATCGTTTTTACGCAGGTTCCGGGAAAGTGGGTCAAGTAGATGACGTTAAGAAAATATGTTGTCATTCTTACTTTGGTAGACTCAAACTCAAGGCCCACATTCTTTATGTGGCTTTTAATTGTATTTTAATTTTTTTAATGTTATTCGATTATACTCTTGAATATTCAGATTTTATTCTGATTTTGTTCTGATTTTATTCAGATTTCATTCTTGTTTTAATATTGTTTGATTAAGTCCTGTGATTATTGGATTCTGTAGGTATTAGGTATATCAGTCACAAAGTAATGTGTTATTTCTGTTTATTACTTGGGAAGGGGGGGTATTATTGCTTTTATTTTTTGTTTTATCTTTGGTTTGTAAAGTTTGATTTGATGTGTATTTATCACAGGTCTCCAACTGTGTTTATCTTGTACAAGTCTTTCTAATGTATGTATGGGAGTCTTTGGTGTCCTACACTAACTCAGTCCCTAACAGAGATTACACCCCGTCTGTCAGCAAAGCCCCATCAATTACTACGACTCCTACACACAAACACACACACACACACACACACTCAAAAAAACTCCTCTGTCAGCACCTTTGATTAATCCTTACATGTCGGGGGGCGGACATACATTTAAAATTCCTAGAAGTACATCTTACACAAACATGAACTTCAATCGAGGTTTCCAAACAAGCGCAGTGAATTGGAAACATTGTCCTGTCCCAGTTCAAATTATGTCAGCTTATTTTGCTTATATGAAACACTCACTTGCAATCTATGTCTCCGAATTCCCTGAACAAAACAAAAGCCCTGCGCCAGACAGTCGGTCAGTGAGGTCAGTCCGCACGGTGTAAAAGGTCGCAGCTGCAACTGTATATCTCCCAGAGCAGTAGTCACTACACGAGGCAGGCTTAATGGAAAATATGTGTAGAGTAATAAGAGAGGACAATAGGAAAAGACATGTGTTGCACACTTGGACACACAAAAGAGACTTCCAGGCCTGCATCATTTAAATAAAATGTTCATTCTGAAAATACAGAAACACATCACTGCAACGTGGCAGCTAACTGTCGGATCAGTCTAATTAGTGATGCCTTTACCTCTTCTGCGTTTCACCTATAGGACCCCAAAGGCTGAGCTTTACTCCTTGTTACCGTAACTTGACCTACTAATTATTACAGGTGGCATTGCACATGATCATATATCAGATAATAACACTTGCACAAAAGTGCTTATACCTTATAATGTCTTTTAAGTGTTGATTGTTAGGCCCAACATCAATAAGGGCTCACACATGTGACCTCTTTCCGTTGGCCCTTCTCTCGGCCTCTAATCTGTTCTCCAGACTTGACAGAGAGACAAAGGAAAAGACAAAGAGATGTAGAGAGGAAAAGTTATGCTCGAGGGATTGATTACGATTCATGACAGCGGGAGGGCATAAATACATGATCTATTCCAAAGGGATAAAGAAAATGTTGTGACAAATTGCAGAAAATTAGGATAAAATATGTTCTGGCCACATTTCTGGCTCTTAATTAGCTGTACAATCCTCACGTCTGAGGCTCATTTGCTCAAATGACAAAAGATCCATTTTCTCACCACCCATAGTGGTATTAAGACAGATGTTTTGAGATACACACGACTTAGATTTCAGCGCTAAGTGCTTTTAAAAGGTTTTCTTTGGACCTACATTCTCCTAAAGAAATAGTCCTCATGAAGAGTTTTAGAAATCTCTTGCATGACCCATGAAAAAATGCATAGTTGGCAACAAAACTAGATGATATAATATTCATTATTGCAGAGACACACCCAACGCACACTAGGCACATCCAAAATGATGCATTTGTGTCTAGTTAGAAGCACTTTCCATTTCTTTCAAACGCACATCGGGTATTTTAGGTGCTTTTGCTAAACGCTGCTGTGACTCCAGACACATTTCCACTTGCAGGTGGCCTCCCTGACCTTCTCCTTGATGAGAAAACCAACATGAATATGCACCCTGCGTACAAAGAGGTCTACACACAGACATAACGTTTATATACCATGGCCATGGCTGGCACCAGATTATTTCAGTGAGTGTGTGTGTGTGTGGGAAACACCAGAGTAATCCTGTGGGGTGAGCTGTCTGTCTCGATGTGTAACATGAGTGATGTCAGGCTGCTGTATACTCAGTAAAGGCTGGGAAAAGTGTGAGCCCAAGTGCAAAAATGTGTGTTTTCTTGTCTGTGTGTGTGTTCAGGGTGGTGTGGGATTTGAGAATACCTCTCATCAGATCGTCTGCTGGTTGGCTTTTCACAGTCTGGAGACACAACAGACGTTCAAACTCGCTGACAGTGCTGAATAGTGTCAAGCTGTCTTCAACTATGTGTGTGTGTTCATTTTTGAAGTAACGATAGATACCAATCCAAAGACACCAAGTGCACAAAAATGTACGCTCCTCACACATGCTTCCGCTAAATACAAGGCTACATCCAGCTGCTCGTTAGCTTAGCATTAAGAAGAGACTGAAGCTACATGTTACTAACACATACCTGGTGCTACAGGGAGCGGGGTTCACGACCCGCGCCCCACGTGTTCTTAGCTTTAGGCTAAGAAGAAAAAAAGGCTAGATTATGTTTCATTTAAAAGGTATTTGCTAATTGGTTTTATATGAATGACATTTTAAAGAGGTATTATGCATACATTGTATTTTGTTACACCTTCCTCTGGCGTCCCAAGGCTAGAAACCTTGATTTTTTTGGATTGACAGCCGCTGTATTAATCAGCACAAGGATATTATTTTAAAATGACATCAATTAAACTTCTTACATTCTTTGCTCAGTCTGAGTGAAATGAGAGGTACAGTGTTAGGTCGAGGAGTTTGGGGGGATTCCTTGGGAGTAGCTGGCTTTATATCCTGCAGCTGCTTCTTTACTTAACTCCATCTGGCCTCCCGACGGACGTGCAATCTAAGAAAAGTCATTTAACCTCAAGTCTTTGTACAATATCTCCTGCGTCATTTACAGCAGTTCTTGGATTCGTCTCCTTTAGCAATATTTTGCTAACAATGACCTTGTCAAGCTTAAGCCGTGAAAATAAAATGAATTTCTTTTGGTTCTCTATCCGTCTTTTCCTCTCTTTATTTCAGTCTACATTGCTTCCGACATATCCCCGCTCCAAACCGCAAAGCCATATGTCTACACTGCTGAGTGTTGACCTGCAAATCCCCATCGACGTGGGTGAGTTGAGACTCCAAACTTTCCCAGAGAACACCAAACTGTATGTTATTTCCTTGCTAACAGCGGTCAAAAGCTTATTGTTTGACATGCAACATATGCACCTATTGTTTATTTTGCAAGTCTAGAATGGAGACAGGGTTGTGACATTGCTTTGAGCTGTAATCTTTTAAACACAAGACTATAAACTGAACTTATTTTGGCAATGCAACAGTGCAAAGGATTGGATTTCCACTCTTTATTTTCCTCGTGCACCTCCGTCAGATGGCCAGGACAGGAGCAGGGGTCTGTGCAGAGGCAGAGCGCCAGCAGCTGGATAAACAGTGCACGGTGTGTGGAGTGAGAGTAGGAGTGATCTCGCGCCTGATTGATGGCTCCTCGGCTCGAAGATCCCTTAATCAGCACGGCCATGACTCACTCGCCTGCGTAGGACCGACTGTCAGTGTCTTCATTAGCTGCACCCACACTGACGAAAAGTAACCCCAACATATCGAGTTTTCTTGCAGAATAAAGCTTTAGATTGGATTAGTTTTAAAATGACATGCATTGCTGTAACGCTATGTCTGTGCTGTCCTCTTAGACAAGGCTCGATTTCCAACCAGTGGCTAAAAGCTTGGGGTCCCTGCATTTTTATAAACCTAAACGCCAAAACTATAGTGAGCATATTGGAAAATCCAGTGAAATGGCAAGTTGGTGGATAAATTGGTAGCAGAAACGGACTAAAATGAAGTTCTGTCAGGATTATGGTGAGGTTTATATAATGATTTGGAGGAAGAGAGACTAGTGTGCTGGCAACTCCAACTCTCCACATAAAGAATGAAAATATTTGTCTTCACGTGAATCGCCCCCGTGTTTCCCCTTATTCCTCCCAGAACCAGCTCGTCCTTTGCCCTCCCTGAAAAGTTGTGAAATATTTCCGAGAGGGTGTAAATTCCCAAATGATTACATAAGTTTCCACGGCCTGACTTAACCGGTTGAAAAAAAACAGATGTGTTCAAGAAAAGGAGTCAAAATGAGTGAATGAAAGCGAGGGTTTCCAGTTCCTTGATGTTCATTTGGAGTCGGTCTTTAAGGGGCTTTGACAAACACTACTTTGTGCTTTTATTTTAAAAGTCTCTCCTGTATACAAGGCAGACTTCCTCCTGAGGTGTGAAAGCTCTGGCGTCCTGTCTTTACTGGCCAGACCCAATCCTTGAATCATCACCATTTCAGCAAAGTTTACAAAGCCACAGGTTGCAGCAGACCACCGACGTAGTGAGAGCTTCGAATACAACTCAATCCGGCTCACGGGGCTCATCTGATGAGCATTTTCCGCGAATTGTTACAACCTGTTTACAGCGGGACTCCCGTGAAATCTGGCATTCCTCTGGCGGATTCTCCGAAAGCCAGAGGCTCCCATATTTGACAGATAGCTGTATCGCACGTGTGTGTTAAAACGCGGTCAACACTGGCGTTACATAACCCTATTCTCTGTCACACGGCTCGCACACACACGCTAATATGCTGTTTTCCATTCTCTCACCATCGTACTAGTGGGAAATTAGCCACCGTATGGCAAAAAAAATCCATTAAATATGCACTTTACCACTAAAAACATTGTTTATGTTGACTGGAAATCATTTTTGATATTTAGTTATGCACTAAGGTGACTGATGGTACCTTACACACGTAAATATAGTATCATTTTGGTAGGCATGAAGAGATTTCCTGAAATAAAGGGCTGAGTTGGTGGGGGGGGGGCAGTCTCTGGTGCCCACGACCCTCTTAAGCCCCATCCTGTGAGACAGGACGTCCACTCTGCACAGGAAATGGACCTGATTGATTGTTCCCTGTTAACAGAGAGCGAAGCAGTCGGAGGCGGAGGAAGTGGCGGGTGAAAACGAGGCAATTTGCACAAATGGTGTTGCTTTGAGTGAGGTGTGTGTGAGGTGTGTGTTGTACATAATGCACAGAAATGTGAATCAATGCTAGTATACACTGCGCATACATATACATTCCCACCCTACATGTTACATAGCAGTAACTCATGCAGCTTCTCCCTTGTTTATTCAAATACAAACATGTCTTATAATCGTACTGTATTTGAACGGTTCCACAAATGTCTCTATTTCTCTATTAAAATATCAGATTTTGTCCATATAAGATTCAAAACATTTGATATTTCCCCGGCCTGGGCTCCGTAGTGTCCAGCACCCCTCTGAAAGTGATACTGCAGAGACTAATGACTAAAGGCTGCAAGTGTGTATGAGTGTGTGTAATCTAATCTGGTCTAATGGGCAGACTCCCACAGGACAAAGCCAAAAGCAGCAGGTGCGCACAGAAACAGAAATGCTTATCCCTTTAGACGCTCACGACGGCTGAACGATTATGAATGCACAGAGGAAGCAATTAATAATTCAAAAAAAGGAATATGACGATTTAGTTTCACCGCTCCATTGTTCTCTCAGATTCTCAGAGAGATCATAATGTGTTTATTTTTCCTAACATCTTGGCAACCAAACTACATGCCAAACACACACCCCTGGTTAAGGAGTGGGACATCTCTAAGCTGGTTGACCAATCACAACAAAGCCGGCCAGCTAACCAATCAGAGCAGACTTGGCTCACGTTTCAGACAGAGGGTGAAAAGAGGTGCTGCGGCACAGGCAGTATGAGACAAATAAAGAGCTTTTTGAATATAAAATGTCACAGTAGAGAAACTAAATACTGATATGAACCTGAAGATGAGCAGAATATTTTTTTTAAAAGTGTCTACTTAACCCCAGCCTTCAGACTGCAGGGTGTCTCATCTTGACTCTAACCTTGACATTGACATTTGACCTTTACTGTTTGGCTCGAGTCGTTTCACGTGTTCCTTTCTTTAGTAGTTCACTGGCAGAGACGGGTGTGATTAACAGCAGGAAGCCAATAGAAACAAAGCAAAGTGATTGGACACAGTCTGCTGCCAACTGTCATAAAGTGAGGCCTCTTTAAAGGGCAGTTCATCAATATCTAATATGTGCAAACTTCCTTCAGCATTTTCAATGGTTACAGTATGTGTGAATTGTATGCACATCTAGTGGGTGAGAAATATCGACTTTGCTTTTGAACACGCCCACACACTTTGGACACAGCATTAATCTTGTGGCCCACATATGTATTAACTTCGTCCCACTGCTGTAAGTAACTGCAGGATGACCTCACTCTCTGTGCATGACTTTGAAACACCCAGCTCAAAGCCCTTTTTTTTAAATGCCAAGGTGGAAAGTCCTGAGGTGTAGGGGCTTTTGAGGTTTCACTTTATATCCTGACACCAATTATATGGGTTCAAACTGAAATGTAAAACAGAAAGAGCTTCACCCAGGATTACCTTTATGTTAGTTGGCGTTTCGTGTCATCTGACTAAGTGTGTTGAAGTCAGGTAAAAGCAGAGGTGGAAGAAGTAGTCTGATCCGTTACTTAAAGAGGACATATTAGGCTCATTTTCAGGTTCATACTTGTTTACTTTTTTACTGGGCAGTTGATGTGGCATAGACTTAATAATTCACATCAAAATCAACCACAATTCTACAGATTCAAAAGTATCTGTGTTGCTTAATCGCTGAGTCATGTAAACATAATGTATACAATGATCTGTACAAAACAGTCCAAGAGTTTCCAGTTATTTTTAATTTATTGTGTTTTTAGTACTTGGCCTGATGAGTTTTCCATCTACATTTTCTTTTCTAGGAACTACGCCTGCTAGGCTTGTGCAAACTGGAGGATAGCTTATGATGTATTACAAAAATAAACCCATTCGTCAACTCCCCAAAGTTGCTGAAAACATGTCCTGGTGTACCGTACATATTTCTAATGAGAACTTAAATCTTTCCCAGGGGCTTCTGTGTAATGAATACCCCGACAACCCCCCCTTCTTCTACATTTGATGTATGAACGATAGCAGGGGAAGCACAAATAAAAACCATGTGTTTATGGTACATGTCCTTGTCTACATAAGGTCCAAAGTCACTGTTAAGCCTGAAAGAAGACAGCCTGACCCTGACATTCAATTCATCCTCGATCCGTACTACATGTGCGTATCAAGGAGCCATTTAACATCTCCACGACAGGAGAACAGGGTTTCATAAGAGCTGTTCCCAGCTGGATTCCTCATAACAACATATAACAAATATAATATAATAAATACTGTCATGTAGGGCTAACTGGTAATAACGTTTTGGAGAAATAAACAGCGAGCATTTTAAATGGCTTGGCACCATCACATTCAAGATGTATTACCAACACAAACACAAGTGGCTGTTAACTCTTATTAAGTGTAGTAAAAATGCTTCCCATCATGCACCAGTTAGCACAAAATGGGATACATGGGACCATCAGGCCCCAGAAACTTGATGTTTGTGTCATAAAATGTTGTGTTTTCCTATTTTTCCAGTCTATATATGCCATTTTATACCCTGCACATTTTACAAATCCACAGCTATTCACAAATGCGAGAAAGCGGATTTTACCAATGTCTGTTCAAATGAAAAACGACGAACATTTGAGCTATAGACAAAAAATTAACATGGTCAGTTAGTCGAAATGTCTACTTCAAAATGGGGCAAAATGGGTAAAGTCACAAATTATGATTTTAGTCATTCAAAAGATTAAAATAGTCATCCAAAATGAAATAACCTTCATTCATAGCATGTCCTTAATTTAGTAGTAATATTCTCGCCTTGAAGGTAAAGTAGAACGATATTTTGAACACTTCAGAAAAATGAAGGAGAACTATCATCACCCTGTTGGTTTAATCCAATAAACCGCACTTATTAAAATCTATTACACACAAACTGATTCCAGGAAACGTCTACCTGCAGTCTCCGAGCATTTCTGAGGTTTATTTCTGACATCCACGTGACATTCCCTGGCAGTGAGACGCCGGCTCATCTGTGGGGAAATTACACCCAGCGGTTTGTTATGTTAATGGGTCTCGCAGCCCAGTTTCTCGGGGGCTCTAACTGTGTGGTCCGACGGTTCAGCTTCTCCTGTCAGGTGTGGGCTTATTTATTAACTTTTCTAACGCCTTCACTCTCATGTTTCAGAGAGAAATGTCGTGGGTTCCCTGTGATTTTACACGAAACAGTTACTTTTTTACCACTGATGAGTAATATTCCCATGATAACGCTGTAAGAAAAACCCTTTTAAAGTGTCATTTCTGTAATTAATGACGTCAGCCCCTCCCATATTCTGTGAGAACGGTCATTTGACAGAATTTGATACGTTAAAAGTACCCATAATTTAGTATTGCTAACTAAATAATTAACCAGAATAATGTAAGAGGTGCTAATGTTACCTCATTATTGCTCAAAGAAATGAATTACATCATTTGAACAATTTTCTTTCCTATCATCAGACCGCAGACCTAATTTCAGACGTCTTACCAGAAACACGTTAAAAAAACAGATGACTTCAAGAGAAGGGAACCGGAGTCATTTCCATTTTAAGGACTCATTCCTGCATCACTCTATGATTCAAGCTTGCGCTATCCACAAAAAGCACTAGGTGGGATTTGTCAGTGTGTTCATTTTTACGTTAAAAAAGTTTTTTTCTGAGTTTCTTAATGTATTTTCTTCTCCTTTCATTCTATAGAAGAGTTTTTGATGAAAGTTTTGCTCTTAGCTTATGCAGCTCCTGATGAAGTATGATGCAGTGGCAACAGTCCTTAGGCGGGTTCCAGTAGCATAAAGGCGTCTCAGTAAGTCCGGGTTGTTTTTTTGCTACTGCCCTAAGGCAGTGGTGACATGTTTAACCCCAAAGGACTCTGGGAAAAAGATCTCTTTTCATGGGGACATTTCAACCATAACTAAAAAGGTCTTTTTTTAGTAAATTACTTTTCCTTCACGATGGCCAAAGCAGTCTCAACACGCAGTTATGTAATTTTGCATACTTTACAACCAAGTCAGTGTAATGCAGTCTTTGAAATGAAGTCAATTATTGGTAATTTGGGTCTTGTAAACTAAATTTAGGGATTATTTTCCGTGTTTCAATGCTCTGTTTACGTGGGCCACCCCTGTGAATTTTCTGCGTAAAAATCGAGAGATTCCGGTATCCATGCAAGCAGCTACCACAAACTTATCTTTGAGGTGGAAGTACCAGGAAGAGCAATTAGTGCTTTATGATAGGAACTGCATTTCCTGTTGCCATATTATTATCGTTTTTATAGAAGCAAATCCTCAGAAAATGTAAATCTGCTTAATAAGGGGGAAACAGAGAGTGGGACAGAGGGACAGCATGCACACAGGAAGAGCCCTCTTGTGACTTAATGCCCCCAGTCAATTATCTGAATAAGTGACTTGTTTACAGGACCCAGGTTGCCTCCGAGCGCCTGCAAAACGTTTCCACGGTGAAAAACGGGCTGCTTGTTAAACTGCAGAATCATTAACTAGCCAGCTAACATGGACAGCATTGTTGTCTGTTGGGAAGTTTATTTTTATCCTGGCCAAGAGCTCAGGCCTGCAAATAGACTTGCAACTATTGCCTGATGCATGCTGGGAAATAGCTCCTGTGACTCAACCTTTATATATACAGTCTATGGACTCAACAAGTAAAGGAATTGGATGAATAAGTAATTAATGTTAGTCAAAGCCTTTCCAGCAAAGGGCGGACCTTGGGACATGTTTAAAAAAGAATCAGCAACATGACTTATTGTATAAGGATTATTCCATGTGTCCAGCTAAAGGTAGGGTTTAACTTTTGAACACAGGTTAAATGCCTAGACACACTGAATTATAATGACACTTAACTCAATACATGTTTTCTCTCCTGTTGGTCAGGTATTGTCATTATCACATGAGCCATGTTCAAACACTGTATTGTTTTTCCAACTGGCTGAAGCTCAGATCTGTGTCATCAGTGGGAGACATCTGCTGAGTGTGCAGCAGTGTGAGCAGAGTTCAGTGTTACAGCAGGAGAAAATATTCCCCCTCCTCGAACCCGGAGGTTTTGGCCGACTCAGGCCTTTACCGCGAACTTGTGTTTTCACGATTATGATCTTAAGCTGCGTTCATAAACATACCTCCCCAAAGTGTTTTTCCTCCTGCGCTGGAAACGCTTTCATCTCTGTTTGATGTGCTTTCCCGTCTTTTCGACTATAGGGCAGCGAGAGTTTGCAGTAAATACATTAAAACACACGTAAATCACCTTAAATGGATAACAAGAGAAAAGGTGGGAGATAGTTATTGCTAAACTTTGTCCTAATTATTTAATGTATAGAGCATTTCCTTCTAATTATATAAAGTATAGGTGTTACAAACTTGATATTTAATGTTATATACTAATGCTGTGTTAGTTTTATTGTTTAATGTAGGGAAAGGAAAATGAATAGCCCCCATATTTGTTCAGTTTTGGATGTTAAGATGTTGTTAAACAAGTGTGGAAATAATTGGAAATGGCAGGGAACCTACAATTAATCCTTGTGGGACACCTTTATCCACTATTGGTTGACTTGATTTCAAAACATCATAAACAACTAAGAAGATATTATTGATATGATGAAAAATGTGTAGTTGAACAGGCCTGTACTTGTTGCTCATGCGCTCCCAAATAAGACCATACAGATAACTGCTAGTGCAATATCTGCTGTGATGTGTTAGAAAACCAGAATCACAAAAAGTAAGTATAACTTTGCCTCAAATGCTCCCAAGGACAGACATAAATAGTATTTTCTACGCCGAGCTCCACTGCAGAAGGAGGTTGATTCTCCTGAGAAATAACGTGTTAAATGTGAAGTCATTTCCTCACCACAGTGAAAACATGTCACATTCAACTCGCAGCTGTAGAGAAGACATGCTGTTTACAGTAAACTGCAGCTACATTTACTATAGCTGCTAACTCCAAGCATTCAAAATTCAACACAATAATGAATATCTTATCTGAAGCGTCTAAATCTTTGCAATCAATTGAACACATTACATATCCAAATATCACAAATTAAAGTGTGATTTACATTGTGTACAGCATACAACACCGTATGTCCTTAGAAACTCGCAGTAATAATGGAAAAACTTCCAAGAAACCACACAATTAATGGGGAAAATGGAAAAGATGGAGGAGTGAGCCAGCCCTGACTATAAGCTTTATTCAAAAAGTAAAGTCTTAAGCCTACACTTACATTTAAAGAGGGTATCTGCCTCCCGAACACAAACTGGAAGCTGGTTCCAGAAAAGAGGGTCCATGTTTGCTACCACCATTACCTCAAATCATCGCATCACTCTGGATTCACATTGCTGTTTATTTTTCGTTCAAGTGCTGCCATAACCAAATTAAGGAGCACAGTGTGTTCTCTGTAGCTCTCACGCTGCAGACCAGCAGGCCACGGCTAACACTCGACTGCTCTCCCATCTTAACACACACACTCCAGCTTTGCACTAAGACAAGACGCAAAGGCGTGAAGCTTTTGGGAAACCCAGACCCGGAGCAGTTAACCGCATGCTGTGAACCGAGGCCAAGGCCAGATCCCAGGCTGCCAGATGCGGATCAGCGGCTGCGGCCATGCCTGTGGCTGGCTGCACTAGCTGACCTGTATGTGTGTGTCTGTATATATTACCTATAATGACATGTACAGTCCTTTTCTTGCATTGTGCTGGAGGCAGCTGCTGATTAATGTGTTTTCTAAGGTGCACACATAAAGTATGACACAAGAAAGTCTTGGCGGATGAGAGAATGTTTTTAGAGCATATATAGACGAGCATGCACATTAAGTGTATATGTGTGTGTGCTGCAGTCTAGCAGCTCCCCCTTGGACTGCCAGACAGTGTTATTGCAGCTGCGACCAGCCCTCCTCCTTCTCTTTCTCCAACCCTGACTCATACTTCAGGTGCTTTCCAGTTACTTCTCTACTTCCTCTTCTCTCCTCCTCCAGCTCCTTCTCCCATCCTTCTTCTCCTTTTTCCTAATTTAGTTGTCTCATGACTGTCTCATGCTGCTCTACCCACATTCTTTAAATTCATGCCAACCAGAGAATGACTGACAATCCCACTTGGCGAGACAGACTCCCCACTCCCTCATTAACCCCCCCGATCCCATTGGCCGTCACCATGACAACGGTCAGATCGAGTGGGCTTAACTTCTTCCTGCTTGCTAAGCCAAACAGTAATTTAAAGGCTGTGTTTTGTAGGTATGACCTTGAGTACATGCTTGGGCGTGTGCACATGCATAGTCACATTTGTCTTGATGGTATGTTTTCTGGGAAGAAAGCGTACCATCTTTTAGCCATTACATCGTAACATAAATAACACTTGGTTCTATGTGAGCAGTGATCCAAAAAAACAAAAATACATTCCTGCATCCTGGAATGACAATTATTCTTGAGTATATACTTTACAGAGAAAAGGGCCAATGGAAGAAATGTGGAGGGTAATTACTTTAGCACTTCTTACGGAATACCAATTGGTGTAATTTCTTAGTATACCTACTTAAATAACCCTTTGGAAAAATGCGTGCCTTTGAGAGAAAAACATTACTTTTAAGGCCAAACTTATTTCTGCCTGAAGCTTGACGAAGGAGTATCTGAAGCCTGTTTCAGTGAGCAACGGTCAAGATAGGAACACAGAGCATGATAAAGAGAGTGCACATTTCAAAATGTGGTTTATGTTTTCCAAAAACGTTTTGAAGTGTAAAGGTTAAACAGTAGCTTGTCTGGATTCATCTTCGCTTTTAAGTTTAAATTATGAACCAGGCCTGGATGGCATCAAGTCGTTTTTTGTATTTTGTTAAAACCAGCAGAAAAAAAAGGAGACTAATTGAACAAAAGATGGTCAGAGGATGCATTATCTTACCATTAACGGCTTGAGAAATAGTCACACTTTTACGGTGTGACACAGAAAAAGGATAAACTTTAAATGAGAACATTTCTTTCCCAGCCACAAACAAGTCTGCTACATCACTGACCTGCAGCTTGCCAAAAACCCACATGGCACTGATTGACAAAACCCAAGCTGCCGTGTGATGTAAAATTCATCCCTAGCTTCCCATGCATTCCTGGCGGGGGCGAAACACAACCAAACAGGGACAAAATGCAGAGGGTGGCAGCAACAGAACCACAGCGCCGCAAACCTGCTTGACCCACTCATGCACACATATGCAATCAGTTTAATTTAACTGTATTCGTAAACACACATCTGTTCATGGGAGTTTTTCCTTAAGAAATTCAGTTACTGCAAACAAAGCCAATACCAGATTCCATAAAACCAAATTAGGTGGATCCTAGAAAGACAAACACTGGCTTGAAACAAATTCTTGAAACAAGATTTGTGTTGGATCTAAGTACAATTATCTCACCCCATTTTCAGTGTTTCACATGCTTGAGCAACATGTTCTGAACACAACGTATTAGATCAAGTGGCTTGTTCAGATGTAAGGTTATATGTCTCCCTTTTTCCATTCATTCTGAAGAAAGCTCAGGCCAAATTCCCAGGCTCGCTCTCCAGCCCTCAGGCTGTTTTTCCAGGCTTGGACAGGCCCATTAAAGCCCTTGACCTGGGTATGGTGGTGAGGCTGACCTGCTGGTGACCAGAGCCGGTGGTGAGCGCTCCAGGGAGGCCTAGCCCCGCGCTTACCCTGCCTGGGTGGGGCCCAGCTGGCGGAATGATGGGTGGGTGGGTGGAGCAGATTTTGCCAAGTGTCTTGCAAAAACAGCATTCAAAAAGTCAAGTTTTTGGAAACTGGGAGCTGAAGGGGAATGGCCTGTAAACCATCATCTTCCCAAGTCATGGCTGCATCCCCAATGCCCATATGTTACTGTAGTAAAAGAGAATTGTCCAAGGAGTCTTTTTTGTTTGAATAAAATGCTGTAGTTATCGTGCGCGTGAGTAAAAGACTGGAAATTAAGTTTTATGAGACGTCGACTCTTTCCAGGTAGTAAGGGTTAAAAAAAAAAAAAGCATTACCAAGTTGCATTATGGTAGATGTAGTATAGTGCGTTCTTGGAGGTTACCCATTCTCGGAAAATAAAATGATTATTAGTACCCCTTTCAATTTAGGCAACCAAAACACTTGCCTTTAAAGAGGCCGTATTCTGCTTTTTGGGTTGAGAGATGAGCAGAATACGTCTTCTTTAGAGGATGGATAAACATGTTTTCCTGTCTGTCTGTCTGTCTTGGAAACAACACTCACAGGCAACACCCACTGCTTAGGGATAAGACTAACAGAAATACAGAATTATTATTTTCAACAGTATAGAGTATTTAAGGTGAACATCATAAAAGCTTATTCTAAACAGGACCTTTACTGGAATATGATCCTTTGTGTTTAAAGAATAGCCAACCCCGGAGATACATAACATCTAAACTGGACCATAACATCTTTTGTATAGGTCTGCTGTCACTGTCCAGGGAAAGTTGTGGAGAGTATGTGACGGAAAGTTTGTTTGAGGACTGGCTGTGGAATATATTCTTATATTGAATTGTGTTTATGTGGCTCAGTAAATCATTCTTGAGCATAAAAGTGTCAAAGAGGCACGAGTCCCTCAGAAGAGATGGCTCCACAAGTTGATATATCCTCTAGTGTTGTTTACAGAGGAATGTCATTGGCTAATGTTGTTTTGAGGTAACGACTAACTTTCACTTCCCCGGGGTTGTTTGTTTGTGGTATAGGCAATGATTTAGAGATGAATGAGAGCAGGAAGACAGACATACACCAAAGGAAAGCAGATGCAAATCAGACTGAATAGCTTTCTACATGTATAGCTTCCTCAAACTCTTCTTATCTCTAGGACCCCTTCCCAACCTCTCTGAAAATCATGAACCAAACATCCATAATAATCCCCTCAAAATAAGTCTCCAATGTATTTTCCTGATACAGATCTGTTCCCATGTGCAGACAGTAAATCTCTCCATGTGGATTTAGCAAACAAGAACAGCACAAAGGTTTGAACTAGCTCGCCCTTTACTGTAGGCACAGCCTTGCATGTCAGGCTACAGTCTGGAAAAAGCCTTGTTCATGCAAACACACGGCAGGAGTCTCATTCAGGTTTCACAGCTCACTAACTGCAGCATAAACACGTTCTGACATATGCTTGCACGTGTACTTTACTGCATAGAAGTATTTGCATGTGTTGCTGAGCATATATCCTGCCCCATGGGGTATTGTCGGTATAAAAAAATACTACAGACATTTCATGGCTAATATAGTAAAGAAGAGTCAACAAGCAGTCTGACCAAACTCAGACACTAGATTAGGCCAATATTTTGAAAAACAATTCCACTGGTTATTGAGGATATTTTAATACTGCTGTATATTTAAATGTTTTATTGAAAAAGGAAATGTTCACAAACTCAACAGAAACAAATAAAACCGAAAGGGAGACCATTCAATATGTAGAATCACGTCAAAATCCCCCAAAAGAACCAACCAGTTAGGTACTACAGATAGCCTATATATTGGTTCAAATAGCCCAACCCAAATTAGCCATTAGCAACTAGCGAACCAAAGGTTGCTAGCAGAAAAAAGCTAAGGTTTTAGCAACAGAACACAGAGTATTTTAATTGAGAAGGAGGGAATTTGATCTCGTTTAAAGTAAACTTTTCCTTTGAAACTTGAAGAATATTCTTGCATAAACAGTGAGAACGTTTTTCTTGGAAGGCATTCAGCTTTCAAACTAGTGAAACTAAATAAACAAATGTTTTTGAAATGTCAAAGAAAAGCTGAACTAATCCGCCCCTGCCCTCGCCCGTCTGCACACCGCCTCATAACTGTACTGTACTGCTTTACCTTGACATGACCACTTGCTTATGTTTCAGTCTGGCACTGATCCTGTGGCTCCACGGATCATTTCATGTACAGTACAGTGTTGAAGATAAACTGAATATGAGAAGCGTGGCCTAAATAAAGACAGATGCGCATATATCATAACCATGCACCACACACGCATGTGGAGGTTCATCCAGTGCGCTCTTACAGCTCGAAGGCACAGGGAGATTTGATAGAACGACCGATATGAATACAAACAATAAGGAGTGGCTCATTTCTGATTTCTAGTAAATACTCCACATTCAATTTGGATTTTCTAGAAAAGGGTGGAGAGGTCAGTTCTGACGCACAAACACAGAGATGGTGTACATACCCTCCTTCATTTCTCAAGCTCTTTGTCAGCATTTCTCTGCTGTGTTGTTATTAAACTTTCTTGGCAAAAGCGCCAGTGATTGATGTCCTTTCAAGTGTCAGCTTCCTTTTGTTTTGCGTGTACGTCTGACTTCACTGTGAAACCTTATGAAAACAGGGGTTTCATTTTTCGAAAAGCTCCCAAGAGAAGACACTTTGTTCTTTATAAGAGGACATCATCCATCCAGAAAGAATATATTGTATTTCTTAAGAAGGACCTAAAACAAGAAAAAGAGGACATTGCACGGTGGGAATTTCCTTGAGGAAGATAATGAATCAGGGCAGTCACATTTCCTCCCACATATATTTTCCTCAGACGTTTAGTCACTGATCACAAGGCACCACAGTCCTAAGTTCAAGTATTTTCATCCATTGTCCTCTTAAACAGCCTCTACCGTGTCCGAATGGCATCTTATTCCTATTATGCCGTAAATAATACTCTGCCTGAACGGTTGCCAAATGTGCACAACGCTGCGATGAGAGTCAGTTTACCTGCTGGGTCTCAAATGTCCGAGAGCGTAACACGAACTGTATGCGATTCTGCACGGTTTAATGTGGAATGTACCTGAGAGGCTCTTTGTACAACATGCCATAAAACGCAGATAAAAGCAGCTGGATATGAAACAGTATAGTGGCTAAGGGATTTTAGACAATATATCTGTGTATGAGAGTGTTTTTATGGACGCATTTTGAATAGTTTCTTTCTATTCAGCCCCATTAAAACCATTACCAACTGTGCAATCACCCATTCTGGATATCAGATCCCCAGTGGGGTTTACAGAGCAAAATAAAAACCCAGCGGACACACACAGCATTGTCCTACTGACCTACTATGTGGCCCTCAGTGTGTGTGAGCGACTACGGTGAAGGCCAAACTCACACTGACAGCAGGGTAGCGGTTGAATTGTCAAAGAGATCAACTCCTATCCTCTTTTCTTAACCATTATTCCTTAAAGGTCCTTTATCATCTAGGGTGTGGTTCTCAACTGGTGGGTCGCGGACCCGTTTCGAGTGGGTCGCAGATGTGTGAGTGAAGACATTTTTATTTTTTATTTTGAAGGCCCGATTTTCTAACGCTGTGCATGCAGTAGGCGTTGGACTGGAAGTACCGGAGACCATAAACGGTTGTGAAAACTTCTGTCACGTAGTGATCATCTTCTCAATAAAACATCTTTGCTGATGTTTTTTTTTTTCGAGTCTTCTGGCCAATCAGAATCAAGATTGTTGCCGGAAGTTCCCACGGAGAATAACTTTGCGGTCGAACTATTCTTTATACATCCATGGGTACAACTTCAGATACAAATGAACACATAATGAAATAAGACCCCCGGTTTGATGATCACAGAACAATGGGAGCTATCGACCCTTACCCACTAAGTAATTCACACAGACTATCTCCTCTTTGCTCTTCTCTCTGTGTGGAGCAGCAAGTTCAGCTGTCAGAACAAAGTGAAAAACAAACAATGGCATAAAAATATTATAAATATGTCGGGTAGTAATAGATTTATTTATTTTCTTCTCAGAGTGTACCAGAATGCGTAGTTTATATGTTAGTATCTCCTGGGGGACAATCCCCCCAGACCCCCCATCTGGGGTTGGGTTTTCAGCATGTGTGCCTTTTTATAAATACAGTTCAGCTTTGATTCCATCATCTCATTAAACCTTATTTAAAAGCATACTTTAGTTCTGTGAAGGGATATTATGCACTGTACTTCACTTTAATTAATAATGTATGCTGAAAAGCGTATATATTACAGCACGATTTTTTGTTGAATAGATTTGAGTGGTTCAAAATTTCGGGTTGCGATTTATTGACAAAGGAAAAAGTGGGTCCCGAGGCTTGACCAGTTGAGAACCACTGATCTAGGGAATACCAACGGCTCTTATCATGGCTGACACTTCGGTACGTCCGGGTCATTTCACTCCATAAGGGACCTTCCTAAGCAAAATTGAGAATTCCACCACAACCCAGGTTTGACCATAGCATGGGTAACACAAAAAGAGATATGCAATACATGTTGTTGTATTTCTTGTGTTCTCGCAATGAGGTCCAGCTTGAAAAATGCTGTGTTCATCTAAATCTACAGCAGGCATGTGTTTCTCATCAGCTCATGTACACATGCACGTGAAGGCATTCCTGCCGTAAAGCCCATGTGTTCAGGAGAGCATTGTGTGACTCAGGTCAGTCTGCTGGAAACAAATATTAAAGGCATGCTACATGTACTTGCTCGCAGACAATAACAAAGGCCATTTAGTGGACACAGTGCAGACCCGGGGATTAAAGTAGAATGTGTTTGTCTGTTCAGCCTGTTTTTCATTTGCTCAAACAGACACACTGGTTTTTCCTAGAGCTCTGCCTCACATGTGTTTTTGTGATTATGCAGTGCCCCCAGGTAGCATATGTGCGATGAGGCTGTGTCATGCTGCAGGAATCCAAAGGTTGCCCATGATTTCTGGCCCTTACGTTCACTGGTAAGGGGTTAGGAAACAAAAAGGCAATACAATTAGTAAAGGGGTTAGGAGTGCTTAGCCGAAAAGGATGACCAGGAACTCATATTATCGACCATGGTATGAGGTCTTCGTGCTATTTTAAAAGGGAAAAAGCTGATTTCTGGCCCTTACGTTCACTGTAAGGTTAGGAAACAAGAGACAATAAGTTACTGAATGAACACTGTTCAGCCAGCAAGAAACTCGCTTGTTTTATGTACCTTGGTTTAATATTTTCGTGTAAACATAAGGCTATAATATTGGCATAAATCAGAAACAGGGGCTGCCTCACTTGCCGTGTCCTGCTCCCCTAAACTGACACGACCATTAATCTAATACAATTATAAACGGCAAACACTCCGTCCAGGCAGCAGCTGGATTCAGTAACATTAGACATCATCTCTCTGGTATCCTTTGATATAAAGTGATCGCAGATTGGCGGCTTGGGAAAACATGAGCTGCTTTCAAACGTCAAGGTATGAATCATTATTGGTATTGAAGTTTAAACAAGTTTTCAAATGGGTTACTGGTACTGCTGTTGGAAAAGCACAAACGTGAAGGTCACCTAGTGCAAACAAATATGTTGTTGAGTCTACAACTTTGAACGCCAAATGAGTGCAGCGGGTAAAGGACGTTTATGATTCACTCTCAAACCAACACAACTCAAATGTTAACTCTCAAATGTTAGCACTGTTTTGTTCTCCTCCACCATCTTTGTAAAAATATCTGGTTCTGGAAAACACCAATTTATTTAGTTTTTGCAACCACGAGTGAAGTTATGAAACCCTACACTTCTGCACGGCAGCAGCTAAAGGGGAAAACCTTTTGAGACGTAGACAAATATACACATTCTCACATGCTTTTCCATTTGTTTTACGGCTTCTCATTAATGACCGTTGATCAGAGCTAGGAATCGTTCCAAAAGCAATAACATAAGTGTCCTCTGGAAACAAGTCTTTCCAAAAGAGTGGAACGTCAAGAAAGGACGTAGTGAAAAAACAAACACACACATCTTTAGGTTGGTTTGTTTACGAGTGCGGTAAGAGCAAAGACAAACTACCTGCACCTTGGCCTCGAAGGAGCCATAATTGACCCTTTGGTATAAATAACAAGCGAGAAAACACACACACATATAAACACCACCCACCAGTCAGTCACATTTTCCCTCTAAGCATATTTTCCATCTTTTTCCTGATGACATAAACCAAAGGTGTGTGTGTGTGTGTTTCATACCAACCAGTATGTCATTACCCACCTTCCTCCCTACACAAACAAAAAATGTCCTCCAGGAGTTTTTAGTCAACAGGATTCAGACTCAGATCGATGTCTTCCCTCCACAGCTCTGGTTGCATTTCTTTGCTGATTTATGATACTTTTTCAGAAGTCTGCAATATTTTTAGACAGGAATTTATTCGTCCTTTTTTTACGGTGGCCAAACGGTCTCGTAATCCCACTCATGTCCTGTCCAATCCATCAGTCACCACCGTGGAAAAAGCTTTTAGTCACAAAACAACCTGGAAAAGTAAACAGGGCAATTAGACGGAAAAGGGGGAAGACAGAATTCCCAGAAAGCTTTGCATCAAAACAGGTTTTGTCCTGACTCTGACCTGTGAGCAGCACGATGTCTGTCTGGAGTGTGTTGATGTGAACGCTTGTTTTTGTGTTTAGACGCGTGAGTAACTCTGCGGGGAACTGATGAAAAACTCCGATAAGTGTCAGCTGCCAGTCACACACTTTTATCCGAAGCACATGAGGATAATATAGTCCTGTGAGAGGCATTTCATACAAGTAAAATGTCCTCCTCTGTCCCCCGAGTGTTCACACGAAACTTTTCTAAGGTTAAAAAGTCATTTAGTACGTCTCCGTCCGTCACAGCTGCAGCACTTGGCCTCGCTCCAGCTCTCCCCTCACACCTGACAAATTGATACGGCCGAGGCCAAATCCAAACAAAGAAACCCGGATGTAGGGCACGAATTGTGGTTCCTGCGTGCTTCAGATAAATGACTCCCCACAGAAACATACCAGGAGAAATTCCTGACCACATCAATCGCTTCGCCTTTTTTGCTTTTACAGCAGTATTTTCTCAACATATGCAAGCAGATTAAAGCATGCGGCGGACTGGGCATGACTGGTCTGTCATTCGGGTAATCACAACCTTCTGGACAGGAATATATAACAAGGGAAGGCAATGCTTGGCCTTGTTTAATATTTCCCATGCTTCTCTATACATAATGTACTTTAACCACATGCTTTGGCACACTAACCTGATCCCAAGACAGTTACAAATGATAAGCCAAAGTGTGTGACAGACGACAGAAAATGACAGAAAGCCTGTGTGTGCATGTGTAAGAATATATGAGCTGCCTTTCCTATAGAGGGCAGTTTTTTTGTGGCGTAGAGCCAGATTGTAGAGACCTCAAATGTTGACGTTTTCTAAGACCCTGCACTGAGTGATTGATAACCTGACATGTTGACCTGAGGAGTGTCTGAGCAGCAGCTGCAGGCAAAACGAGACCCTTTTACCTGCACACCAGACAAAGAAACAGCACAGAAAGCCACCCACCCACACAAGGATGCACACATCACGCAGAGAAAGACGCCACCGGGGACTCTCCCTATCAGCGAAGCACCTTGTGACCTCTAAGTAAGGTAAAAGCTGTAATAATTGACATTACTGTCATTGGAGCCTTTGACCTGACATTTTTCCAAACAATGGCTTTGTCAGCGGAGACAGCTCGCTCCATTACCTCCGTCTGTCTCCGAGATGGAGAGCCTGAGTGACGAACAACCGCTCTTACCTTCCTTCCTCTGGGCCTGATCATGTCACAACAAACAAAACTAAGGCGCATGTTCTGGCCTGTCCATCACTTAACTCCTTCTATCTTTAGGGAAAGCTGATACTTATCTTGGATAACTGAAAGCAACTGAAAATGCTGCCTTTCTATTTAGAAATGATGATTTTGTGCCATAATTACAAAGCAACCAAACCAAGACAGAAGGTCTCCACTTATAATTGTTGATGTATCTAGGAATTCTTGGATAACCATTGAGCAGCTGATTGGCTAGAAATCCACTTTATAGGTATTTATGAGAAAAATGAACAACAAGTCTCCTATCAACTCTGAATATAATCCAGGGTCATTGAGTGTCCCATCCCCCAAAGCTCTAGCTGCTCTCTTCAGGTATCGGTGTGTTTGCTGACAGATTGACGTGCCAGGCGGCCTTTTAGCACGCAGCTGGAAACACAGAAACACGCACTCTCTTCCACTTTCTAACAGGCCCGGGGCAGGAAAACATGCCTACTGTTCCATCTTGCTTGGGTTTTTTTTTTTTAAGTACAGTGGTGAAAGATTTGTAGAAGATGGGGAATAATACGAGATGAAAAGGTGATTGAGGCAGCACGGTAGGAATGAGAGAGAGAATGACATCTTCAGCAGGAAAGAGGAGCGGCGCAGTGACGGATATATGTTTTAGAAATAAAGAAAAGGAATGTGAGTGCAAAACACTGCAGGAGTGTGGTCTCAACTCAACTTAAAGGGGCCCTATTCGGCTCATTTTCAGGTTCATATTTGTATTTTGTGCCACTACTGTGACATGGAAACTCCAAAAATCTATAATAGCGCCTCTCTGGATCTAATGCTTAAAAAACAGGCTCTGCTTCCTACCTGTTTAGTTTCATCCACTGCAAAACATTGAAATGATTTTTGCAACCCTGCCCCGTCTGATTTAGACCCGCAGTGATTTAGGGTGAAGCGTCCTACCACAAGAGCACTTAAGGGATCTTTTCTTTCTGATTGTTCTGATTAAAGGATTTACATTAGTATCTTTTACGTTAGCAGTTGATACAGAGTCATTTACTCGGATTAATGTTAAGCTGTTCACAGGAATCTTTGAATATCTCCCTCTGCTGCCACATATAATGCATTTAGACAATAAAACACATTTTTAGGTTTAAGTACTGTAGCTAGTTAATTGAAATCTCTCAATGATCTTAAACATATTCTTATATCGGTTTAGAACACGTCTTATTAGCCTTTTGCAAGACATATGAATGTCAACAGGGTCTATGCCGATGCTTGTAAACATACCTAGCATATTTTAAAATGTGTTTTTTTTTGTCTACCTGTTTCAGAAATCTGCCTAAACTCATAAAGTATAAATCAGCGCTGTCGGACATGTCGTAAATAAGTACATGTATCAGGTGTGTGAAACAAATCCAGGAGAGAAAGCACAGCCTGAGGCAGATCCTACCAGTTCTCCGTATCTTCAGAAAAGAAAAGAAAGCAAATACCTCAGAGGGCATTTTACTCATTAAGTGTCTTTATCAAGTTTCAGCAGGCTCTTACGTTTCAGCCGTACAAAAAGCTATAAGACGTCGAGGAATTCAGATTTTCCGACTGTCACACAGGGAGAAAGTGGGGTGATTTGTTTTGACGTTTATTAACAGCCTTCAGGGGCGGGAAAGAGGTGACTGCAGGGCTGTATTTCTGTCAACCTGCTGGAAAACGTCCGCCCATATTCTAGTAAAGGTCGGGGTCAAGTGTCAGGGCTGTCTCAGTCTGGATGCACAACTCTCAGGAATCTTATCCGTTTTTAAAGTGTTCTGTATGATTGAGATTTAACAGGAAAACGACTTCTAGGCCCCTATTATGCTCATTGTCAGGTATTTCTGCAGACTATTTACATGCACAAAAACCTATACAGTACGGGAAAGGGAAAACCCCAAAAAGCGTAATCGGGCCTCACTCTTTCCCACTCTTAATGCTAAGCTAACCACTTACTGCTTCCTGTTCAATATTAACCGTTATCTTTATGATCCTGGACAGTTTCTGTTGTCCATGATGATGAGGCCAGACGTGGCCTGACACAACCTTTGCTAACCCGGTTTATCAGCCAACTAGCATCGCCCAGTCTGTGAACTTTGCTCCATCAGCAGTCAGACTCGGGATCGAGCCCTCGGTCTGGAATAATCCGATATTCATTAACATCGACTAATGGAATGGAAAACGCGCTGAACCACGGCGGCTATGTTTGCACTTGAAACTGTAGCTGGGCTGCTTTAATTAAAATGTAGGAAATGTTGAGAAGTTTTCCCTTTTTTAGGTTGAGAGAAAAAGAGCGGTTCATTCTTTCATTTCCAGCCTACCACCTGCTCCTATATAACACACACACTCTCACACACATCGACTTCCCTTCCTGGACCCCAGGCTCTTTGATCCTGAGGCTGTCTGCTGGTATGACTTGGCACATCTGGCACCGTGCCCCTGCTGCCCTCCCCTGCACAAGGAGGGGAGGAAAGGAGGGGAGGAGGGGAGTGGGAAAGGAAAGGGGATCAAGGGAGGGTTGTAACTTTGCACCTGCAGCACTTGGGACCCGTCTGGAGGCTGATTGCAATGCGGGGAATGTACCTGGACATAGTTTCCCTACCCTCCCATATTTCTCTCTGTGTCTCTGCACAAATGCATTTAAAAGGTGTGTAACATCCACACACACACTCTTCACTTTAATTCCACCGTCCGCTCTCCCATAAAACACTTCAAAGTGGTCTTTCTTCCCAGAGTCCCTTGCAGCTCTGACATCACTTGCCGCCTGTTTTTACAGCTGCAGCTCCCCTGTGCCAACGCAGCCCACTCCTCACACTGCTGCACAGTGTGTGTGTGTGTGTGTGTGTGTGTGTGTGTGTGTGTGTGTGTGTGTGTGTGTGTGTGTGTGTGTGTGTGTGCGTGTGTGTGTGTGTGTGTGTGTGTGTGTGTGTGTGTGTGTGTGTGTGTGTGTGTGTGTGTGGGATGTTTATGTGTGAGGGTCGTGTCACATGAGTAGCAAGGTGTCTTTGTTGGCAACAAAAATACTTCCTATGCCAGGGTGTTTGTCTCTTTTCAATAAAACACTACTTTTCCTTTCTATAAAGCTTCTTGTAAAAATGAAATGCAGATTAAATTAAATCAACACCTTTCAACAGCGCAGTCCGAAACAACAAACTATGGCCATTAAAGCAATGCTTGCAAACATTTTAAGACAAAACGACTTGTTAAAAAGGTGTTATTTTTGAGAGCAATTGTGAACTTCATTATGTAAATACTTTTTTCATGCAAAAGTTAGTTATTTGTTCACCTGGAGACATTTATTTAGGCAAAATATTATTTTAAAATGTTTTAAATATGTGCACCGCAGAAAAAGTACACATCTTCTTAAGCAAACTGAGACATTGGAGACAGTATTTAAAAAAAGTTAATTTGAGTTCAGAAAAAAATGGCCGGCCCTTTCGGTACAGTATACAACATTGGCAATTAAAAACCCATACTGGTCTTTCACCCCTCATGGGACAAAGCCATGAAAATGTAATATTCTGCACACTCTCCCAGCACCATGACAACTATAAGGTCTCATCCTCCCTGCTGTGTGATGTCAGCTTTTGGGTCATCCTGCTTTGGCATGATGGGGGATTCCCATTAGGTCACCGCTCCCCTGGGGAGTGGGAAGGAGGGGAGACACACTGTCGTCACCCAAAACAGATAATGGACACCCGGAGCCGCCTGTCACACGAGAGCCGGTGGCACGAACGCTGTTCCTTACATCACTGCCAGGGACCGTGAGGCTGCGTCACCGCGAGGCGCTAATGAGACACGGCATTATGACGGGGCATCACAATGCACAATGATGAGCTTTCATGACTTCCTGGGGGCCATTGTATGCCAGAGACACAAAGTGATATTATGAGCCTTTCTCTACACAACATAAAAGATACCTTGTATGATGCAAAGAAGAGTGTAACATCCTTCGCTTTCTCCACACCTCTATTCTGTAGCACTACATGTTAATAGCCCCCCCTATAGGCCAGTTGAGAGCAAGCCATTTGTTAAAACTCCAACTCCAGATAACCCTGTGCATGATTTAAGCATACCAGGAGAAAAACAATCGGTTGTTTTTGGTGTTAGGTGTTGCCCGCTCCTATTGTTTTGGCAGATATACCACAGCATTGCTCAGGCAGAGGCAGGTGGAAATAAAGACTCCCCCCCCCCGGATGCACGCCAACTGTATCCCTGCATGCAAATCAGTGAAACATTTCACCATGTCTGCAGTGTGGAGGCAACAGTCACAGGAAGTCCAAAGAGTTCACAGATTAAAACGTCTCTTTCTCTTCTGTTTGCATCACTCTGCAAAAAGCTTAAGAATGCCTTGTTTCTTCACTTCCTCTCTTGTTTTAATGCAAAAGCACTCCACAAACCCATTTCTTTCAAGTCAAGTCGCACTTAGAGTCTGCATGTGTCACAAACCAAGGACCTTTTACAGCTGTCAGCAGATTCTGCAGGAACTATTTTGTGGGGAGTGAGTTGGCTTCGTCATCATCAGGCTTAGTCCCCGCTTAACCATATTGACTTCATGTGGTGACCAACCCCCTTTTAATTAGATATAACATGACTAAACAATGCATAAAGATCCATTTTCTACTTTATGCATCAATTTGTATTCTTGGCGTTTCACTTTTAGAGATTTTGAACTGATAAACAGTCAAATAAGTGCACGATATCGCAGCTTTTATTGCTTAACCTTTGTGTAGTTGCATCATGAATCAAAGCGCAGATGCAGGAATCATTTATTCTGCTTTTATTTAAAGTTCAACCCACTTTACAAAGTCAAACAAGACAACGAGTTCATGTTTGTGTGGACAAACTGGCCTGAAATGGGATTCAATGCCAAGACGTCCTCATGTAACTCAAACAGCAGGTCACAAAATAACATTTGAGTTAAGGCTAATTTGTTATGTCTTCCTATTGTGACTAAAGAAAGCTCACAACTTCCTGGAAAAATTAATTAAATGTAATTTACATCTGGATTTGATACGAGAGAAAACACTTCCAGAAAAGTCAAGTTCAGAGAGAAAGCAGACGCAGGGAGAGAGGAAGAGGCGCTGATAAGAGTTCACAAAGGAAGTCTCCATCGATAGGAGACGATGGAGGGAAGGAAAGTCAGAGTTAGCAACGCTGAGAATGACCTGATAGATCTGGAAGGACATAGAATAAGGAAGGGAATATAGTTCATGAAGAGAGCACGTAGGCAACTTATAGAAAAGGCTGGCTGTGGCTCATGGGATAGGTGGATGGGTGCCAATCAGTCAAAATTGTCCTATGCCGGATACTTAATCATTTTCAGCTTCACATTTGTATTTAGTGTCTCTAGTGTGACATGTCTCCATGCTTTAATGTTCAGAAAGCTCTTTATTTGTCTCAAACGGCCTGCACCTCTTTTCACCCTCTGTCTGAAACCAGAGCCCATGCATTATCATCTAAATGCACAGAATAAAATAAAAACTCCTACTACAAACTGTCCTCTCCATGCAGAGAGCTCCACCTGCTGTGCACCAATCAGACACCGCCCAACAACCTCTCTGTGCTCAGGCTGCCCCCTGCAGGCGGGTGGGGGGGCTGCAGCGCCCTGCTATATCTGAGGGGAACACACACTGCTGTGCAGGTGAGCAAACACCAGGAGGCAGAAAGAAGCTCGCTGTGGGAAAGTAGGGCAAACTAAACAGAGAAGTGTGTCCAGAGGCCTTGCTTTGTTTTGCTTTCAACACTAATGTTCCTCTATTTTCTATTATTCAAGTAAAAAAAAAGATAATTTTTTGTGAGAATCTGCACCAGACTGTTTATTATTATTTCAATAAGTAAAATAACTATAAATCTACTATTTCTGTGTGTTTTCAGATGAATTTCAAGTGATTTTCCTCACCTGAATTCACCTTTTAGCAATCAAACTAGCATCATAATACTCAAAAAGTGTGGTTAGAAAAAGTAACTGTACAACATCAACGACTGACAGACATGCAGTAACTATAACAAATAAAGAGTTAGACAGAAAATATAGTAGTTTATATTTACCAAAGCCCAGATGGTGGATGCTTAGATAGAAGTCAAGGAGAGGTAATTTCTCAAATATGACAAATACTTTAAATGTTTTCTATATCTGCAAATACGTACACAATCCTGATCTCACAGTCAGCTTTAGCCCTGAGGCCTCTCTCCTCAATATTAAGGAATGTCTAGCAGTGAGTATCCCACCTGACACACACACACACACGCACACACACACACACAACTGTAATAGAGATGCCATTGTTGTGTCATACCAGACTTTGTGATGTACACATCATCACGAAAATCGCTCAAGGAAACGCGTTTGTGACAAGGCTCCTCCAATTATTTTCTTGCATTTGTCGGCTCGTACTCTTTCACGCTCATATTCAAATGAGATAAAACGTTAACGAGCCTTCTGGGAAGTTCTCACACACACACACACACACACACACACACAGTTGTGGCAGGTGGATACTGGGCCTGCCTTTGGGTTTAGGCTGTAATGAGTAAAGCAGGACAGGTTGGAAAACCACACCCAGCGGGGACAGGAGAGGAAGGACGGGACAGCAGAGAGCCTGCAGAGCCCCAAATGGGAGAAACAGGTGAGTTCATGTGTGTGTGTGTGTGTGTGTGTGTGTGTGTGTGTGTGTGTGTGTGTGTGTGTGTGTGTGTGTGTGTGTGTGTTTTGGCAGGGTACATCTTGTGCAAGGTAAAAGAGAAATGCTGGATTTTAAGGATAGGAGAGCGCTAATAAAAGTGAAATCAAACAGAGGCTGATAGAGGTAGAATGCTCATCTCCGCGGGGCATATAGGCGTGATCACATGCCCAAATATATACATACACACAGGAGCCGGCGTGCTATCAAAGCCCTCATTGTTTCCCGTCTTATCACTTTCCTCTCTGCACTCTTTCCCTTCCTGCACTCTCCTACCTGCCCTTATCTGCTCTGCCTTTCATCTCGGGAGAGGCCTCCGAGCACCAGAGACAAAGGGAGGGAGGGAGGGAGGGAGAGCAGCAACAAGGGGGCATGAGAAGAGAGAGGAGACGAGGAGAAAACGCAGAGGAGAGGCCGCCAGAGCGGAGAGGATGCACACACACACACACACACACACACACACACACACACACACACACACACACACACACACACACACACACACACACACACACACACACACACACACACACACACACACACACACACACACACACACACACACACACACACACACACACACACACAACACACACACACACACACACACACACACACACACACACACACACACACACACACACACACACACACACACACACACACACACACACACACACACACACACACACACACACACACACACACACACACACACACACACACACACAGGGGGCCATTGTTCGGAGGCTGTGCCGCGGGGCCCTGTGATCACGGAGACGATGAACGTGTGGCTCTTCTTTCTTCCTGCTTTCATCTCCTGCCGCTCAAAGGAGCCCTCTTCCTCCTCCTTGTCTTTCTGAGACAGGAGATTTCCACGTCACAAAAAAACCCCCCAAAAACGACAGACTAGACCCTTGGATTTTATCATCTGTTTGTGCTTCTATGCGTTTCACTCGTGCAATCAACAAGAAGATGCTTGCTCTCACACCTGGGCTGATTGAGCTTCATTGCTCAGTCTGACAATCGTACAACAGCCAGATATGAGGACGATATACACTCACTCACTCAAACCAACAGGTTGTTCAGTCTTTGTTACGATAGTGTCTACATGAGGTCACCAGCACTTTTCTATTTGAAGTATCCTCAACTCGGAGCGCTCGGAAAAGATGCTGGGTTCGGAGCTTTTTCTCGAGACGGCCACATTTGATCGCTCTGTTCTAATCAGTTTCCAATTGATAAAAGTCCTTAAAGAAAGGTGCTATGTGGACACGTGTCCTTACTGCAAGAGTGAGACCAGCCAGGAGGGAGTTACAGTAGGCAAGGCGGGAATCAAAGGGAATGGGAACAGGAGTCGAGATGGTAAAACCAAAGTAAAAGCCAACAAAGGGTTAAACAACGTAAACAATGTCCTCTTATGTGCCTCTCGCACACGCTTCAGTGTTGTGACATTCGCTTACTCCGGTTGCCATGAAGACCGCATTTCTTTCCCCCACATTCCCAACGTCTACCGTGATGGACAGGAAGTGGAACGCGAGGAATGCACCAAGAGTAGTAGTAGCAGCCAGATGTTTCGACTTTTTTTTGGCCATCCCATTTCCCAGCAGCTCCCGACCCCTGGGCGGCGACACCGTGACCTTTGAACCCTCCTCTGACACGCTTTCATCACAATGACCTTCAGGTGGGAAGAGAGGATTCAGATCAGGATTAAGAGGAAGGTGTACACAGTAGTCAGAGGGACATTGGATTTGGGAGATACTAATAAAAGACCCTTTCTTTCTGAGGTATTCTTATTCCATTTGTTTGATTTTAAAGCGTGAACATTTACAAGTTATTTAACCCTGACCTCAATCCAGTTTGCCAGAAATATAAACACACATTTAACAGGATGACTAATAAAATCCTAAAATGTGTGAAACCGCAGAACTGTCCATCAATAATCCCAAAGACCATAAAAAACCAGTGGAGATATTTCATCCTCTTCCCTCTTTCTGTCATCCCTCCATCTCTACACCACTTGATTGACAGGAGGAATGTTGCGTGAATGTTTTGGTATGCTTGACGGACTAGTGCCGGCATTGCCATGGAGACGAGCCCCATTTTCCCATCCTCATTGTTTTTTCAAAGCGCACGGTGGTGGCAATCGCTGGGATGGTATGTGGGGTAGCAACGCCGCAGCTTTAACAAGCCACTTGGAAAGTATGTGCGACTGTAGTGGTGTGTCGGCTCACCATGGAGACGGGCAAATGTTTTGCGTGTGTCCGAGATGATGTCATCAAGATGTTTGACCTGTGACCCCTCGACCCAATCCAACTGGAACCTGCCAAATGTTAGCTAGTTAGCGTTGTTAGCTGGGAAGTCCTGTTTGACCTTTTGACCCCAGCGGAGGTTTGTATACACACAGAGCACGGCGGTGATGTCATCGCAACTAGAGTGAAGCTCTCTGAAGCTTCTCATCTCATCTTAAATTATTAAGTCACAAATGTATCCTTCAATCCTTACAAAAGTTCGTTTTTTAACAGTAAGGGCATACAGGTACCTTTTTTTGTATCCTGATTATCCTGTTACATGTAATCCGTGTGTGTGTGTGTGTGTGTCCGTGTGTGTGTGTGTGTGTGTGTGTGTGTGAGAGAGAGAGAGAGAGAGAAAGCTAAATTGGGCCTTGAAATTAAAAGCATGCACTATCTGAGGTCAAAGAGTAAACCCTGGTGCTCACGTTTTATGCTAGCCCACACAAATGCTCTCTGCAGGGATTAGTCTGCTCCCATACACTTTGGGACGCTTAACCCTGAATGTGTATTTAACATATTATAGTTGGATATTATAATGATAAGTGATAAGCAGAAGCATTAGTAGTGACTGGGGAAGACTACTATCAGAAAGGATTAAAGTCAACCTCAATAACGGTATATATTAATTACACATCTTTCCCCCCCCTCAGGATTCATTGGTAAGCAATGTATCATGTTCATTTGCCGTTTCTCAATGAATTTCTGTCAGAATTTGTGAATTTATTAGGATGGCTTTCGCTTAATAGTTAGTGAATGCTAAAGTTAGCGTTAAGCTCACAGCACCACAAGGCCATAGTCTTGCGAAACGACACATAAACAAAACTCAACCAAAACAAGCCCTTCAAGAAATATGACATGGAGGTGTACAGTATGTGTGTATCGCTGTGTGTGTGTGTGTTACCAGTGCAGCTATATGCACTAAACACACAGAACCTACCCTCCAGGTCCACCCCTTCCCAGAAGTTGCTGTGTATTAACCAGCGGGCCGGTCCACCGTTCACACACACACACCAGCGTTTGGACACAAACACAAGTAAAGGGGGCAGATGGAGAATACTGCTTCTTGTATTCTTTTGGAGCCATGTTGGCGATTCTCGTGACAAAGTGCTAAAGTTGGCGCTGCTCGAGCAACTGCTGTCCAAGGTAAATGTGTGGTTATTTTCAAAGAGGAACAGAGATATGACTCCAACAGTTTGTGTTATTGAGCATTTTGCACGTGTGTATGTATTCGTGCATGTTTATGAACACTGTTTAACCCATGGTAACTGTCCAGCCTCAACACAGGGGGTCCACTTGACATGATCCCACAACAGTGGACCCCTTTCTCTTGGCGTTACCTGGATACCGTGCTGCTGTTTGCCTAACACTGCAACCCCCCTCGCTCTGCCCAGGGATTGGCAGGAATCCTGTCAAGTTTATAGTACCTGTGTGCAACCTTGCATACCTGAGCGCAGGCTTTTTGGTCATTCCCAACTCTGGAGATAAGGTAAACAGGAATATTTGAAACGTCCTAACTTTACTGAGGAGAAACGCAAGTGTTGCAGCAGGATAAAGGAATGTTAAAGGCAGAATATAGGTTGCAAAATGGAAATTATTAGGTCAATTAAATTCAAAAGCACATTATACATGGCAATACCAAGACCATACCACACTACAGAAGAGGGAAAAACCTAAGGTTGAATTCTTTAGCGAACTAGAACACTATTATTACATTTTAAGATGACATTTCATTTTATTTTGTGATTATAATGCTAATAAATTACAAGAAATATGATTTAATTTGTACAGCAGCCCCTTTTATGCATCAATGTAGCCCAATGTGCTTCATAATACATTATAAAGCCTGGAAGTTATCCTTAAATTCTTAAAAAAGTGAAATAAATGTTATATCATGATCGTGTTATTAGCAGATGTGTTTGGAGGCTGATAAGCGCCTCCAGCAGGGAGCCCTGCATGTGCCATCTGTATCTAAACGGTTTCCCATGAGCCACCTGGCTGCAGCGTGGTGTCAAACGGACACGCCCACCTGGAACTGCAACAGCTATTTTTACTCGAAACACAAACACACATACACACACTCACACACACTTCAAACGGACGCACCTCGCCCGCCAAACATTCCACACCGACAAGCGAGCACTTTGAAGGCGGCGCCACACGGCCCAGAGTGCTGGGAAGTCTCTCCGGACATCATCACGCCCCTCCGACCGCGTCTGAAGCCCACCCTGACGACCTGCTGTCAAATACCCCTCCGCAAATCAAAGAGGGACGAACTGGGACGATGTGGATTTCACAGGTGACGATGAAGTATGAAGCACAAAATATGTTGTTGATAGCAAAATAAATCATCTGGGATCAAATTCTATTTCATTTGGATCAAGTGCGAGACAAGTGTTGATTATGAAATAGATCATGCCATTAATAAGGCCCTCTTTAAGTTTGATATGGGTCTGAGGCAGGGTTATTATAATAAACCCCCCCAAAAAAAGTATAACAATAATATGTTTATAAAAACATAATATTAATTAAAAAACTATATTAAATGGAATGTGATTTCGTTTTTTAAGCAAAAACACTTCTAAATCTCAGAAATGAGAATTTTACAAATAAGTTGTTCACATGGAAAATACTATTCATGTTGATTAGGCTGAAAGCAGGGAATATTTATAATATTAATATAATAAGAATACAAATAAGAGTAAACATGTAAGTAACAGTATGACAATAAAAAAATAGTAGAGGTACACAGTGCTAAAAAAGTGGAGAAAAAGAGAAAAACGTAGCAGAGCTGCTAATTACAGGAAATAGTTTCAGATCTTATTTTATAAACCACATCATGATGACATCAATCTCAGACCAAAACCAATAAAGATGTCATTTTTTCTCTCAATAACAGATCAAATGCACGTCACTGTGAGGACTGAGTGGCGTAATAAATATGAGTCATTCTTTTTGGGTAACTGTTTCCCCTCAAATTGCCTGATTTTAATCAACATTTCCTTAAAGTCTGTGACCATTTTGTTTTGGCATTTAGTCTCTCACCACTTATGATGTGTGTGTGTGTGTGTGTGTGTGTGTGTGTGTGTGTGTGTGTGTGTGTGTGTGTGTGTGTGTGCGTGTGCGTGTGCGTGTGTGTGTGTGTGTGTGTGTGTGTGTGCACCTTGGCTCTCTATTTCCTAAGATCAGATAATTATTGTCCATCATTTACCACGTACACATTCAAGTTTTTTCAGATGATCACAAACAAGCTGATAAAATAAGTAAATAGGCAACTGTTTCCTTAGAAGTTCGCATATCAATTTATGATAATACTGTTTATCAGAAGTTGTGATTAAAGATTGTTTCCGTGACATCCAAATGGTCAAATAGCTAAATAAGACACTACAAGAAAGGGAAACCCCCAAAAGCAGAAGAGGGCCTCTTTGAGAGATTAGGAGCTGGGACAAACTGTCTCTTATTTTTAACAAGTCAATAAGCCTTCTGCTAAATACAACTTAATCAGAATCAGCTTCAGGATTCACTTCAATCAGGAGTGTTAAGACATTTTAACAACAAACACACATCTCACATCCGCACACATGGTTTCAGACTGGAGCTGTGGGTGTTATTCCTGCAGCTATAGTGTAAATTGCTGCAACGTTACCTGACCGGTGACCCGAGACCAGCGGCTTACAGTATAACCTGATCTAAGAGAAAAACTATGTTTGCATTGAGATGGAAGTGGAGATTTGGAGAATTACGACACGTTTCCCCCCTCTTAATCCTACATCTGCATTAAGTCTTCATGCTAGATTAGACACGGTCCACTATAGATAAATGCAGCATTGTATGACAAGGGGCAAATCAACAATGAAAATGTTACGGAGCTTCACAGGTATTTCTCAACGCCATGACTGGGGTAGATTATTGAGAAGTTATGACCTATAGCCTTTTAAATGAACATAAGCAGAGCGGGGTAAACATATTGCAAAGTCAAGTAAATGATAACCTCGCATTTACTGCAAATAATAACCTCGCATTTACTGCAAATAATCGCTTAAACACATCTTAAAACGACCTTTTAAGTGTAGGGTTTTATGAATTTATGAAATGTAACATGTACCTGTAATGTCTTCATGTGTCATATTACTTGGTTAAAAAACTAATCAAATAAACAGGAATTAATTTAATTATTCAGCTCTTATATAAGAATACAAAAATAAATGATTTGAACAATAATACACAAAAAGTCAATAAATAAGTACATCAATTAAAGTAAAAATACTATCCATGATGAAAGGGTTAAAACAGGGAATATTTTTAGAATACAGATGGCATCCTCAACCCCAAAGTGGTGAAAAAGCTTGAAAATATTCCTCTGTTTCACCATAAAATTCTAGCTTTACTTAAAAAAAAAGAATATCTTAAATAATAATTACATTTTGATTGTACATTGGCCTCAAAAATGGCGATAAAGACTCTGTAAAAATAAGATAAATGTATGCCCTTGCACTGACCTCTCTCATTACCTTCCAGTACCCTGAGTCATATTTAATAATCAGAAGCATGAGGACAGTTAAAGACAAAAATGTGACAGTATTTCCTCATCTCCCTCTCGTTTAAACTCTTGGATCACGGGTGACTTTTTTCCACTCCATTTCATCTTCAGATTTAACCCTGATAACTGCTCTTGTTTAACGGCCCATTGACAGTTAGCGGCACCGAGCAGCTCTAAAAACAATTACAGAGTGTGCCGTTGCTGGTGGGACGAGGCCTCGCTGGCACACAGTCACACACAGTGGTTACAGTGTGTGTACATACTCTGAGTGTAATAGAAAACAAAGACCCATTTTTATGATGTCCTGATCCTATTGTTGCTCATATGTTCTCTTTCCTGTCATCCCATGTGAAAATTCACAAATCCGAGGGAATCAGATTATTCCTCCGAGACCGCTCTGACTTGCACAATCAGCAAAGGCACAAACAACAACATAACAATAACAAATTATTATGTCTACAACTTCTCAAAAACAGGAAACTGCTTGTTTTAATTAAGCTCTGAGGCATGAAAACACCATTATAAACCCATCTGCCTTTTTCCCAGCAGTTTGCCATCAAGCTGAAGAGTGACTGAGTGCAGCTTCACGTCACCAAACGCCTCTGACGTCACGTGACACCTCAGCATTGCGATGTAATCATTAACATGCGTGTGTGGGGTTGTGATTGAGTCAAATCGGAAAGCTGGACTTTTCGGTTACCTGATTTCAACATGAGGCTGTGTTCATTGTTTTGACGCTGCTGGGTTTGAAGTTGTTATGTCTCGGGTTTGTTCACCGACCCGTACTCTCCGACATGTAATGCGCGTGTTCGGGTCAACACCACATACCTCGTGTCTCTTTATCACTTTTACTCAAGGACAGCTTGATCTTGTTCTGCTATAATTACACTATCACTTCCAAAATACATCCATCCGTGTGTGTTTGGGGGAGGATGATGAAATGCAGAGCAGCAACATGTGCTGTTTGTGGAGTGAACAGAGGTGTCAATATCTATTGATGAGAAACAGTTATTCCCTTTCTTTCTGTGTCCTTAAAACAACCTGCTCCAGACTGTACGTATGCTTCTCATAAACCTCAGCTGATTCATTACCCCCTGCTCTCCCTCTCGGTATGGGTCGACCCCAGCACACAAACATGTTTTGGTTTTCAAGTATTCCTGCCCTAAAAGGCTGGGTTCACCTCGTGTTGAACCCGGGAAACACTGTACTCTAGTCGGAGAACATGGCTCCATGTTAACATACAACAAATATTTAATTAAATGATTAGCGTTAAAGTTAGGGGAAAACTGATTTACAGTCGCAGTTCTGCAATAACACTAAAAGAGAATTCCTACGCAGCCATTTAGGTGAAGATTTAAAGCCCCCATAGTATTCATATTTCATGAGTTTGCCTTGAAATAGACGTCATCTCTGGATACAAATGATATGCTTCATGGAGTCTCTTTAGTGCAGCTAAGTTTGTGTTTCTTGGATGAAGGATAAGTGGTAGAACAGGCTTGAGTATTGACCCCGAATGGCAGAAATCTACCCCTAACACACACCTTCAGCTTCAGCCACCTACTTTAAATGAGGCAAATTGGCAAGTGGAGACACTGGAGGAGACAGAAATGCAGCTGTAGGTCCAGATGTAAAGCTGTAATTGTCTATAAGTGAAAAGCCATATGGAATAAGGGATCGTATGCGTCATGCAACTCAAATTCTGATCCATTCTTCCAAATCCTTGAACGAAATCATCGTAAAAACCACCATCAGGGACATTTTTAAAGCCAGGTATTAGGACCTTTTGGTGAATTAGTTCACTTGACATGCAATTTAAAAGGACCAATTTAAAATCTTAAATAAAGCATTGCAGACCAAGAGAGAGATAACAAGTGGAGAAGAGTCGTCACTCAGCAAACTACCTCAGTAGTGTCACAGCTATTTCTAGCTAACGTTAGCCCCTATATGCTAATGGTCCTACCAGAGCGAGTAAGGCTTGAGCTGGAGAGTCTTGAAAATGAGCGATGGCGTGTTTTATTGCTTAAGACCGTTATTTCCTCTGTAAAGTCTTGTTTTAAAGCCCCATTGTATGAAACAGTTTGAGTTTGATCACCGACGTACAAGTCCTGCTATATTGAGCATAATTAATTGTGAACTTTTCCATCTCTCCGTGTGTATTCTTCCACAGGCATGAATGGCGTACACAGTCCTCTAATGGTTCATTTTTTATTCCATTTCACACCCACTGCCATCGCTATAGGGCTTCTTATTGTATAGCTGAAAGCGCCCGCTAACCAGTGATTGCTAGGTCTCCGGTGGGGGCACATGGAGTGAATATTTCCCGTACACACTGCAGGCCATGCAGGTGTGAGGCACCTGTCCTCCGTGACAATATTCCTCCCTGGAGCCGGCAATCCTGCGGACGCACCAAAATATTATTCCACAGAAGGGTGGACGCATGGTGTGTGTGTTTTGGGGGGAGGGTTGGGAAAAGGTCTGGGGTTTTCCCATCTTTTTGGAATCCCATTTCCAAGGCAACGATTGGAAAACACTAACACATGGATTGAAACTCTTATGGGTTACCAACCAAAATCCCCATCTGTTACCCCGCACATCACCACGTGAACATCGCTTTGTAAAACCCCTTTCATTGTCGATGACATTATTGGATAACACATGTTCATATGGTGACCTCCAGGAGGCATCGTTTACGGAGCGCCTGACTCACCGAGAGGGGCCGCGTTCTGACGGGCAGCGGCAGGACGATGGGTACACCTGGTTGTGGTCTTAGTTACTCTGGCAACGCGGCCCAAAGGGGGCCCGTAGTGTTTGCACTGCACACAGCTGTGTGACTTGGAGGGGCTGGGGGGGAGATGGGTACTAATGTCAACAACTTCACACAAGCTGCTCCTTCTTCCACCAGTAGCAGAGACACAGAAGGCATGTAGCTCAGATACCATAAATCAGCAGTTTTTGCAAACATTTGCTGGTTCTCTTAATGCTAACCGACCACAAGCCTGGAGGAATAGCGTCGTTTTGCAAGCTCATGAGTGAAAAGTCAAATATTTGTATAGAACATTTAATTTGAATGCTATACAGCTGCTAGCCTACTGACACAGATCTGGATAAAGGCGTGACAAATGCACAGGGGACAAAATCGTACGTCAAGAGCACCTGGAAATATCTGTGAATTTTTCTGAAATACTTGACAAGAGACACGCTTTCACACACACAATGAGCTAGTGGTATGCCGGGAATCGGTAACGCTGAGCTCATCACTTTGCAGGAACTTCATCCAATAAAACAATTTATGGTTTTCTGCTGATGTACAGCTGGCAGGCCGATCACTAATGGGTTTAAAATGTGCCGTCTCTGGCCGAGAGAGGCCGGGAGACTGAAGCAGAGAAGTGAGGGGCAGAGGTAAGCGAGGAGTGAGAGAGTGTGAGGGAATTCTGATTTATGATCACACCTACGTCTCCAGATTTCAGCAGAGCTTTTAGCCTGAGAGTGGTGTGATGTTGCAGTGCGTCCAGAAATCTTGACATCATTGCTTTCTTTGTGAAACCGAGGCCAGAGCTTCTGAAGTTCAAGCTCGGCCGTGCCAGTGCGATGAGCGGCGAGCCAAACACCAGCTGACTTATGCAAGCCTTTGATGTTAGCATAGCAAAGCACTAGCAATACCAGCCATACTAATGGGGAGTGATGCTAAAGCAAACGGCCACCCAGAGTGCGATACACGTCCACATTTTACATAAATATCAGCTTTTATTAATCGTGTAATTCACTTTCAAGCAACGATGTGGCTAATACTTTCAAGTTTAGGCGAAACTTCTATTTTTTTCCCTAGACAAACAGTCAAAAAGTACAAAGTATGTGCGCCATTTAAGAAGTCGTTTGGCTTTCCAGACGTATAAATCAATGTATTACTTAGATTTCTACCAGACAGTTACCTAAATGACATAGTTGTAGAGCAACACTGTACTGTAATCAATGCAGACAATTCAATGTGCTTGGAATCTGTTTGTTGACCTACCAATTCTAGTATTTTCCACTTCATAACCTCTTGGATATCTTCACGGGTAGATGTTGCTACATTGGCAAGTTTCTACGACAAAGGGGCGCCGTGTGACTCATCAGCTAGTTCTGTTTAGATTTGACCGCTCATGGCCTGTGACCAAACACAATGATTTCTGGGAAATGAGGATGATTGGACTGTTTGAGGGCAACCATTGTTTCCACTGTACTTTTAAATTAAGATTTTTTTTGGGGATATAAAGTTATTTAAATCTGTGGGCATCTGGTTACTTTCTCAAACTCCTCTTTCAGTCCGTCCTATTTTTGTGAGCTGCTTGCCAGACGTGACTTCTGACAGGGCTCATTAACAAGCTTATCTGATGGTACCCACTTTAGATCTTCTAAACTCCTTCTTTGAACTGTCTTGTTGCCTTGAAACAATGATACGGTTAGATGGCAGCCATTTATCAATCTTGACCTGGACAGTTGTACATGGATCATTGGGCAGCAGTGGTTTTCTTATCATCAGAGTACGACTCGTGGTGCCCCATTGACCAAGAGCTGTGTGCATGTGTGGCCATAAGCCCATTAACCCGTGTGTTTACAAGGAGGTAGTCCAGACGGATTGCCTGGTGGCCACATCATCATGACCTTTGGCCTCTTGGAAATGACATCATCGTGCAGGATTGGATCTATTGACTTGTTTTCTCTTTAATTTACAGATTGGGTAACTTATTTCCGAAGCAGCTTTGTACACTCTTGAGGAAACGTGAGGGAAACATAAACAGTGAGTATAACCAAAGTACACTGCAAATGTCGGAAATGGTGACTTATTAGCTTGAGTACACATCCTCTCAGGGCCTCAGGAAGTTTATCCAATAACCCCAAATCTGTTTTGCTAGTTACACTTTTAGGAGAATGACCTTGAATGCAATTGACATAATTACTAATCCTGCTAAAGTAGTTCATGGGAGCCTATAGCAATACTTGACTCACTGTAGAAAAATGAAGTTTTAATGGATAATGCTGGCCATTGTCCGTCCAATACTTCCCACTTGTCCAAACACTATTTAAAACACGTAATCGGAGCCCTGAATACACAGTGTAGATAAGTCAATCTTACATGCACAATCCTGCTACCATAAACACATTCAAACACACCAGATGTGTATCAAACCTCTGCTGAAAATAGTTGACTAAAAACTACTATACCCAACTTTAAATGAAAACGTACTTAATGCTAAGCTAGGCTAAATGGCTGCAAGGGAGGCAAAAAGGGATTCAATCTTTTAATTTAACCCTCAGCAATAAAACCTACAGTATTTCAAAATATTAAACTATTCCTTAACTATAACCACTTGTTTCAATAAACAAAAATGTTGTTCAGTTTTATGGTGTAAACCAATCCACCAGATTTTTGTTCAAATTGGACCAACTGGTCCGTATTAAATTAAGAAAATATTTGATATAATCTAACTGCCAACACAAATCCAAACCATCCTGTGGTGGTTGCTGTCATCTTATAACTTTAAGAGTTTATATTCCCTGCAGTCAGCTGTGTTCTCGGTGCAGGGGTCTGCAGCCTTCTCTGTGTCTGTGTGCCATTAACATGTCGCCACTCTGCCCCACAAAGCCGCTAATAGCAGGGTCCTGGAGGAGACTGCTTTCCACTGGGGGAATCTGTGGCCACTACAAGGTCACTCTTAGGTTTGGACGGCAAACGGAGAGGTCTGGAAACAAAATCAGCATGTTCTTCAGTATATTCTGCAAGGAGAATGTGTTCCTTGATAAGCGTTTAGATATCGGTGTATGTGAAGTTTTTGTTTCTGCCTGCATTACAGAGTGCGTGGAGAAGGCCTTCACATCTGGTAGGCTGGCTGCTCGCCCGCCCTGGTGATGGGCTCCAGTTGTGGCACTAGGCAACCGTTGTCAGGAGGAGGGGCCAAGTGGAGCGGGACCAGCTGGTAATGCATCATCCGTGCCGCCCCCGAAAAGGAAACGCAACCAAGTGAGCATGTGCAGAAGCTGACGCAAAGAAATCACACATTGAAGTAGAAATCCACCTAAAATACTCCTTTTCTTCCCAGAATACTGAAGATTAAAGCTGTTTTTTAAATCAGGGTACAATGTAAGAAAAGTACCCGTAAAAGTCTGTATTGTCCGATGTCTAGAGGGATTAGATATTACTTCCCATTGTGAGGACTTCACATAATCCCAATGATGTGAATGTAAAGAAATGAGGCCGCTGATGTGTTGGTGAGTGGCTGTGGCTGTTATCTAGACTTGAGGAAATACAAAGGAACAGTGTGCTCCTCCGCCTGGCACCTAAGACCTACCTGGACGGGGAAGGAAGGGGGGAGGGAGGGAGCTCCGAGGAAGGGGAGGGGTGGGAGAGAGTTAAAAAAGAAAAGGCTTAGCCAAGCTGGGATGGTTGAGGAATAAAGAGAAGTTCTGCCTATCTGGCAAAAGAAATGGAGTCAGCACATGGCAGGGAGATAGCCTGGCTGTGAGAGGTTATTGTCACGTTAAAAGAACCGTAAAAATGAAAGAAATGGGACAGCGGAGCTCATGGGTTCACAGCTGGGTCTACCTGGAGCGGAGGAATCGATAGAGAGGAGAAAGTGCTCTCGCAGGCCTCATAGAAGAGCTGTGTATCCTTTTGGAGGCTGCCTTTGTTTCCCTCTCCTCTGGAAAAAGTATATATCTTCTGTCAAGTGTTCCATGACTTGCTTCTTCTTCTTCTTCTTCTTCTTCTTCTTCTTCTCGTCAAACCAGGACACAGTGTGATGCACGCATGCACTCATAAACACAATGATGTATGCGTGACGCTGCTTCTGCCAAGATACATAATCATATCTACGCCGTGAAGATGCTTTGTTGAGCTGACATGCAGCGCGGCCCGAGAGGAAAGAGGAAGAGATAGAGGGAGAGTGGATGGCTGGGTGACAACAGCAGGGAGACAGTTTACAGAAAACTGCTGAGAGAAACGGTCAGATAATCTCAATATGGGTTTTTTAACATTAATATCAACATTAAAAAAATGGATTATCTACCTTATTTCAGGCTAACAACCACAAAGAAATAACAACAAATCATTGACTTTGACACAAGGGAACCAGCAGTGGTAAAATGCTGAGTCCCCTCGGCAGGTGTTTGGTAAACTCCATATTCCCGGAGCCTGTATCTACATAAAACTGCTGCAGATGATCCCCATTTGCTAATGCTATTAGATGTCTTTTGGTTTGGCGCCAGGAGCAGGAAGCTGACCCAGCCCAGCGTGTGCCGGGGAATTCAGATGGAGACACCGAGGCCAAGAGGTACAAACATCAGGCTGCTGAAATCACTGAAGCACACATGCAGGTCAATACTGAACATTGTGTGCTTCTGCCTCTGGAGGCTAATATACCGCTCCACAGCCCCCTCTCCCTCGCTTTCTTTCTTTTCTGTCTCCACACACGTACTCACACTGCTGTTATGTAACTTACTAGGTCATTGATAGCTGGAGAGGGGCAGCTTTAGCCTTATGTAACATGTGTGTGCAGAGAGGCAGCACTTCTTAATACTGTCTTGAAGTTTGCGTGCATTGTAACCACACAGCGTATGGAGGAAATAAGAGTATGTATTGTAGAAAGATATTACTTTCAATAAGCACTGTTAGTAAGGAAGGAGTTTTATATACCTCATGCAATTTTAGCATCTCAAAATGAATGCTAGGAACTAAGATCACGCCTTTTTCTTATCCAATTACCTGAGTCTAATCCCTCTTTTCTTTTTTCCTTTGTCTCAGTTTTCACATACCTACCTTTTATCCGCTCCTTTACCTCCTTACGCCTCATTACAGACACCACAATAGGGGGTGATGAAGCTAAGGTGCCTTATTGAAACATTTCCCCCCTACTCTTATTCTCACTCTGGTTTCTTTCTGAAACTCCTTCCTAACAAACATCATCCATCCAAAATGTGCTTCCCCCTCTCAAGCATCCATCCCTGACCTCTAAGACGTGCATATGCTCAATAAATCGCAAATAAAACAAGGTATTTTTAAGCAGGAAATTCAGCAAATGTTATTAATACTACTGGGAAATACCATCATCTGAATGCATGGTATGTCAACATTCTTGAATACACAGATGTTACACTGTGGGTGCAAAAACACACACACACGTAAAAATCATTGAGTTTAGGATGCTCTCATGCAACTGGATTGCCAAAGCCTGGCTTCCTCTAAAAAACGACTCTCTCAACCACACACACACACACACACACACGCACAGGACTTCACCACCTTGCATCACTGCGGGGTCAGCGGTGGACACATGACTCCTCAGCGCGTCCCAGGCCACCTGTAATATCAAACACTCCAATGCTGCGACTCTGACGCCGAGTGAGATATCAATCCCATCCGTCCTTCCGCCAGCGCCATGGCTTTAAAATCATTTCCTGAGTAAAATGAGTGCTGCCCACTAGGGAACAGATGCACCTGTAGACCCATGCACATGCGACAGAGAATGACCACACAACGCTACGGCACCCAAAACAATCCTGCTTCAGTTTAAAACAGAGGATCAGTGCTTTTGCATATCGGATGTAAATCAAAGCCACTTGCAATGAAAGTACAGTTAGGTCAGGTATCCTATCCTTCGGGCAAATCTTTAACACAAATTACCCCAAGCTCCAACTAATGAAAAACCAATAGAATAGACATGAACCAGGAAATAAATAAAAGCTGTTGCATAGGTTAATGAATAAATGCAGATGGTATGGTGTAATATGTTTACATACCAGACACATATTGTTGTGTAATGACCCAGTTGTAGTTGCACCACAGACGCGTTATATAACAGCTAATAATTCAAAAGAAACAATCATTTCTGCATATCATTGCATGGCGTGAGGAAAAGAGCGTGTCTCCATGTGTGTGTGTGTGTGTGTGTGTGTGTGTGTGTGTGTGTGTGTGTGTGTGTGTGTGTGTGTGTGTGTGTGTGTGTGTGTGAGAGAGAGTGGAGCTGGTACCCACAGGGCTCTGGCGCCAGCGTCAACATGTGCTTTGTAAGCAAGTGTTGAATTTGGAAACAGCCATTGTTGCTTTCAGCAGGGATTTGATTATGATGTGGCGTACATTTGAACGAGGAGAGAAACTGTGTAAAGGCCAGTTATCACTCGTCCATATGCTTCTTATTACAGCCTCGCTTTATATTTATGTGGTTTTGTGGGGAGGGGGACGCAGCTGAATGGACTCCTCTGCATGTTTTTAACGAAGTGTTGCTGGCTCACATATCAATTAAATCAGATCTGAAGCTCGGATGATCAGGAACTGTGATGTTGGCTGTTACAAGAGAAGCATAATCTCGCTAAACCTCTACTTGACTCACTAATTGTTAAGATAATAATGTTCTGACACTACGGCGTGACTTTAACTATAAAAATAATAAAGTATTTTGTAGTTCATGTGCTATTCTTCTGATACTCAGGATGCACGTGTTCATGGTTCAGTGTTACAGCACAACACAAATAGGCAAAGGAAAATGACTCATGAAGTGATCAGAGATATACTGTTTTTATTTATATTTAATATCCTTCTTCTGCCAGGCGTTTGCTTTGTTTACTGTGGTTTCATGAAAAAGTGTCTTCTCTGTTATTACTGTATATGCTGCAACAATCGAGGACAGGTTCACCGTTAGTTTAATATGTATTGGTCATTTCATCTTGTGATACAAAACAAAGGTTGACTTGTGGTGTATTTTCTGAAGGGAGTACCAGTTTCTAACTAATACATTGTAAGCGTTTGCCTCATTAATGTGTGGAAGAGTGTTTAAGAGGACATATTATGCTCATTTTCAGGGTCATATTTGTGTAGTGCAACTTTTCTGTGACATATTTACATATTTTATTCAGGTTTCAGATTGGGGAAACTTAGGGATTTTACCCTTTGCAGACCATTTACATGCAAACAAACCTATATAACACACTACAGGAAAGGGACACAAAGCCTTAGTGTTACTTGTATTGAAGAGCTGATTAAAATGCATTGCTCCCAGGGCTAATCTGACAGATCCCTGTGCAGCTAGTACACTAAAATCCATCTCAGCATCCCATATGGCGGACAACTTCAAAGCCCTTCTTTTGAAGTCTGCCCTGACAAGTCCAGAGGCTCCTGAGCCTTAAAGAGCCAGTTACTGTTGCATAAAGAGGAACACACAGCAGTATAGACTCCAGCTCAGAAAGCTCACAGCTAAATGTTCCAATCCTTCTCAGAAACACAATATGTTACCTGCGAGTGTAAACCTTCTCCTTCAATATGTGGCGCCTGCCTCACGCCTGAATATCAGGACCTGTCAGAAACAGTGAACGTCTCCCGGTGTTTGACCGGTGATATAAGGTTGCTGCTGTTTTCCCTTCCTCCAGGTAACAAAAGATGCCGAGACAATCACACATTCCTGGAGAGATAGTGCCACCATTGTACTTTAAAATCTGTTATTAACACTTCCAGCTCATGCCATGTCTGGACAATGGCGTATTGTTATCAATCCTCCTGCCCCGGGAAAGACGTTAATGACGGGTTTTCTGCCATCGCTGCAGAAACCAAAACAGAGCAGGTTGGTAGGGAAACAGGACAGTAGTCATTAGAGATTTGTGAGGTGTTTATTCGCCTCAGGCCCGTTGAGTGAGTACTTCCCGAGAGTGTCAGGCTTACAGTGAAGAAATCAGAGCTCGTCCACACACACCCATGCAAAGACACCGTGTGTTTAAATGTTAACCTCGACTGCACTGTAAACATCAGGCTGTGTTTTTTTCTTAGATGAAAATTCATTATTTTTCAAAAATGTTAACTTTTCTACAATGATGAGAGACAGTTTTTTTATGTAAGGATTATTCACCACTTTCCCAATGATGGAAATGTACCAGGTTCAACGTATTGTGAGTTTTTTTTCCACACACACACACACACACACACACAACACACACACACACACACCACCACACACTAACACACACACACACACACACACACACACACACACACACACACACACACACACACACACACACACACACACACACACACACACACACACACACACACACACACACACACACACACACACACACACAACACACACACACACACACACACACACACACACACACACACACACACACACACACACACACACACACACACACACACACACACACACACACAGTCAGCAGATACAGTATCAGCTGTACTGTCAGTGTGTTTTCGTTCACCTTACTCAGCATGGCTCCAGGCTTTCTGCACCTCAGTCTCCAGCGGAGAGAGACACAACACACACACACCTGACGCCGTAACAAGCCTGACAGCCTCTTCACCTCATCACACACAGACACAGCGAGGCAGAAACGTGTGCATGCATTTGACAGGCAGCTTACGTGATGTGATAGATGATGTGCAGACTGACGTTGCTGCAGGCACCTAAAACTGCAGCTAGCACTATTTTAATGGTACAAATCGCTGAGTATAGTAAGATTTTATCTCATATAGCACATTGTCATGTCATTAATAGTATGTTTTTCTCAGAAAAGCACATTAATATTGCAATTTTGCTAGCATCTGCATTATTGAGACTGACATAATTCTGTCATGAGTCATGCTCATAAATGAGTAAAGACACAGAGTAGGCATAAAGAAAGAACATATTAGTGAGCAAATTCAAAAATATGTGCTAGTGTTAAGCAACGTTGCACCCCAAAAAGGTGAAAAGGCAAATTTAAGAACAGTAGTGTGCAAGCTTTTATCCGATTTCGCATGAGAAGATTTCTTTTTAAATGAACATCCACACATTGGTACTCATGTTACCTGCCTGTGTACGTGTGTCCGTGTGTGTGTGTGTGTGTGTGTGTGTGTGTGTGTGTGTGTGTGTGTGTGTGTGTGTGTGTGTGTGCATCGGAGCATAGGTAAAAGCATGTTATCTGTTCATCTGCAGCGAGGCCTCTATAGCCTCGATAGGATGGGTCATCTGCTCTTAGGCTCCTCTGTTAGTTTAAGATCCCTTATCTAAAACATGAGAACATAATCACACACACACACACACACACGCACGCACTCAAACACACATGCATAGAGGGCTTGTTCTTCCATGAGTGCACACGCAGCTTTCACTTTAGGTAGAAAGGGGCGAACAAAAGCAGCAAGATGATAGGCTTAAGAGGAGAAATGAGGGTAAAGAGGGGAAGTCGGGACAAAAAGAGCTGAAGTTAAGCCTCAAATGTTCCCTGATGGAAAGAGAGATATGGATATATGCATGTGTGTTATGTAATAGGCAGTGATAGAAAGTAACAAAGTACTTTTACTCAAGTATTGACATACGTGTATCTGAGTATTTCAATTGAATGCCATTTTATTATGCTTTTGGGGTTTCCTGTACTGTGTTATAGGTTGTGTGCATGCACAGTAAATGGTCTGCAAAGGCTAACATCACTGATTCTGATAACATTTAGAATTATTGTACTGCCTTTTTAGCATTTCCTGTCACTTTTAGGATAGAACTGTATCAAGACGGCACTATCTGGACATTCAGATACACGTAGACAAGGATAATCTTCCGCTCACAGCAGCTTTACTGCTTCCTGAAGGCAAAACGTGCAGAACAAAGTAGACCACAGAGGTTTCGCTGTGGGCGGCATGAAGGAAAGAAGATAAAGACAAGCGGTCGGTGCGGTGTGGAGGTGAGACACCGCTTTAGGAAGAACATAAAAAAAAGATAATATCACTTCACCAGGCGAGTTATCTGTTGCTTTTAAGGATGTGAGATGTGTGTTTTACACCACAGATTTACACATGGGTGCCAGTAAATACACTATCAACAACTCTGTTAGGGGTTTCTTAGCCTCACTTGAACAATTCTGTGCATCTGTGCAGTCAACGAGATAAATGAAAAGGAATATTTCTCTTGTAATCTGAATTAAGAGACTGATAGCATCATTTTGCAACTTGCTGGGTGGGCTGTGTATCTTTTATCTGGACATGCGCTGGTCATATAAGGACTTTTGTTATGTGCTAAAGAAGGCCGACGAGGACATGATTTGCTCAAAACTGAGAACAAAACCAAACACAAAGGGAAATCCCTAATAATGAAAATTGAAATGGAACTTCTCTAAGCTTGGAAAACTTAATCCATGAATGAATTTTCACTTTCAGCCTTAGCCATGTGCGTGGGAAGTGTGGTGTGTAGAAACCACAGTAGTATTTACTGTAATAATGCTGCCTTCAATTACACATAACTGCTGTACCAGGAACACAAAGGCACCACATTCTGCAAGTGAAAGCTCAAATTGTGTGTGTCAGTATTAAATTATTGAGCAATCACTTTCAATTTTCTTTCAATTTGTCACAGATTTTTTTCTACTCCCTGATGTGTCTCAACACAACACAAACATACATCAAACCACTCCATTCTGCTGCTCCACACACACACACACACACACACACACACACACACACACACACACACACACACACACACACACACACACACACACACACACACACACACACACACACACACACCACACACACACACACACACACACACACACACACACACACACCACACACACACACACACACACACACACACACACACACACACACACACACACACACACACACACACACACACACACACACACACACACACACACACACACACACACACACACACACACACACACACACACACACACACACAGCATTTCCATTAGGAGAAACACGCTGCAGCTTCAGAGCCGATGCAAATACAAAAACACAATTTGGCCAATACACATGCACCTGTCGGCCACCGTAGCTACACACACACAAAAAAAATACTTCCTATGCTCACATATAAACTATTTTCTAACATGACAGCAGGAAAAACAGTACATGAGACTTCTTTACTCGGAAGAGGGGCACTTAAACGCAGCGTAAACCTGACATTTACCACAAATACACACTGATTTATACACTGTGGATGCCCTGAGGCGGGGGTAATGTGTTCCTAAAGCCAGTTGGAGGCTGCTCTCATGCCTATATAAGGAGAAACGGCTCTCCTGTTAAAGCCTCTGCCGTGCTGGCAGGTTAATTGCATGTTATGTTGAAGTTTAAAGTGCTTCTTTGCGCGGTTGCCTTCTCAGAAATGGAGTTCACCCCCGGTCCTTTTAGATATTTTTACAAGTTTTAACAATAATACAGCGCTTGTGCTTTAGGATAACCGGTACGGTTCTAATTAGCTCTGATCCAGACTCAGGAAGCCGGTTCTGATTTAGCCTTTTTAACGTTGAACCCCTTTTTAAAGCGCACTGCCCTTGTGCCTGAGTATAGGTACACGATGAACCATTGTTTTCTCAGCTTTAACACATTGCACTGCATCGTGTGATTTATGGTCGCGCGGCCTTCAGCGTGCACATACAAACACATGCACACACACTATAAATATATATGCAACCTTTCAGCGCCTATTCGGCTTCATTTGGACATGAGGAAAGTCAATATTGCTCTGTAAGTATATTATATACAGGGCTACATTCCACCTATAATTATATAATATTTAATTGATCTCCATTGAGCTCTTTGTCCTGCAGGACCAAACGTGATCCAGCTTTTATAAAGCAGACAGATTTAGAAGGTATTGCTGGTATAAAAGTGATTGATGCCACATTTCTCATGATTAAGGGCAGTAGCTCAGTCTGTAAGGACTTGGCTTGAAACCAAAGGGTTGCCGGTTCAAGTCCTTATCGGACCAAAAATACGGAGTGTGTACTGGTAGCTGTTGGTTCTAAAAATCTTTCCATCACAGGAAAAATGTATGTATGTATATATGGAGTGAACAACCACATTTCCCCTTGGGGATAAATAAAAGGTCTATTGATGACAATTAGGCAAACTCCATAGTGTATTATTAACCAAAAAGCTTCAGTTTAGGCTAGTAAGTGGACCAAAGGATTGCTATTGACATTGCAACAGCTAAAAGTCATTTATCATTTATTTGTTACCTTGTGTTAACGCTAACCATAACAAACATTATTTCACATGCGATGACCCTTAGCTAACCTTTTCATGTGGTAAACGGTGACAAATGCTGCGTCCGATTCACGCCTGTCGTCCATCAGTTGTTAGTTTTGGATTCCGTGCTCACTTCACAGGTTCTGTGTGAAATGAGCCGCCAAATGTGGCGCTGCGTTCGCTGCCAGAAAGTGCTCCATCCATCACCAAAACACCCATCCATGCATGTAAAAACAATGCACAATAGAGCCAGTGTGCATGTCACCCACGCCCTCTCTGCGCTCATAACCAGGATGAGACAGGTACCTAATGCCCCTATTGTTTCCCCCTCACACACACACACACACATAGACATGTATGCACACCTTAAAGGATATGTAAGTCCCTGAGGTATTTCCTCTATCTAAGCTGCGAGGTGACAGGCTGTCAGAGCCTGGTGATTTAAGCGGTGATTATATAGCCAGGTAGAGAGAAAGGAGGGAGGGATGCACACGTTTACTTCTGCAGTCTTGTGTGGTCCAACACACACCCACGAAAAACGGCGTCACAATGAGGCTATTGTCTCTCGTGGACAAGCCCGGGACGGTATGAGTGAAAACGGGAGGAGGGAGGATGACAGAAAATAGACAACTAATGCATGCAGAGAGGAATAAAAAGAGCCTGTATGAAGACAGAAGGGTGCAGAGAGGTGGGATTATGAAGGAGACGATAGTTTATTTACTAAAATGCTTTGTATAAATTGTTCTGTAAATAAGGATTAGACTGTACAACAAGTTGTTTGGTTAACAGACGTGTCCCAACTGCTGTAGACAAATTTAAATAATTGCCTCATGCAATCATAGCTTTGTAACCTTTTGCATAAAAGCCAGAGATCTTTCCTAACAAAGAAGGCGCAGTGTGTGCTCTCATTCTGCCACTTTAGCGCTTAGCTGCATCGCTGCTGCACCTATAATCAAGCTTAGAGCACCCACTCTATTTAATATAAAAGAGACCGCACAAAAAAAAGGCTTTATGTGACATGGCGTCAGCGCAAATCGGCCAACAAAGAGAAGTCAAACTCTGCTGAACAGCCAGATTACACAGTCAAAGCTGAGCATCAATAGCATGAAGTAATGGGAGCGGTTTGTAATTACAATACCTCAGATGTCAAGATATTCCATTCATATATCAGTCAATGAGGGAGTAATACTTCTTAATGACTGCCTCTAAGTAGCACCGCTAAAGGGCCTTAAAGCCAAAACAGTGCAAACAACGCCTTTTAAATAGGAAGAGATGATGTTTTATTACAATGGATAATGGCAGGAAATCCCCCCCAAAACCATGATTACAAAGCGTTCGCCTTTTAGTGAGTGTTAATATAAAGAGTTTGGGTTTCTATCGCCACATCGCAGACACCATAAGCACTTTTTTTTAGAGATTAAAATCTGCCATCGAGCACACACACACACAACCACATGCACAAATACTTTGAAGTATGCATTAAGAGGTTTTTAACTTTGCAAATGATGAAAAAGAATGCATCAACTATGGAATAACTGATGTGAATAAAATATGTGAAGCACTAAGCAATAAAAAAGCCACAGAACGTTACCTATTGGACATTTTAAGTACACGTCAATGCTATAAGCCCTATAATAAGGTCTTATTCACCTCCATTATATTGGTGTGGATACATATTTTTTTGACAATGATGTCTGTTCTGGATGGTTAATATATGTAGCCAAAACTAAGATTTCTAATATTATTCATTCAAAAGATGCAGGGTGAAATACAATTAATCAAAAATATAAATATCTGAAGTTTATGGGGTTTGCAAAATCTTCATTTAGAGACTTGCCACAGATCCCAGATCCAAATAGCCTGATCACAGCATCAGAGGCCAGAAATGCCAAGCTGCATGGTCACACCTGAGAGCGAACAAACAGACTCAGACACAAACACAGACATAGACATAAATACACAGACACACACGCATAGTCTCGCACACTCCACAAAAAGCCATAAAAACAGGCAGACCAAAAAAACATCCATAAACACAGACAGAGAAACACCGGAACGATTCAATGTCTTTTTTTCAGCCACGTTTGATCTAAATGTGTCACCTGAGCAATAAAGACAAAGCCAGAAAGAGCTGGTTTAATGTGGCCACCACTGTCTAGTCATGTGATGTTCAATAACCACAGACTGCAGGAACAGTGTGGATGTTCAGAGGGTGCAACGATGGGAGGAGAGGCCTCTGCAGCCGACAGACAGGCCAGTTTAGACATGCACCACTCGCAGGCATAAATCAAGGTTAAGTAAACTTGCAGTCAACAGGCGAATGAGGTAAAGATTTTGAGAGAAAGGGGGTGAAATACTTGCACTAGGACACACAAACTCTCAGTCAGACCTGACCTACTTTATTATGTTTGTTGGAATAAGAAGTGAAATGTCAGTCACTGTGTTACTTGAACTACTTGATGGTTATTTTAATGGACTTGCAAGCTATTTAGTTTATTGAGTTACTGACCATTAAACGCCTGATTTGTGATGCAAGCCTTATTTAACTATTTTGTACAAGCTAAAAGCAAAATGTTGGACCTGGACATTCTGGGAATGAAGAATAAAGCAGTTTGAATCAATGCAAACTTTCCTGGCTATTTCCCTGCTTCTCACTCACACTACACATTCAGTACGCCAGGGTTCACTTGGAAGGAGACGAGTTGAACTGAAGTGATGTGAGAAGTCGAAAAATGCATGACTAAATATCAGGGATGGAAAGTGTGCTTACTCAAAGTGAAATTATATATGCCACTTAATCACATTCCTCAGTATAGCCTTACACGAATTGACCAGAAAAAAAGGTAAAACTTTGATAACAAACAAGCATTTTGAGGCCACAAAAGTGAAATAACCTGCTAGTAATCACAAATACACACATCACTTTGACTCTAAAGCAGCCCGAAACAACTCACATTAAAGCAAAAACAGATGCACAACACATTTCTTGCTGTTTTTTGATAGTTTTACTTTAGACAATGGGTTTGTTATTGTACTCACCTGTTTCAACGTGATTCTTCGAGTCGTTTTCAATGAGTGCACTACAAGTTCAGCAGGCCAGGGATCACTTGGAAGGAGACGAGTTGGACTGAAGTGATGTGAGAAGTCGAAAAATGCATGTGTAAATGCAAATATCAGGAATGGAGTACTAAAACTTTACTCAAAGCTAAATTAGTTGCAAAAAAGTGCTAAGCCAAGATACAGGTTTAAAAGCAATGGATATCAGGTTGTCTTTTAAAATAAAGTGCATAAATATAAAGTATAAACATTACGACATCCAAAGCAGCCCATAAAAACATATTTAAGCAAAAAGAGATGCACATTAGGCTATTTTTTGCTGTGTTTTACGTTAAATGGGTTTGTTATTGTACTCACCTGTTTCGACGTCATTCTTCAAGACGTTTTCACCAAGAAGTCCACCTCCACCATAATGCTCCAGCTTGTAGCTTCATTCCAAATGTAGCATACTCCCACTCCATTTCCTGAAATAAAAAACGTTTTAAGCTGAAAAAGTGTACCTCAATCTGAAATATGACAAGTAGTGTTGTCACAAACAGCAGCCTGACAAACCTCACTCAAGGTAGAAATTGCGAAATTAATGCATAAAGTCGCCACTGGAGGCACAACGGTTTGTTATTAGCATGTTAGCTCAGCTAGCTTAGCACAGACCCTGAGAGACGAAGTAGCCTACTCAAGATTTATTTACTGAAGTACTTGGTAAAAGTGGGATTTGTTTTAATTACTTGATATACTACTGTTTAGCTTAACCTATAATAATATATGATAATATTTTAGCTGAATTATATTTTGTATTAATAATTTAAATCTTCAAGGTAACTAGTAACTATAGGCTGTCTGTCAAATAAATGTAGTGGAGTAAAAAGTACATAATTTGCCTACAAAAAAATGTAGAGTAAAAGTATAAAGTAGCATAATGGGAACATACTCAAGTAGGCTACCTATATTACTCAAGTAGGCTACCTATATTTTTTATATACTCAATACTGTGTATATTTTTTATTTCTAAATCTGCCATATGAATATAATTGTGGTATACGTAAGTAATAACTTCATTTACATGTTAGTGTAGGCTACTATTAAATATAAAAACAGTTGCATTATGTTGTTGAAATATGGTGGATTTGATCTTTTAGTAACTGAACGCCACACGCCATGATGTCACCGCCATAAAACCCTGAGTGTGCGTATTTAGGGTGCACGAACAAAGATGTACAGAGAAGAAGAAGATGAAGTCAGGACTGTCTGATGTTATTCTGCTGACCTGGAGTTACTAACCCAGAGAAGCTTTGACCCATAAAGCCAATCACCTTTGACCTCCACTGCCACACACACACATGGCAGCATCTATGTACATAGGAGGCCTTAGCAACTGTTGCTGTTTGGCTTTCTCTCCACACAGAGTCTCTCTACAGAGGCAATGCATGGTATAACTGGAGACGCAATTGCTTTAAACATAAACAGTTCTGGAAAAATCATTTAGATATTTTGTATTCAGTTCAGCACCTAAGTGAGAAGCAATTCCCTACTTCTCTGAGCATGTGTGCATACCATGCATGCATGAGTGTGTGTGTGTGTGTGTGTGTGTGTGTGTGTGTGTGTGTGTGTGTGTGTGTGTGTGTGTGTGTGTGTGTGTGTGTGTGTGTGTGTGTGTGTGTGTGTGTGTGTGTGTGTGTGTGTGTTGCAGGCAGGCCCGGACCCTGATGAAATCTCAGTAATCCTCGGGGGCCGATAAAGCCCTGTTGGTGGCAGTCCGGGAGGGCCCCCAGGAGCTCGCCACCCGGCCCAGCCAGGACCAGGCAGGGACCAGGAGCTGTAAGCTGCTTTCGCTGTGTCAGCCGCCTCATGCCGCGCCAAGACACAGCCAGCACTGCTGTGCTTGTGCAGAATAGGACATGAACACACACAGGAAGCGCAAAAAAACATGGAGGCAATGCAAGGATACAGGCAGAGACACACATCTGGAACTGCATACAAGTCTATATACTTTAATAAAACACACTGTGTGAGGCTTCCACACTGATACCTCAACCCTCATGAGCCACCTTAAAAGCAAGACCCTCCTCTTGGCTCCAGAGTGAGGCTGAAGTGGATTTTCCCATGGTGCAACGCTGACACCAGCAGGCACAAATGATGAACTGCATGCATAAAGCTCTTAAGGTGGACCGGTGTTGATCTTGACTCTTTTAATAAGGCTGGGCTCTTTGCAGGGAAACTAATGGTGTGGATGGTGTGGATGCTGCTGAAGTGATGCATTTCTAAACATATAATATTATTAATTACTGATTTTATTGTATTTATTCTGAGTTTTATTTTTAACCAGTGTACTTTTAGAGGAAGTGAAGGTGCTGTGCATTATTTCACCAAAAGAGGGAAACGGTCCTAGGAGGTGGTCGGGAGAGGTCAGAAGTCACAAGGATACAAGCCAACCATATGTGATGAATGCTGTTTAAGATACACACACACATTCATGGTGTCAGGTGACGGGCTACATTGTCACCTGATTGGTAAATCGAGTGACAAACTCGTGGGTAGGAAAAGGTCAAGTTCATGACTCAAAGGGAAATCTTTTTTATTGAAAGAGAGTATAAGGAGGAAAGCAAGAATGATGCAAGGGATTATTAAAATACATCTTAAGTGGGAAATTCATATGAGGAAGTCATCCAAATGAGTATTTGTTTAACAGTTAACAGCCTGTTGCTGCGGAAACACCCAAATACAATATGGCCAGGTTGACAAGGCGAACATGACATGAACCAAAACTGAAAATACATGTTTTATCAGGCATGCTCCCAACTTGTTTTCCCAGCTTTGCATAGGGATGAAAGGCTTTCAAGATCAAGCGAATAAAAGTATAACCTGAGGGACTTGTGGTCGAGAGACAGAGAGAGCAGATTAGATAAAGTAAAGGAGATTGTAGACACAATAGCCATATGGGAGCAAGGTGTGATAAGAGAAGCAGCAGGACACACCGCAGGACCATCGCTCGGGGAGTCGGGGAGTTAGGGACACACACACACACAAACACACACTGATAATCCAAAGTCATGGCACTAAACAGACAGTGTTAACCAAAAAGTAATGTTTTATATTAAAGGGGCACTATAATGCTTTTGGGTTTTTTCTTTCCTGTAGATATGAACCTTAAAATGAGCATGTCCTCATTAAATACTGCGAACATGTGAAAAGTCTGAGTTCCTGTTAATAGCCTGGTCCCAAAGTCTGGCCAATATCCAAACCCAAACAGCAACAAGGAAAAGGTCAAGTGCTTCGAGTTCTGTTCTACCCCTTTTCTCGAAACATGGCCGTTCTCATTGTTGTTTATCTTAGCTCTAACTTGGCCGCAGCTCCAGGCCTCCGGTCCAAAACACACTCGACAGCCTTACATTTGTTGTGACGTTAGCAAGATGCCGATTTGACGTAGGAACAAAATCTTCCCAGTGATAAGAGGAAAGGGACATTCCCGGTTGTGGAGGGGTGACGTTGCGCTGAGGCAAATCTCTGTCGTAAAACAGGAATCACCTGTCCTCTGTGAGCGATAACAGCTTGAATGAATGGGAACAAAATATTTTGATGCTACTATTAATCCAGCCTGTTTGTAGTTTCAATCTTTATACTGACTCATCAGCTATATCTGAGATAAAGAACACAATACAATTCCTAACCCTTTTTCATTTAGTCCCTGTAATCACAATTTCAGTGCAATCAGTTTTTGTGCCTCAAGTTTTTTGCCTGAGATTTAAAATCTTGGCAAGCACTTCATGTTTCCACTCCTGCAATCTGTTTTCATTAAGCCCCACGTCTCCCTGAAGGAAAAAGACAGCGTTTCTCATTGCCAGGGTAAACTAATCTGTGTCAAATATGAGAGAGGGACAAAGGCAGAGCATTGTTGCTGGAGTCGACGGGAGGAATCGCTGGTTTGATCCCACTTAAACGAGACAAAAGACAACTATTCCTTTACAATACAATTATCCATTAACCGCAAATGAAGACAGAAAATATGCAGGAAATGACAACAGACATTGAGGCTTACACTGTGACAGAATTACTTTCCTGAATAGATAAAAAGAAATTGAAAAATTCTCACAAATCTACAATATGTTGTTTCCACTATGCTGTGCTATTGTACATTTTTAGATTGTTTGCGCGAGTCTTGGAGATATTGGCCGTCTGTGTTCGCTCGGACATACTGTAGCGAGGAATAGAAGGAAGTTCTAAAAACAATATTGAAGAAACTCAACAACTACGTCTCTTTCCAGAAATCTTGATTTGGTTATTCACTGCTAATTATCAGAGCAGCGTTTCAGAACAAAAACATGTTCTTTCTACAATATGACATGAAACATGCATCGACTCATGCATCGATGATGTAGCTCAAGCTATATGGTGACCTATTTTTTAGGACATACATAGTTACATATTGATGTCGGGGGGGGGGGAGTGTGTGGGAGAGATTTTAGCCTTTGCAGACCATTTACATGCACGAAAAAACACACTACAGAAACTCAAAAAGCATCAACGGGCCTATTTAATTTTCTAACGCTAACCGAACTAGAGTCAGTTTTGAATGTAGTTTCATTCTTCACCCTCTTGTTTTGTCTTCCTCCGTCGCTCCATCCTCACTGATCACCAGCCTTCACATGGTGGGGGGGGGGGGGGGGGGGGTTTGTTTGCCACAGGGGTAAACAACCAGCGCCTTGTTGTTTCCTGGACTCCGTTTCCCCTTGTCTCCATGTCCTCACGGCCTTTTGAGGATGACTTGTTGAAACGGCATGCTTCTTAACTTATTTTACCACAAACTGACCCAGACACAATGGTCTTCACCACAGCAGCCTGGAGTCATTTTGACAGACAGAAAGGACTCAGATGATCCCAGCTGGAGTAAGAAAAGAACTACGAGGTCAGAGGCCTGGCCGTTTCTTCTTGTGGGATTGATTCCAAAACATAAAACTGCACACATTTCCATTTATTCCTTGTTTACAAATGCTTACACTCCTCTTGTACACTGCTAAAACATCACATCGCGTGTTAATGGGGCTGGAGCAAAACAGTTTATATTGGCCAGACTCACTTCCTCCTCAAGTCGCATTATTTTTGTTTTTGTCAGCTCTTACTCGTCCATTTTTGTTGCCTTTTTTCTGGTTCCTTGCCCTCGAGTTGCGTCCCTATCTGAACTTGGAATCGTCTTGTTTCCTCTTCTCAACCCTCCTATTCTCATATATTCTTATGTCTTTTTTGTTGACCACACAAGTCAGTTATTCACTCGAGCATAACAAGTCGGATCTCGAGTCTTTAAAGTGAAGGACGTCAGGCAATGAAGGTGAATCTGACAGTAACCCTGTCTAGCTCTACACAGGTAAGAAAGAGCCAGGTTAGAGCGCTCATGCGTTCATTCACGTGCACGCTGCTCGGCTATGTGCTGAGTGTGTCCTCTCGTCTTGTCCTCTCCTCTGCGTCCATTATGGTGATAAGGCCCGCATTGAAGTGCTGCCAGCTCCACAGATAAAGAGCCACAGAGAGACTTTCTGTGAACATGCCGCTCCTGCAGACCCCCACCACCACCCAGCTGGTGCCAGGCACACATCAACATCCCCCCTCTGGAGAAAAACCCCCCGTCTTTCTTCTCATACCTAACTCAGAATATGGAAATGAATTGGAAGATAGTGAATGTCCCTGCAGGGCCGCTCTAAAAACCCTCTCCTCTTTTCTCCAGTTGAACTTTACACCCTTGCCTTCAGCAATTAGCTCTGCGTCAGCTACTTACAGTCCACAGACAAATCAGAGAGGTGACCACGCATGGATACCCCCTCACAAACACTTCACACATCACGAGTTTGGCTGTCCAACTCTGCCCTGTTCGCACATGCTGATCCTGCCATGCAATAACCACACACACTTTCTCTCAGGAGTGTGTGTGTGGGAGATGGTATTGGCTTTGAAGTCCTGCCGGGTGGGTCGAGGCTGGTGCTCCTCCATGCCCCCGAGTCCCAGCATTCCCAGCTTGGTGCCATTTAGCAAGGCCTGCCAACAATAAGGCATATTAAAGCACTTTAGGAGGCACAATAATTAAACCGAATGTCACGTGCACAGCAGGAGGACCTCACCCTCTGTGAATGAAAGCGAACAGCGAGCGAACGCACTTTTTATTAAAGCTTTTACTTGCATGAGGGTGGTCTTTATTCCCTGGAGCAATGCTGTGCTGCACAGGAAGTGATGCTTTATCTTGAAATCATGTGGAGACGTCTTCACCAGAGAAAAGACAGCTGGGTATTACTCAACTGCTTAAATTGAGCAACCCTACTGTTAAGGTAAGAATTATTTAACAAACCCCTTAGTCATTTACCTAAACTGATCCATACATATTCAATATGAGATTTGAAAACTTTAAAGAGACCCTATTATGATTTTGGGTGTTGTATAGGTTTTTGAACAGGTAAATGGTCTACAAAGGCTAAAATCCAGAAGTTCCCTCCAGGTTTTTTTTATTTTTTTCAGTTTTAATACCACGAAAAAGGTTAAAGCAGAACAGAAAAGAACAGAAAAGTGTGTGTCATCAGAAACAACCACTGAAAACACACTCACCATTTATATTATCTTCGGGCTAAAACGGGCTAAAGACTGAATGATTATGCCCTCAGAGAGGATTTTATTTTAATATGTCTCATGATTACAGTAAAGCCCGAGACACGGCGCATTACAGGACAATATGTCTGCAGGCTGCCCTCTTATAATGGACTCCAATGATTACTGAGAACTCAGAAAACAAGCAGAAGAGTTGTCGGGATTTCAACAGAAAGAGTTTCATTACAACCACCCGTTTTTATACACAGAATTACTGCTGGCAGAGAGAGGTTTGGCTATCTAAGGGACAATTGATGTTATCATGAACTCCAGCACATGTTTTCCTGGGTGACATCAGGAGTAGAAAACAGCAAAGGCCTCCACAACAGCTTTATTTGTGTGGGATGATCTGGAGCAGACAGAGAAGATCCACAGAAGGCGGTGCTGGTGGAAGAACTGAGCATCACCATGCTTTGTGTTTACCAACAGAGTTTCCCCTCCAGCTGTGAGGCTGCCCTGGTTGGGTTTTTCCACAGTTGTGCACCGTAGCAACACTTGATTCTTACATCCAACAGAATTTGTGGAAAAAGAGGGATGGAAACATTGTCGTGCACACTTTGATACCGGAGACAGGAGTCAAACAAATGATCTTCCTCAAAATATCTTTGGAAAGCAAGTACTTTGTTTATCCATCAAGGAGCCAATCAAAGCTTGGAGCGTGCAGATAAAAACACAAATTCATTAAGAAAACATGCAAAATAATCTAAAATGGTTTAGTGCATGTACTTTTCTTTTACTTTGCTTGTTCACAAGTCTAATGGCTTCTGGATTACAACCAATCTTCCTTCTTTGTTTTATATACAACTCATTCCTGATGGCAGCAGCTTAAAGCAGCCAGAGAACACACGTGTGTGGTCCTTGATAATCCGTTGTGCTTTTAAGAGGACATGTTGTAGCTTTGATTTACCAGTAGCAGCTGTACTAGGGATCTTTGTGTTAGCAAATCATTCAAAGAGGACATATTACGCCCATTTTTAGGTTGATATTTGTAATTTGTGCCTCTGGTGTGACAAACGGTTGCTAACGAAGGACGCCGGCCCTCGCAATGCCTACAAAGATATCCCAGCACCCTCTATTGGTGCTGAAAAAGTATATTTAGTTGGGTGCAGAATTAACAGTTGAATGATGCTCACATGAATGTATTCAATTCCAATTCACCTGCTGTATTTGAATCTGAATAAAGCAAATTCCATCATTCCTGAAATCCATGCAGGATAGACTGAAATGATTTCATCCTCCCAAGGACATATTGTGACAGGCAGCCACGCTTTGCTCCTCCGACGGTCGCAGATATAATTAACATGGATTTGTGTTCTGCTTTGGGACGTGTCCTGAGCGCAGGTCTCAATGCAATCCACCTTTTTGGAGGGAAGACGCTCAGCAGTCATGGAAAAAAATATGCCTCAATTTCCTGCAATCACTGTGGCTTTACTGTACTTAGTTACTCTAAATAAAAAGGGAGGTTATTTGTGTTTGTTTTCATTCGATTAACTGGAAGAAGATTTTTCCATACGGATTATTCCATTCCTGGTACACAGAGAAACAGAAGAGGTGATATCAATTCATGTTAGTTACTTATTTACATTCAGCTTCACTCTAAAGACAGAAAGTGTAACGCTGCAGTTTCTCGGACATCTCTGGACTTTGTAGTTGCCAGGACAAACAAATAGAGTTGAGTGCAGCAGACCACAAAAATGACAAACCACTTGGTGAAGAGTAAATTCTCCATGTGACCCTCCTCCCCTCCTCTTAACCAGCATGACTTTAACGAGGAAAAAAACACCCGCAGACCCATCATCAGTCCATTACTCCCAACACATTCCAGGAGGGGCTTTATGATGAAGTGGTGGAATCATTTTGGCGTGCCCATTTTTTCCCCCAATGTGCCATGTTTCCTTTGACGTAAAAACTTCCCAGAACTACAATCAGATCCTAGAGAAAGAAAAAAAAACTGAAATGATGCATTGCAATCACACATTTGGCTTTCCAAATTTGATTGCATGTCAAAGATGAGAGGTGAAGGTTGGATGCATTGCCACATTTATGGCGGAACATAATATTCCGGAACATGGTGACATCACTACGGAGCACTTCCGCTTTTCTATTGGCTAGCGCTCAAACAGATTGAACGTGATAGGCTAATGCGCGGGACATCTCTAAGCGGTTGACCAATCACAACAGAGCCGGGTAGATAACCAATCAGAGCAGACTGGGCTCTGGTTTCAGACAGAGGGTGAAAAGAGTACTTAGTTGGGGAACAAGAGGTCTTCACCTTTCACTTATTATCGGTCATTTCTGTCAGTTTCTGTCTCATTTTCCCTCCATCATCAGCTCCCCTGTCAAACATGTGGATCAGAAGTGAGCGCAGTGTTTTCCCAGTGTGTTTGTGGTGATGAAACAGAAAAAAATACCCAGTCTGGTGCATATGGCAGCTATCTGGCTTAATTGCCAGGGATTTCCATTTCCATCGCTTCTTAGCAGTTTAATCATCTCGCGCCGATTTGTTGTGGGCCATCTGGAAATGATACGCTCTCAATTAACTCTCCTCTTCCCCGTTCAAGGTTTTTTAAGACTTTTGTTCCACTTTGAAGCAGCTTCCAGGCCTACAGCAGACTGAGGCTTTCGCTTCATATTCAGATGCTATATCTAAGAGCTGCTGCTACTGCCGCACATCACTTATCTGCTGGCCTTTCCTCCAGGAGCCTGGTCCTCATTACCCCTGAAAGTGGAATGATTGAAAAACAGTTGGATGAAATTTGGAGAGGGGCATTTCTTATTCACCGCTGACAGGTAGTGACGTTTCTCGCAGGATGAGACGTCAAGGCCTGCGATCGTTGTGCCGGGAACCGTGTTTCTGCGTCGTCCCTACAACACCTTTATATCACTCCTGTGCCAGATGTGAAGGTCTGTGAAAAGTGCTCAAGTGGTGCCGTTTTTCACTTTATAAATTAGGTGAGGCTTGAGTGTACACAAGTGGAAAAACCCCAATGTGCCACATTCGATAACAAATGGCGGCAAATAGCAAAACGCTCATAAAAAATTAAATGTATTAACTTCATGAGGATGGAAAAAGTGATTTTGCTTCATCGCGTCTCACTCTCACTTTATTTAGGAGCAGATGTTTTATTGAAATGAAGGGCGATGCAAAGCTTCAATCCATGCAGTCTCCTTCAAATCAATCCACCGTGTTTCCCGTATTATTGCACATGATGTCTTTGTTTTTGTCTGTATGTACACCTTTGAGACACATGTAGGGAAAATCAGACCTCTGGGGTATGAGGTCACATGGCACGTAGCTATAGCTCAGTGATGGCAGGGCGCCAGTTTTCCAGCTTATGATGAGAAACATGTATCTAGTGCAACACGTGCAGAGGAAGGTATGGTGTCAGAGAATACCAGCGCTGCTGCATCATCCTCCTCCTCTTCCTCCATCTCCATCACCTTTCTCGTTTGTCTGGCGGCCTTCCATATGTAGAGCTAGCAGCCGTCTGTTGGTGCAGCGAGGTGAGCATGTCACAACAGGATTGAATACTTCCTGCGGTCCTTGACACTCCGTCGGGGCCCCCCTGTTTCCCCTCGGCTCTCTGTTTAGATAAGGGGCCTCCCACCCTCCTTTCCAGGGGCCCCCAAGCACTTACAGCTGAGATGCAGGCGGGAGTGATTATTTGGACGGGGATTCGTACACGTGCCCGCCCCGCCCCTCCCCTTCCTTTCACAAACTCACCAGCTCAGCAGTGTGAATCCCCAGTCCTCCCATTGCAACCTAGGGGCCCTTTTAAATTCAACACGCAAGTTATTGTTTATTTACTGCAGGCGCTTTATGGCAGCATGAAGTGTTAATGAAGCCATTAGAAGTCTCGTAGGATTACCTGAGTTAGTTATGGGCCTGAAGAAAACAATCCCACTTAGTTAAAAGCCCTTAACAGGTCCACTATTTTCTTAAGGGGCCCTATTATGCTCCTTTTTTAGGGTCATATTAGTCTGTTGTGCCTCTACTGTGACCTATTTCCATGCTTTAATGTTCAAAAAGCTCTTTATTTTTCTCATACTGCCTGTGCTGCACTCATTTATACCTTATTTTAATATTTTTCATAGTAGTTATTTATTAAATCTTGGGTTTAATGACTCCTCTATGGATTTTATTACATATTGCTTTGATGTTTATTTTGCACAACTCCAATCTTGACAATCAGATAAAGTAATAAATAAAGGTTCAACATGTTGTTCTCAGTATTTGGGATGAAAGCAGGTTTATTACTAAACAACGTAACTCAATTTGGAAATAATGAACATTAGTATGGCTATTGTTTTCACTGTAAGTTATGTTTTCTGCAGTACTAAGATGAAATATTCAGACATTGCGGTTACATTTTGAGATTTATGCGTGCAGGCACATCGCTATTAAACTGTATATTTGCTGTGGAGAATTGAAGGATCAGGTCCCACACCACAAATAGTAAACAGTTGTTGAAAGTCCTCTCACAGCAGTCTCACATGTCCTGAACATGAAGTTCTTTTAAATCAGACATAGTATCCTGATCGCCTCTTTGATGAAAACCGTAGCGTAATGAGGAATGGCCGCTTAAGCCATGACGCACTGTGTTTGTCCATTTTGTTCTCCTGACATCCAGGAACCTCAGTAATTTATCTAACACACGGTAAGAAAGAATTTATAAAAAAAAGAAATGACTGACCCTTATAAACGTCAGAGATCAGGGTCAAAGCAACAAAAACCCGGGACATCAAACCCTAACCCTCCGCTTTCATGTTCAAAACATGATCTGAAAACAACTTTGCAAACCTCTGTTTTAATTCTAGATCACAATTTTTGCAGTGTAGTTAAAAATGAATCTGCGTTTCTTTCCATGACTGACCCTGAGTACAACTGGGTATCGTTAAACAGACATGGCAAACAGAATATGTCCACCTGATCCGCCGTGGAAAGCCAACACGTTCCACAAATTCCTGCCTGGTTCAACGAAGAAAAAAGAGGAAAAGTACGGAAGATCATTTGTGGATAATTGCAACCACATTTTCAAGCCGTACTCCACTTTTTGTCGGAGAAGTCTGATCAGACAAAGAAAGAAAAGAGTGATGGGTGAAACAAAGGTGAAGCCACTCGATTCTTTCATTAACAGGAAGCTTCTGTTCTGAGTTTTGTTTTATAGCTCAATAACCTCTGATCCTCTGTCTTCCACTCTTTTCTCACAAGATGTTATATGTTAGATGGATGAAAGGATGCACCATTACAGCCTGTAGGAGCCCGTTCATTCTAATAGACATGTGGCTTCAATGAAATCGTCTGACATGTCAAGGCTGATGGGTTTGATACTTGTTTGCTGATTGCAGAAATTCTGCAGCCTCGTAAAGTTGTTGTGTCCGGTTGAATGAATCAAAAAGGTGATTCAGGTCACAGTAGGATCACATTTCTATTCATTTTGAGAATTTCCTCATGTTTCTGCAAAATGCCTGGCTCTTGAATCGTCTGATTTTGTACTGAATTCCCTCAGAAGATCCTCACAATTCAACGGCGGTGAACTCTTGTTGTATCTCGTTTGCCGAAAGCACATGAATGCAGCAGTGATACGGGTCATTTCTGAGAGTTTTGAGGGATTGCATCTCCTAATGTTTCTACAAAATGCTCTCATAGACACATTTGGGCCAGTCTGAAGGCATTCAAACATGAACAGTATGAACGCATGATGTTTGTGCAAGGCGTGGATTGCAAACATGTCCACAGACTGGAGAGCACAGAAACAGACTCGAGGTGCTTTGTCAGGTTTTCAGATTCACAGGATCAGAGGTCCTTGAGCAAATACCTCACAAATCCCGCTGCTCCTCCTCCACACTCCATGTGGATGCAATTCTTGGGTATTTAGAGCGGAAAGTCTCCACGGGGGCTGCTGGAGAGTAGAAGTCAAAATGAAAACACAGCACGGCACATCTCCCGCGCTAATTAGCAGTTGGAAGTCCTTGGTGTGTACTTGTGTGACAACGGATAGTAAACAGAGACGGGCTTTGTTGTGTCCCCAGATTGTCCGTCAGCTGGGATGTGGGGGGTGTCAAATGTAGCCTCTTTTGGTGCTTCAAAGTCTCTGCAGTGAAGCGCGAATGCATCAGAAGATCAAACCCATCCCAGGGACAAAGGGGGAGGCAGCGGCACGTTGTTGTGTCTGGGACGCCTGTTCTTTTTTTTTGATGAGCCGCACTCACATGACCCTGAACTCCGGAGGACCCCGATTTGATCCCACTTTGCGTCACCTGTCTGCGACCTGTTGACCTTTTTTCTCACCAACAGCTGTTTACTCGTCAAAGCCTAGTAAACTTCTGCCAATTCCCTTAATCTGCGCCAGGTTTTCACCTTTGATCCCCGAGTATATAGGGTAGTCTGGGAAAACACAGCGCCGTTTGGGTGTGTGTTGTCCCGCTTTGTCCCATTTACAAGAAGCCGGGAAAGGCATCCATCCATCGTCCGAATAACTCATCCCTCACCCTCTCTCCCCCTTTGCTCCCAATTTGGCCATGCGTTTCCGTGTCCTACCTTTGTAGGGGGGTGTCCTACCCTTGTACCCTCTTTGTCCATGTCCGTCTCATCTCTTTCATTTTATCCGTCTTTTTCGACCTCTACGTCCTTTTGGTGTCGGCAGAGGCCCAAATCTGGCTCTCCGTGTGGAGCCCGCCATCTTTCTTTCTTTCCATGCAACCATCCCAAGGGAATTTTTGTGTGATATTTTCCTCTGCAAACAGATTTCGGGCAAGTCATTAAAACGTTATTAAATGTTTTTCCACTCCATAAACAGTTTGATTTTTAGAAGTGTTTGAGACAAGAAAAATAATTGGAGTTTTTTTTTGTCAAGATGATGCTTAACTAGTAGGTGCCTCCTTCTCATTTGATGTTTGGCTGGAGACAGAGCCGTGAATGAATGGGCAACACAGAGACGTCCTTGTTCCTGTAAGTCTGTGCATCAGCTCTTTTCCTCCTTCAAACTCATATTCCTGTCAGGGGGCCTCCCATATGTGCTGTGCAATGTGTGCTTTGTCAAGTAAGGAAGGAGAGAGTGAAAGAAAAAGAGATATATCTTTAGGGAAGGTGCAAGCTCTCTCTTTTCTCTGTCCCGCCTCTCCCTAATGCTGAGTGTGCACATTTCCCCCTCCTCCGGATTGTAATGGAAAGTTGTGGAGAGGCTGTAATGGAGGGATAAGCTCGAGAAACAGGCGCTAATTGAAGGAATGCAGTCGAAGAGTCGCAGCTGCATTGTTTAGACACTGATTTTAAGTGGCTACTGTTTCTTTCACAATTAAGATAACCATGGCCACCAAAGATATAAAGTTACTCTGGTGTTTAAAGTCCTTGCATTGGAGCGCTTTCTCCCAATACCTGCTGTGTCCAATCGTGACTTGAGAGGATTGGATTGGTGGAGTTACTTCTCTGCCAACTTCCACTTTCAGTCCAAAAAACGTTGCATTCCTGCGTCCCTACAGCACGTGAGCTAAAAGAAAATAAAAAAAAGCTCCTACTATTGATTTCTCTAGCTTTGGAAAGCTATTTTCCCGGCATCCTTCTCGTGTTGGCACTCAAGGTTTTATGCTGAGCTGCCCAGCCAAAGGTAACGGGTCAATTTATCTGTCAGTCACGTTAATAAAAACTGCACAGCTCCATATAAGGAGGGACTCAAGGCTGGTGCTGTACATCCACACAGCTTTCTGGAAATGTTGAGGCATTTAGGATGATTTCAGGAAGCTCTCGGCTTACTAACTATGTGACACTGGCATCAAATGAGCCTCATTTTGGATTGAGAATTGCATTACAGCGTCAATTCTTCAATGGTTTCACAAGGTTTATAGTAATACTGCCAGTGTGTGGAATCATGAGCTGTTCCCAAAGAATAGTCTATGTTAATGCCACCAAGACTTTGCTGTAACCTGAGCCTAAGTTAGTAATGCGTATTGTTTTGTCGACCATCCAAAAGTTACCTCCACTGTGACTTCATATTGAACAAAAAATGTCTCTTTTGTCCTGCATTAAATGTACCCCTCTTATAAAAGTACCAGCCCCAGTAAAGTTGGTCAAAACCACCACTGTTTGGAATAATGATCATATAAAATATCTCAAAATCGTGAGCTATGCGTGTCAACACGGATCAGTCTAAGAACTGGAAACCCCTCTGATTATTGATCTTTGTCTAACCTTTGACCTCAGCTTCAGAGAAAGTTAAAGTCTCCAGTCAGCACTCAGCTCAAGTGGTCAAATCTCCAAAGGATTAGATATAATTTCAGCATCAAGGTTCAGAACAATCACACTATTTGGTCAGTCCAGTACCAAAAAAAAAGAATTCATTCCATGGCCATGGAAAATAACTCACTCTGATTTTCTGGCAGGTACAATGCATTTTACTAGACACTGGGGTTATGTGAAACTGAAAAATATAAAAGATTTGACCCCAGTGTCAGGGTGGAGGAGGTTTAGCAGAGGTCAGGATAAGGGTTACATAAGATGTTGTGAAACACGTGTTGTTGAATATAGCATTAAACGCATGTGCCTGCCAAATGATAGTCACATTCTTACTATACAGTTCAATCAAATCTGTTATTTGGCGTTGAATGCTGCCGCCATTTTCAGTGACGTCCCAGCCGTTCATATGCAGTGGGACGGGCTATTTTGCCTCGTTAAAAAGGTCATCAGAGGCGAGCAATAACTCGGGTCATCATTCTGCTTTTTGGATAGACTTCCCTTTGCCGTTATGAATATGTGGCTTGGAGAGAATGGAGGAGATGTGCTGAGTGTGTGCTACAACCTGCCAGCTATCTGTTAGCTCCAGTGAGCATCCCGGAGACTGTGCGATCGCTGCAGAAATGTTCAGACTCGCAAGGTACACCACAAAGATCTCTGGAGCAGGAGAGGGAAATTCACCATGGTGGAAAATCCTTCCATCTGAGTGATGTCTTCGTCACAGACGTCCATTAGGCAGACGTCTGTCCTTGGACTCGCTCCGGCTCGTTGACTCTTCTTCTATCTTAATCTGTGGTTAACATGCCTTGTTTTCGTCCTTGGCCCACACAGCTCCGCTCCATCCCTCATTCCTGTTTTCATTCCTTCACACAAGAAGAGGCCTGGAGCTGGGGTTTCTCACTCCGTGCTGACGTAGGAGCTCCTGAGATTCCCATCGCTCTTTCTGCACATTTATCATCTGCTGCAATTACATAACTGTGTGTGCACACAGCGGAGGAGCGGGCTATTGTGCCGGGTTCCTGCAGGAGCTGAAATATCTACGACTCTCTACGATGCTACTGAAACACACATGTGCGTGCACGTGGACGCCACAAAGCTCCCACTGTGTGTGAGTCACTTAACCCTTTGGCCTCTAAGGGTCGACCCCCATTCATAATACCATTAAATGAGACGTTTTAACACACTTGCACCCCTTGTTGGCACCCTGAGGGGAGGATGAGTGATGGTGTCTGCACGTGGGCTCTGCATGGATAATATTTTTGTATTTTTGCATTTGAGTGCCAGTGTGTGTGTGAGTTGTTTTTCATTCATAAGACATACATTCATTATCGTAAGAGAGGAGAAGTTACGCAGTCAGGTATCTCTCCCTCTCGGTGATAACTTGTGAAGCTGCTTCCTCTTTTCTTTTCCTAAGTGAGAGTTTATACCCTTGCTTTCTACGGGGACACATTTACAGTAAGTTCCTATTTCCAAATACCTCACATAATTCCAAGCATGAGAAAGAACGGCAGAATAAATATCATTTGTAAGCCTTTTGTGGGGAACAACTGAAACAACAATGCAGGAGATATGGTTGAAAGAACATTTTAAAGATCTTCTATTGTTGATTGTCTCGCCTCGTTTTTCAAAATAAGAGTCAAAGTTTGAATATTGCACGGCCAAATGACAATGTGCTGGATTAATGAGGCATACATTCATACAGCATGCAGTGTTATGGCACCCAGCAGACTACCACCTCCTGGTATGTGTGAAGGTAATAAAGCCAAACTGAGTGTAACTGTCAGTGGGAGCGGCCGGCCCTGATTAACTGAACCGCTGTTGCGTTAAGGCCTCGACAGGCTCGGCGAGTGCTGAAAAGCTGAATAAACATCCCCCTGCATAGCGCGGGGATACATTCATATTTGTTTTATTAATGAAATAAAATGTGTCTAAGAGCAAAGCGTCAGGTGGTGCATATTTGTTTGAGAGGTTGTGATTGCTGATTTAGGAAACGCAGACTTTAGTCGACTCACGCTCAAGAAGATGTCAAGATGATTCAGCTACATGTCGCAGAGGCTACTGAAATGGGGAAAAGGTCGCTGAAGCCTCATATGTCAGAAGAGAAACTTCCTAATGACCATTTCAGTTGTTGCAATTTGCTGCCGTTTCCAAGATCTCCTCTTTATCATCTGCAGGATCTGCTGTCCTGAAGCCACATGGCCAAACGGGAGCCACTTCCTCGAGAAGCCCGCCCTTCACATAAGAAGCAGCTCGTCTTCAATGTTTACCCTGGCAAAACGTCCGTCACCGGGGTGCCAAGTCAAAGGCCGAGCTGTCACCACTCCTGCCCACTTACCCTCCGTCTGGATGCTCACTTGGCTCCTAACCCCCCCCTAGCTCCCATTTAACCCCAAATATCGTGCTGTATTCTGGTGGGTTTTCGAAAAAACGTAATCGAATGTTATTCTCTCATTTGCAGGAACGGTCACGGTGGTTCCACGTTTCAAAATGTTTGCTAAAATATAACACCCCCTGGGCAACAGAAAATATTACTTTCCGAGAAACACGTTTCATAAGCGAATGAGGTAAATCCAGGTCAAAGCCTTTTCATCAAGCTACTATCACATTTCCATGCCTATAGTTGAAATCGCTTGAGATATGAGACGGGTGTCACCACTAACAGATATTTCCACAACTGAGTCGCACAAATACGCACACAAATCCTGCCCCATGGCGAGAAATAATGAAAGTTGCAGGCACCCGACAGTTTTCCTTACAGATCATCACTTTAATGACTTAGCGAGGGAAATGTCACATTCTTTATAAGACGTTTTCTTTAGTGTGACTCAAGCCCATTGTGCGCCAACTACGTCATACAGTGTGTTGTGCTAAGCTGCCCTGCTGTGCACCTCTCACAGTGATGCTAATTAGGTAACAAAATGTGACTATAGTGTGATAATGCCAGTTATGAGATATTAGCATCAGATTTGAATCATGATGATGCTAAGGTGTGTGTGTGGACGTTGTGGATAAAAGCAACACAAAGCCCTTCTGTTGCATTGCGTCAAAGGAAATTAAAATGTCCTTAAAATTCAATGCAAACACCCCGATGCAGTCTTGATATCATTTATAAACAAAATTATTACGATTCTTGACATTTTCCCAAGTGATTTAACCAGGAAAAGATTATCAAGTGGAAAAAAATCCAGTGAATCTCCAACTAGTGTCTATATCTCCTGCCATAGTGTTAACTAGCAAGACAAATATATTATTTATACTATTTCTCCAGTAATTGGAATAATTTCAACACATTTTTTTTCATTTTGCAATTTACAGAAACATTCAAACCAGTTCCCCAAATGAATACAATGTAACTTAATTTGGTCATCTCCTGTCTTTAGTTTGTCATGACACACACGCACGGTGCATTGTGTGCTTGCTCCCCGCTGTGGCTCCCAGCTGTTTATGAGACCATTTCCCAGGCAAAGTCAGAACACTGATGCAGTCACCTAACCACCGTACCCTTTAGAGACAAATGAAGCGAGAGACGGAGAGATAAAGTTTTATAACAGGAAACTCTGCGACTTCTTGAAGTAATTAAGAGCTGCAGCTACCACAAAGTCATATTTTACAGTGCGCAGAGTAAAAAACACAAGTAAAACAGCCAGTGTAGTGAGTGCCTTGAAAACTAGTGTATTCCTCTTTTCACATGTAGGGCTTCCAGATTCATATCCCCTATTATAGATTATCCATGCCAACAAACAAACACAGAGAAAGGGGGAAATCCTTCTTTCAATGACCAGCCTGCCAACTTCCCCAATGACAGATTTGTTTCTATTGATGTAATAATGATCTTGGCACCGAAATAAACCGGCATCCTGAAGACGGAAGTACCCCTTCTCCCCTGACCAACCACAACTTCCCCTCTGATGTCACCGGTGACGCCAGCGCTGAACTCATCAAGCCTTAATGCCATCCTGCGAGTGACGGTTGAGGATGGAGGGTTAATGACACCGCGGCTCATTGGGAAACTAAAGAGGAAGCAATGAGGGCTGAGTAATGGCGTGATTTAACTCCCTGGTCAATAACAGAGGGGCAGTGCCACTCTTCCAGTCATTGTTTCACACTTTCCGGAGGTGGATGTTCAGAGAAAACACCCTCAGTCTCCTAGTGACCGCAAATAATGATGCAACTCGGCCTCTGAATACTTCTGCCACCACTGGTTATCAACCACTTTACAAACTCGCTCGATTGTAGCTTCTATTTCTGTCAAAAGTCTTCTTCTTAGGTGCTATTTCAATATTCAATCTTGCAGACATTACAATGTCACAGGGAAACCAGGTTCAGTGTCCATTGATCTCGTTCTCAGCAATGTAATACCATTAGGTTTTAAAAATGTAGACAGAAGACAGACAGGAAGTAAACACTGAAGGGGAACAGCCGAAGAAGAATGTAGTCCCAACTTTCATAGAAAAGAAACTCTTAAACGGGAAAAGCTAAAATCTTCAGATGATGAATGAACACAGGACTAAACTGGCATTTAAAAACAAACACAAAGAGACTGTTTTGAAAAGCCATTTGGTAAAGACGTTAAATTAGTTATTTGACGGCCTGGATTGAATTTAATAGCTCCCAGCTATCAGCTCTTTCTCCCTATCCACCTCCCTCTGCACCATCAGACAGATTTTTAATTAATTGCTCCTTCAAGACGTCAAACCTTTTTTCTGACTGACTTTGCACGCAGAATAACAGACTGAAATATCCCCACCACAACGCAGACGCACGGCAGCAGCTCCATGTGGAGGGTGAGCTCCTGATGGCAGGGGCCACAGAGCGGCAGCCAGGTCCAAGAATGCAAGTTGCAAGAGCAGCAATTTCCCCCGCTGTCTTCACACGCCACACACAGAGGCCATCATTATGACTCCCAGAGAGGAGGTAGAGCCGATAGGGAAGAAAGAGCTGGTATGTAGGATGAATTATCCGGGGGGGCAAAGTGTGTGGCCTTCAGGCTCGGGGAGAAACGGATTACATGTAACGGGATAATCAAAAAAGGTATCCTACATTTCTTGGTTTCTTCTTTTCTAAGGTCACATTGTCCTGTTGTCTTACATAATACACTTAAGTTAAAAACATCTTATTGATTTAGGTTACATTTTTTACATGTAACTAGTAATCGTAACAGATTACATTTTTAAAATAACCGTTCCAACCCTGGTGGCCTTGAATTTGATGCCCGAGAGCTGCGTAGAATAGGCCCACTATCCCATCGTAACTCATAATTCCATATTGTGGTGTTTGTGCAGGTGCGTAGCAGCGGTGGACGGGGGTTTAGGGTGGGGGCGTTGAAGGGGTTTATGGGGGGTCTTGTTTCTAAGATAACACCAAAACACAATTAACCCCCCGTGACACACGAGAAGCACTTCCTGAGCTACAGCAGCAGTTTCCCTGCCAGCCAGCCCGAGTACTAAGAGGTGCTATTGTAAAAAGGTGTGTTTACTTTGGCCTGCGCTCACCTTTTTGCCATTACCACCCCACACCCACACACCCACCCACCCACCCACCCCCACACACACACCCCACACACACACACACACACACACACACACACACACACACACACACACACACACACACACACACACACACACACACACACACACACACACACACACACACACACACACACACACACACACACACACACACACACACACACACACACACACACACACACACACCACACACACACACACACACACACACACACACACACACACACACACACACACACACACACACACACACACACACACACACACACACACACACACACACACACACACACACACACAGCAACCGTTACTGCAAATTACCTTTGTCACGAAAGAAAAGAAAAAGGTCTCCTAGCCCCTCCCATCTCCTTCAAATGTTATTCTTCTGAATTCATTGGCAATTCTTTTGGTGCGTGCCCCCCCCCCCCCCCCCCACGCACATTCCTGGCAAAGTGCTGTAAAATAAACGGCGGGCCACTACATTTCAACGAGCTGAGTTGCAGTGGGCGAGAGTGAAAACAAGCACACGCCAGCGAGAAAATGGGCAACCGGTCGAAACACAGGGCTCTGCTGTTTGTTGTTACAGATGGCCACGCTTTTTAGCAGGCCTTTCCATTGTGGGGGAGCAGAAGAATAAAAGAATCAATTGTGAAACGTGAGGGCCAGAGGGCTGAAGACACTGTAGGATTTATTGTGTTAGCACTGACCACAGAAACCTTACATGCAATATGGTAGGCAAAGGGCTTTTTGTTGGCAGAGGTGGAGTTTTAACAGTGATTTCTAACATCCAATCCTGATTGCTAAAGATGGAAATGACTGTGAGGTTGAACCATAAATTCAATAAACAGAATGATGCAGGAGGCTTCTTGAAAGAGTGAGGAATTCAAGAGTGCGAAATGAGCAACTATGCTACATTATTCTGTCTTTAAAGAGGCCTTCCTATCCTTTGGGGGTTGTCCCTTTCCTGTAGTGTGTTTCTGTGCATGTTAATGGTCTGCAAAGGATCAAATCCGGAGATTCTCCGTGTCATTTTGTTTCTCTTGGAAGCACCACACCGCTCTTTTGACATCAATTCTGTTCGACGTGGATAGCTCACGCTTCCAGTGGGCTGTGTGTTGATGGTGGTGGATCTGAGCGGTGACAACTCCAGCTGTTTCCGCTGAGCTGTGGCGGAGAAGCATCCAGCAAGCGTGAGTCGGAGGGTGTGAAGCCGTGGCCAGCTGTTACCTCCTCTCCCTCCGTGTCCCTCTTTCAAAAGCACATGCATAAATACACACTAACATCCACTTATGCACACACACCACATATGCATGCATGTACGTATTTATGACTTCCGAAGCACAAATCTTTGATTACAGATCGTACAGCACAAACACATGGCGTTGTGTGTCAGTGGGTCTGCAGAATATGGTGTTTAAAGTCTAGTACTGGGTAAAGATGAGGTTCAACCACATCTAATGATGGTGCATGATGGTCCGGATCGTCACTTTCTTCACTCTAAACCGGCAGCGCGCTACTTTCAACACCGAGGCCTTGATGTGAGCCGGTCATAACGGTGAAGTTCAAAACGCAGAAAGAGGAAGAAGTAAGTGTTTGTTAGTGTGTGATGCAGCTGTGGGATAAACACCTGAGTGACCTTCAACACTCATCTCCCTTTTGCTCTGTCACCGTCTTCACTAACTGCTGAGAAAGAAATGCTGAAAACACAACAGCACAAGAAGAATACACATTGTCTGCATGTCTCAGAACTAGAATACTGTTTATTAAAAGCTTGTGTGCCTCTAGACGTTGAGCTCAAGTTGTCCACAGACCACCACAGTGCACAGTTGCATTTTGTGGCTTTTTTAAGGATACAACGTTCAGTAGTTCAGTAATTGACAAAAAAATATTGATTATTGCAGCTTTAAAGAGAACATAATATGATAATTGCTTTTTTTGCTTCCTCTCTTTACATGTTTTGAAAATGGACTGAGAAAAGAGGTGCAATTGAGGTGAAAAGAGTAAGAAATGCAGGTATAGCTAACCCTAAAATGGGTTAAAATGGAAACAGTAAGAGAAAAGAAGATCTGGATGAAGGTGGAGGAGGGGAGAGAGAAAGAGGCCTCCAGGCTGGAGTTCAGACCCCGCTCCTCTCAGCTCTGTGGTTGCAATTTCCCCTTCTTCACTGTAACCCAAGCCCGGGCAGCTCGTATGAAAACACTCTATCTGTGGGCTTGGAACGCGCTTTGACGTCAAGAGGGTTTTCCCATGAGGCCACGGGGACCCTTCTCAACAGCGCCGGCCCACGTCAACAGAGGTAAGTGCGCCAAATCTCTCTCTCTCGTCCAATTGCCAAATTACTAATACGCTCGGGACGTGCCTCTGTGGGTGTCCTGGGGAGATTTAATGATGAATTCACTGATGTAGGCCTGTGTGACTATTGCTTTCATATCAAACAATGACGTTGGAGTAGTGATCAGCTGTAAGTGCTCTGGTTTGTTATGGAAAAATACCAGTTGTTTTTTAAAGTACTTCTCAGAAATCACTTATTCAGTGTCCGGTACTGTGACTGTAAACATGGCTGTTTCCAAAACTTCCTCGATCATTTTCCCACAAATTAGGCGGTAAATCACATGGAAGTTATTCAGTCATTTCATTTTAATTCAGACTTCTTACTCAGAAGAAGTTACAGGATTCTGTAGAACGTCACTGCTAAGGTTTGATGCATAATCGGGTGACTTATTTTCCCCAAAGCCCCCTCCAGAGGTAGTTTCTCGTCCCTGCTTTGAACCCGGTGGACTTTGACCACTGCACAGATGCTGTTAGCAATTTCAGCTTCAAGTCCATCACAGCAGTAACTCACTCACACATAATCTCCTGTTCTGCAAAAAGCCAATAAAGGTCGGCCAGGTTGTGCAGGTAACACCTGTTGAGACGGCGTACGGAAAAGCAACACCATCAGCTAAACAACAACAACTGAAGCCGCCACCTCTCATCTCTGCTGCACACGGCGTGTTGCTCCATGCTAGCAGGGCGGGAGCAGCGGCTCCTCTGTAATCATGTCTCCTGCCTCCCAACAGACAGCTGTGTAACCAGGTGAGTCGCACAGCTTTCATCCTAATGACAACCCCTGGCTGACTGCTGTCAACGGGGCTAAAGGGGCTTAAGGCCAACTGCAGGGAGGATTAGGAGCAGGACGGGGAGCAGCAAGAGGTTTTCCATGCTGCTCTCGCTCGTCCTTACGTAACTAAATCTGCCCTTTTGGTGGGATAATTCGCTCGGCCAGTTTCGTCCAACGCACAGAGCGATGTAATCAAGGTGTTTTTCGCCAGATGGACATCGGACCAGGTGCACATTATGAAAACACAACAGAGGGATGACTGACATTGAAAAACACACATACTTAAATGTCAATATACGACTGAATCCAGCCACATGTCGCCTGATCAGCACAGATCCTTTACTAAGAATGAGCTGAGGAACATGTGTAGGTGCACATTGGCTCCAAAATCTGCAAACTGACAGAGCTTACAGGTGTAATGCATGACTGATGACTCAACCACCAAGAAAAGACAACTTTGGGTTCATCTTAAGTAATGATTTGGGACTTTCTTTGAGACTTTGAACTGCAGGGTATGCAGAATAAATGGTGTGTGTTGGTTATGTATTCCTGGTGTATAAATGAAAACCATTCTCTCATGAGGGACCTTTGGGATTTTAGCCGTTGCAGACCATTTACGTGCACAAAATTTGAAAATAAAGTCAGTTTCAGCAGAATATGATTTTACAGATGACTAATAAATATAGAGCAAACCACATGTAATAAAAATACATTTACAAAGCAGGTGTAATTGACCGTCAGACGCTCAATTACATTATGAAAAGCTTAACAGCAAAAATATCAGCTACTGTTCAACACTTGTACATACAGTGTAAATATACAGTATGTAAATGTTGAATAATATTGTACCTGTAACACTGTCTGGGTTGCAGACATTGTTAGCTTGCATTTCTTGACATTGACATTGTCCATGTGTCAGCCAAGCCCCCCTACTCCACCACACACACACACACACACACACACACACACACACACACACACACACACACACACACACACACACACCCTCTCCTTCTCTGTCCATTTCTCGGAAGAGGCACAGGGGAGCTATGGACAGAGCATAGGCCTCTCTCTATCTCACCCCCCCCCACACACACACCACCGCCCAACATCCACCTCTCTTTCTCTCTGATCAAATGATTTCATGACAAATAACAAATGCTAAATCCTGATCATTTGAATATATAATTATTGATCAATTCTACAAATATTTAACCTAAGATATCCACTGTGTCTGAATTCTTTCCTGAAGTGTTGGTGTGATTTCCTACATTCCCCAGAATGCCTTTCTCCAACCCTAACAGAACAAGACTGGACTTGCTTTCAACACATCATTCACAGAGTCTACCAAAAACAGATGTGCACCCAGAATGCATTCTGGTCAACCGAGGCTACTTTCAGTGCGAGAAATTAAACATATATACATTTCAAAATAGTCACATATAATGTTTGAGCAACCAGTGGATGGATCTGGTGCAGAAACCAGTATGTGTGTGTGTGTGTATGTGTGTGTGTGTGTGTGTGTGTGTGTGTGTGTGTGTGTGTGTGTGTGTGTGTGTGTGTGTGTGTGTGTGTGTGTGTGTGTGTGTGTCAGCCAAACACTTTGAGATCTGTGTTTAGTTTAATTGAGGATGTTCATGGACAGTTTCTTCAATGTGCACTGTAATCTAGATGTTAGTTGCCTAACTCTGGCATTTTGGCATAAACAGTTACTCTTATGGAGCCGTCTGCTGCAAGAGTTGGAGTTTAAAATGTAAGAGCAGCTGCAGGCCCACACACACACACAGCTAATAAAGTGTACACGCAACCATACTGCCCCCTGCAGACAGAAAGAGAGCTTCTGGACAGGCTAAATGAACATGTATTGTAAAAAAGTTGGATTTGTGTCCTGATTCATACACATACTGCCGTGGAAGAAGTACTCAGATATATTTGAATCAAGCAAAAGTAGTCCAGGTCTGACTTTCCAAATAAGTAAAATGAGAATAGGGTGAAAAGAGGTGGTGCAGAACACGCAGTATGAGCTTTTGGAACAGTAAAGCATGGAGACATGTCACAGTAGAGGCACTACATACAAATATGAACCTGGAAATGAGCATAGTAGGGCCCTTTTGAAATTGCTTTAGAAGCATCACAGGTATCTTTGATTTTCTACCAACTTTAATTAAGCAGCGACACATGAATTCCTCCAGACCTGCTGACTTAACGTTTTTTGAGATTCTCACATCCTCTGTCAAGCTGAGAGAGACCCCATCAAAGCATCAAGCAGCACGTTTTGATGACTCCTCGCTCCATGTTTTACAAGCTGCGTCAGGAGGCTCAGCACTTTTTCACAGACTCATTTTCACCGCGGCTTTGAATGTCATTGCAGTCCCTGTGGATGCAATCTTATAACCAACTCATTTCAACAAATCTGCAAAGCTAAATTCAGTTTCATTCTGTCAGACATGTTCTAATCCCCGACCTCGACTGTGAGATTTCTGAACAGACGTTTGATGCAGCTTGTTTAAAGGCTTGTTTCTGTTCTTGCATAATTACGGGATGTGGCGGTTTGCAGCATGAAGGCCACGACAAAGCGACCACCAGACTGAGGTTTATGATGCTTAGACTTACTAATTAACTGGCTAACAGTCGCCTTCTTAACGTCACACCATTCAGACACATGTGGCTACAGCTCAGGGTTGTACTGAACAATTTTTTGCCTTGGCGTCTACCCACTATCTTTTCAAATAAGGCAATTTAAGGACAACAAAATGACAAACATCAGTACAAAGAAAAGCCATATTGCTCATTTTAGATGCAGAAAATACAAAATGTTCAGCCGTTGCCGCCAAAAATGACAAACTAGCGAAAGTGTTTTGATTAACTGCAGTGTGACACAGTTACCGCTTTAACCACAGTTAACTACCATGAGAGTTCAAAACATGTTTTATACTCCTAATATATGCTTAAACGTGGCTGCAGCGCCACAATGGGTTCCGTGCAAAAGTCGAAATTGTTTCATTCAACATTTGACGCCGACAGGCAATATAAAAACATATCATTTTTATAGCTGGCTATGCTATTAGCTTGGAACGTGGTTGCTGTTACAATGCTGCAATAAAGGATGTTTTATTATTTATTGCAGACTGATGGAGTGCTTCAGCCTGTTGCCACTTTAGGCCCTTTTTGATTTTGCACAGTAATGAAGTGCAAACATTTGTTAAAATGTGTGATTATCATTTGAAAACTCTCTGCACCTCCTCCCGTGGGGTGAGTGGGTAGGATGTGACTGTTAGAGTCATAACAAGGCGGTGGAAGCGAGTCAGACATGGGAGCCAGCGGAGGAGCCCTGCTGCTTCGCCCACCTTCTGATGACTTTACAATGCGGCACCACCAACTCCACTGCTTCTAACTGAAGGGGGACGGCAACATGCTGAGGAGCGCACAACAACAACAGACGACAGATAACAACAATTGGCAGGAGGTGGAGTCGAGTTGTGGTGAATTTGTGTGTGCATCCTTACATCTGCTGCTCCCACAACAGATCCAGAAGTCTAATAGCACTTCAAGCCTGCTTCCTCTGGGAAAACCAAGCAGCCACTGATGAGCTCAGCAGGCGGCGGGAGCCTCCGGATCTACACATCTTTTTTATATAAATATGCAACGTAACCTTTCACAATGGTTCGTTTGATGTCTTAAGTTATTCCTCATTTTCTGTCCAGCATCACGTGTCAATTTCAGCTCGCTACTATATTTTGAAAATAGAATCCGTCCTCACAGAAAACAACTTGCCTACTTTTAGGCAACCAAACTATTTGGTTAGGTTTAATACAATATTATGTTTTGGGATAAATAGCTATGGAACAGACGTTACAAATGTTAGTTTCTTCAAATGTTTCATGTTGAGCCATCTGTTGGAGAGTAGGCATGTAGCGGTGTGTGGCAACAAAATGCACATGCTGCGTCTACACTGCCGGAAATTAAACAACTTTTCCCCCTCAGCCAAATATAATAATAAAACGTTCAGTAATACTCTTTGGCATTTTAACTTTCTATGCTTTTTAATGCTTTGAAACTCCTGAATAAATACAGTGAAATGTATACGCAGTGCAACAGGAGCCTCTCCGATGAGAGCCTCCTCGCTCTCGGCCCACTGCAGGGGTCCCGCTGTGGTCGGGCCAACAGCAGGAATGCAGACTGGTATCCCAGGGGCAGTGGGTTAAAAATCTCTCTCTTGTTTCCTCCTCCATTTAAAAACAGTCCATGGCCTTGGAATGGCGTTAAAACAACAAGGCTCTCTTAAATTAGCCCATGTGCGAAAACCCAATTCAGCATTTCCTTCACGGTTCAACGACAGCGCCCACCCCCCCCCTCCGTCAAAACGCCTGTTGGGGTCTTCTGCAGGCCAAGGCTAAGTCATCCAAACAGCCAATGGATGGAGATGGAGGCCTGGCTTAGCCTGACTTGATGTCAGCTGATCCACTTTCCATCACAGGTTGCTCCGTCTTCATTTGTGCTACTTAACAAACAACGCAGCAACTTGATGCAACAGCTGATGCTTGAGTGACGTATAGATGAAGCTAGATTTGGTCTTGAACTAAACTACTTAGTTTCAGGACCAGGATATCTAACAACATTACATGTCATTTGTTAGACGCTTTTATCCAAAGCGACTTACGAATTCAGTACTGTGGACAATCCCCACAGGAGCAATTTGGGGTGAAGTGTCTCAGGGACACAACGACATGCTGACTGCTGTGGGGCTCGAACTTGGTACCCCCTGATTCGAAGTCCAGCACTCTATCCACTGAGCCACAGCCGCCCAACAACATTCCATCGATGACTTCCGGACTGTTTGGACACGTTTCCATCAACTACGTTACCATCAACAACCTTTCCATCAATGTTTCATACATTTCCAGTGATGGCTACTTCATTATGTCGTTATCACCTAATTTCCCCCTGGCATTAATAAAGTATCCTGAATATAAAACTAAATAATACTTCGGAGCTGAAGCCAGTTTAGCTTTGGCTTTGCCTTCACCATCAATCTAAACAGATGGTTGTTATGGTTTTTATTTATCCGGACTTTATGAACTCAATGCCCGATTTCTTGGATTGACACGAAGCATATTGTCAACTCATCAAAGACAGAGCAAAATGCTGGCGGACCTTCTTCTTCCAGATCTCTCCGGTGCTCCTGATGAAGATTGATGCGTCTGTGTGCCGTGACTGGGTCAAAACGGGACGCTGATCTGGCTGATTTGCTTTACATCCAGGCTCGGTCCAAAAGCGTGCGTCTTGGCATGCTTTCGTGCCGTGTCTGTCTTTCCCCATCTCTCACACAGTTGGATACAGACTTGGACAACTTTCCAAATTTCCTCTGTGGCTTCTGCATTAAAGTCAAGAACCGGCAGGCTTCTGACCTACTGACCATGACTCCTGTCAACGCTTTGTCCTCTGCACTAAGGACACGAAGGAGTTGAGACCTTGACAGCTTTTCACCAGGACCTTTCCCACCGCTCCTACACTTCCTGTTCCTTCACTCTCTTTATCTTGCCATCTCAAGCCTGGATACTTCTCTCTAGAGTCCATATTTAAGGTGAAACATATATGTTTAAATACACGGAGAGGTGACGCTAATGCAAGTGGGACTCAATCTCCACAGCCTGACCTTGTCTCCCGCCCTGACACCAAACTCTCATATTGCCAGGGCTCATTACAGGCTAAAGTAGAAGCAGCAGATCAAGGGAGCTCCCCAGCAGGTTAATTTCCTCCACTAACCAAATCTCCTACATCAAATGGATCATCTTTCACTCCACCTAAGCTCTGGAGCTCTGAAGTCTGCGCCTGAAACTCGGAGGACCTCCAACTTTTACTTTGAAGTCGAGGAAAATCAAAGCGAAATGTCATTTGAGCAACAATACCTTAAAAAAGGCATTTATAAAAGGGAGATAAGCTTATCAAATGGTCTGCAATTTCCTTATGAAAGATAGACTCCAGTATAATCTTGAAAGGGTTTGTGAATGACCCCCCTGTCCCATTTGAAATTGCAGCAGCAGTTCTCACTCATCATAGCTTTTATTTTTTTTTGCTGAGTCACAGTGCAGTGGCCATACTTCCGACAATCAGTTTCAGCCATTGTGATGGACTTCCTGACCTCCCTCCCATAGTTTTTATGTCCTCTCCTTAAAATGTTCACTTCCCGGTAGCTTTAACGGTAACGCCGGGAAGAATGGAGGTCAGATCGGCCTGACGCCCCACATCTGCAAAGCTTTTCACGGCCGTCAGGGTCCTGCCTGAACGACCACCTTCCTGCATCACATGCAAAGCAGAGATGAGTCATTCGTAGGTGGGACATTGGGGGAAGTAAGGGTGTGTTTCAGGGAAGTATTACGTACAACTTCCTCGGACAGGTTGTTCTCAGACATCATATTCAGGCTATGACATACTTAAGGTTTCCTACCCGGATGTCCCGAACTGACACATGATAAGGCTCGAGAAACAATACAATGGGATACAAATATAAAAGAATACGATAATAATAAATTGTTAGAGGACATATTCTGCTCAATTTCAGGTTCATATTTGTATTTTGATATATTTACATGCCTGTTCAAAAAGCTCTTTATTTTTCTGCCTGAAACCAGAGCCCAGTCTGCTCTGATTGGTTAGCTGATGCTTGTTGTCTGTGTTGTTTGAAACATGCGTCACACTGGACACTTTGACTTTTCACTGCAAACCAAATCTACCTTAAGGTACAAATAAATAACCTGAACCTACATCGAAGAGAACATTTCATGACCAAACAGGAACAGTTGCGCAAAATTGAACTGAACAGGGCATTGAGCAGAGTCCCTCTGTGGGTGTTGGAAGTCTCTGTGATCTACATTTGAGCTCTCAGCAGTCAGAGTGTCAGAGTCTCAGAAAAGAGGTCAGCCTTCTGTTTGGATGAACGCTCGCTCCAGCTGATCAATGCTCTTGGAGCTTAGATGGCAGAATATTTTGAGATCAAAAGGCTTCCGCTCCAAAAAGTCTGAAATGTGTAACATCTGAGATGTTCCCCCTTCTTTTGAAACCGTAAAAACGTTCAGACTCTATCAAAAGTGAAGAGCTTGGCTGGCCTTTTTAAGAGCTTGGAAACAGCCTGAAAGCTATTTTCAAAGACACAAGAAGAAGTGGATTTAAGTCCAAGCTTTTGAGTAACGAATGCTCCAATTTACAAAGTTTGTTTGTAGTTCTTATGATTAGTATAAACATGGTACTGAGATTTTTTTTTTTGTGGACAGCCATTTCATTCTAACCCTCAGAGTTTAAAATAATAATGCTGATCCACGAGTCCGACCTATGCCAAGTTTTCTATTCAATGCCCCAGGCGTCCTGTTAAAGCAACAACTCCTCTTAAACTAAGGCTACTGGTTGGCCTGTGTGCAAGTAAAGTGAACCCTCTCACATCTTATAAATACTGTTTTTACTTATTTATTTCAAGGTGTGATTCTCTGCATGATTTGGAGGCAGCTGAAGAAATGTTATTAAACCCAAAACATTTCTACAACAACATGATGATAGGCTTTTAATTACCGCAAGCCTCGTTTCACAGGACATTGTGAAGTGTTTTGCCCTTCTGTGTGGCTCTGAAAGTGAACAACACCCTGCTACGTAGATCTAGATACACAGGAACCAGGCTAATAGAGGCAGATAGACAAGAATAGCTTCCATGTGTGGCTTATCTGCCCAACAACACAACAATGGAGCCATGAAAACGCCACGAGATTGAGATCTTTAGGAACGAATCTGAGCTAATGTCAAAGGCCTCAACCCCAGTGATCTGGCACACACAACCCATCTCAGAGGTGTTGCTATATGTATTCCTTTTTTTTGTCAGATATCTTCCTTTCCCTAGTGTCAAGGTGCTGCCTGAGATTCGTATTCTACAACAGTAAATACCCTACTGTTGAGTTAAAAATGGCGGTTGCTAACAAGGGTCTAAACCAGACGACTAAACGCCATCACGCCCAACCTTAGCCACCTTTAGCTTAGCGGTGCTGACGTGAAGTCATGTGACGGTGTTGTAGTTCCTTTATAGCCATTAGCGTTAGTTTCAAAAATCACCAAGTGGGTGATGATATGATATGTGATGATGATATGTGGAGATGATCCTGCTGAACAAAGCGTGTAAGTATCATAAACGTTTGTTTGGATCTTATTATCTGCAATATTCGGAAATCCAATGGAAAATCTCATTGGATTTTGTTGAGGGAGCCCTTGCGATGCTAACTTCGGGTTGAACAACAACAATACGTCATCACTGCACCGCTCTCCTCTCTCTCAGTCGCCCATTCATCTAGGTTCCTTTTAGACCAGGGAAATCACTTTGTCCCTCTTCCAGCAGTGCTAAAAGATAACCTGGCCAGCAAACACTTAGCTTCTCTCCCTCTGCTTTGCCACAGGCTACAGAGGAAGCTGCAAACAGCCAAGGTGTTGAAAGTCTTCCACCTCCCTTGCGTTTACTTCTTGGCAAAGCCCCCCTGTGCCAGCCTCCAACTCTTAACAGGGCCCTACTGGAAGTGTGCGCCCAGTCCAGTAAATGACGTGAGAGAAGGTGGCACCGCCGGATAACGGATCCTCTGTAACAACCGGGAAACTCTTGACGAAAGAGTCACCTGTTACTGAACGCACTGATTGCTGTCCCAAGTGTCCAATCATATTAAGGGCTGAGATAAAGAGAGGTATAGTCTGCAGCCTCAGCAGTTTACCGCACATCCACATGGAGATTTGGCAGAGCTTTTTAAATTCTGCAAACTCATAGCAGACTGCCAGGTAGGGAAAGGAAAGGACTCGTCTTCTCAAAATGCAAAACAGGGGAATTGCTGCACTTTAAAGTTTTGAAGAGGTCGACTTTAAAAGGCGTCCCCTGAGTCTTGTAATCCAAAACCTTAAAATCTGTGACAGGAAATACAGTTATAGGTCCACCATGACAATCAATGGTGCTGCTGTAATCATCCCTGATGCAGCCCAGGAGTCTAGTAGCCGGGGGGGGATGATGATGATGATGATGATACGGGATACAGACCACACACTTCCTGAAACACTCGCTTCATCAGATAGATCCTTTTCTTGTTGGGATACCAGGTCAAGGATCTGGGATTTGCTCCACTCTTTGAGGAGGAGGGATATGGAGACAGAAAGGCGATGAGAGAAGCAGCTGTCAGGAGCTTCCTTTTTGACTCACACACACACACACACACACCCACGTCTTTATCCGACTGCTCAGGGAAGATTTGGGAACTTAAACACACAGATTACATAAAGAAATCTAAAATCATAGCAGCACTGCCGTGATAATACTGAGTTTGTCATGAAGGACTCAATAAAAGCCACTAGTCACCTACACTGTGTAATTCAACATTGCAAAATAAGTTTAAATGTTTCCTTCTTTATATGACAGGTGTTTGTTTGCCACACATATCTTTATTTAATTGCTACATGAAAAATGGCCTGGAGCTCTCCTGGGTGGGGTGATGATAGAGGGTAATTACGGTGACACCTCGCCAAATAAACTGGATTTCCTCATCCTCTCTTCCTGCTTCCTCTGTCCCACCACCCTCCCCTGACCCATGTGCCTGTACAGCTGGGTGGAGGCAGGGAGGATGCACTGGGTGTGTGGACAGTGGAGTCATGGGGAGAGAAGGAGGGGAGGCTGGTTGTGTTTTGGCATGGAGAACCGAGGCCCTTTTTCCGCCTCCTTCCTGTGGTTTTACGGCCCAGTTACCGGTAGCAACTCTCATCTGGCTATAGGAGTGGATCCCTGGCAGATCTGCTGCAGAGATTTTAAACGAGAGGGAGGAAATAGGGAAGATATCTCCAGCAGGGAGGAAGACATTTGGGGTGTAAAAAAGGCTAAAATAAAACCACTGTTCCCAATGCATGCCCATCACCGGACAGCAGGGAGAGAAAGGATCAAACTAGGTAGACAGCGAGAGAACAAAATGACACTTTTAGTTAAGCAAAAGCCAGACATTTCACTCTGAATTTATAACCAAAACACAACATTTAACAGAGTGAAAATTAGTCAAATCAGAATCCATAGGGGGGGGGGGGCAACAACAGACAATATCCAGCCTCCTGTGAACTGTTGTCTGGGAGCTCATAAAATACAACTGAGTTACACGCAGCGCACCTGAAACCAATCAAGCAATTAGCCGAGCAGGTAGGAGACTACGAGTTAACGAGTTACCGTGGAAACCACACACGTAGCTCAGCAGCACAGGAAAGCAAACACTCCACACACACACACACACACAGCTTTAATTGCTTCATTACATGTGATTAAGATGACATTATCCTTGGAACAGTGTATGATATTTCAAGCGTGGCGCAAAAAGCTGACTCCACAAGGCAAGAATTGTTTTGCACAGATGGAATTAAATCTGACGTGGAATATTTTAAATATGTATAAGTGCCCTGCAAATTAAATTCTCAATTCTATTATGGAGCTGCTCATACGAAGCAGCTGCAAACAATGTCTCATACTGTCAGCAGGATGGATCTCATTATGGAGCACTGCCACCCAGGCTCCAAATGGCACGCTTAAAACATATATAGGATTTAAAGAACATATTATAATGTACTTTTACTTCTCCACAACATTTCAGAGAGAAGTATTATATATTTTTTGTATCCTGATTTCTCAATCCTGTCAAACTGAAGCTGACCCACTGAAAGAAAGTAAGAGAAAAGAGGGCAGTAGTCTGATCCATGCTGTGTGAATCACACTGGGATGTTGTCAAAACATCTCTGTGTCTGTATGTGTGGGAGTGTATGTGCGCCTGTAGGTCAGTGTGTGGGTGGGCCAAACTCCGAGGCAATCTGGTTTTTTGTTATGTCGTCTATGTATCGGTATATTATCCCATTGTGTACGTTTTTAGCTGCTTTTGACTTTGATCAGCCACAGCGTCTGGACTGAATGAGGCCACAGTGTGTTTGTGCGTTGATCCACCTCTACCTGTCTTTGCAGTAATCACAGACGACAGGAATCATAACACATGGTTGCGGGGAAATTGTCCAAGAAAAACCAAAGAGAGGAGTGCTCATACGCTGCAACAAGTTTTGTTTTCACAGCGAGTAAAGGTGGATAATTACTTAAGAAAAGCAGAGAGTGATCGATCTGTGGTTCAGACAGACGGGCAAAACAAAGGGTCAAACTTCTGCTGAAGTGTGGGTGGAGATGTTTAAATACTGCATGAATAATGAGATGGATAACAAGTGAGCAGGTGGGTGGAGAAGGTCAGGAGATGGGAATGTAAGGTAAGGGGCTCATATTTGTATGTTGTCCCTCTACTGTGACATGCTTTTAAAAAATAATGTATTTGTTCTCATACTCAATTTATCCTTGGGTTTTATGCCCATGCTTTTTAAAGCCTTAAGTTGATGCGAATAAGCATCCATTTGGACCAGATGACATCCACTCCAATGACATCATTCATTATTTTCGTCAAACTGCTATTTCCAAAATCAACAATGAAGGTGTCAGTAGCTCAGAAACTTGTCAAGAAGGACTCAAGAAAAAGCCACTTAAAGCCACTAGTAGCCAGCAGTGTGTAATTCCTCACTGAAAAATAAATTGTGGTGTTTACTTTTTCATTTGACAGGTGTTTGTTTGGGCGCTCGCCTGCAGCCATTTGGTTTTTGGTGAGCCTCTCCACCAGTGCTGCAGCGTTCCCCCGCTGGTATACAGTGTATAAACATTTGGACTTCATTGGAGTAATTTTCCCGTCAAAGACAGATTATGTGTCTACTCCACATTTCCCTCT